>NC_077231.1:54972718-55344385 GCF_027887165.1 Monodelphis domestica | reverse complement strand
AGCCCCAGGGAGAGGTTAGGACTGGAGATTTGGACGGTGTCTGCCAAGACGTGTTAATTGAAGCCATGAGAGTGAATGAGGTCATCAAGGGAGGGAGTCTAGAAAAAGAGGAGACAATTGATGGTGTTCCAACACTTGGGTTTTTCCTGAAAAGCACAGGTTGTGGGCAGAGGAGCCTGGCTGGGTAAGTAGAGTTCACTTGTTCCTGTTATCAATGAGTCATTTCAGTTGGGCTCTCTGTTCTTTGTGACCTCATATGGGGTTTTCTTGGCAAAGATACTAGAGTGGTTTGCCATTTCCTTCTCCAGCTCGTTTTACAGATGAGGAAACTGAGGCAAATATGGTTAAGTAACTTACCCAGGGTCACACAGCTAGTGTCAGAGTCAGATTTGGACTTAAGTTTTCCTGACTTTGGGCTTGGCGTTCTATCCAGCAAGACACCTGTTCCTGCCCTAGTACAAAAGTTTGGCCCACTAGAAACCAAGAATGGAAGAGTGCAAGCCGGGATGGCCAGCAAATGGCTTTGTTTTGGGGCAGTATCAGTTCAGAGGAGTGAGGATAGATGACGAACCTTGTTAAGCTTGACAATCTAGTTCTGGTCTGAAAAAACATTTGGGAGTTTCCTGCAGCTGAATGAAGTCATTTGCTTCCCTCCCTCTCCATCCAGAATCATCTTTAGACGGTGGCAGTTTGAGCAGGAAGACTGAGTCTTCCTTGGGAATTTGTAGAAAATAAGTTTAATTTAAAATGTTTTAAATTTTAATTTTTCTATTAACAACTCTTTTTTTCCTTCTTACTCCCCACCCTGACCCCAACTTGAAATAAAAACAAAACTCTTGGAAGAAATATTCATAGCCAAGAAGAACAAATTCTTACATTGTCCCAGTCCAAAAATGGGCACCCTAGAACAAGCTTTAGAAGGAGGTTCTGAGTTCTAGATTGGGTGGCCACCCTAATGATTCTATTTCTACAACTGATCCCTGCCTTGCTTCAAGATTCATTGGAGCCTAGTCATTGGAGCCCTCTCACCCAAAGCCTGGAATGAGTTGGTATTTATTTGGCATCTAGTGCCTTATTTGTTTTCTCCTCCAGCAGGACCAAAGCTTCCGGAGAGCGGGGACAGGTTTTGCTTTTCCTCTCTCTTCATCGCACACAGTAGGTAGTTAACGGATAGATGTTAGGTGAATAAATGAAGCTCAACTTTGAAAGGAGAAAGAAGGGGTCCAGATATTGAATATACAGTTACAGAAAGGAAGAGAAGAGAGCAAACATTTATTAAGTGCCTACTTTATGCCTGGTATTGTACTAAGCACATTACAAGCACTCTCCCATTTGATCTTTACAATAACCATGTGAAATAGGAACTATTTTAGTCCTCTTTTAAATGACTTGTCCAGAATCTAAAAATCTGTCTGAATTTGAATTCAGGTCTTCTTGCCTCCAGGCCCATCTCTCTTTCTATTATACCTCTAGCTCCTCCCCCCACCCCATGATGAAATATGATCAATGTGTTAGTTGTATTTGGCAAGAGATTTGTCCTTTTAAAAAAAATTTCTCCAAATCACGTTTATAAGGCATGATTTGCCTGTTAGAGGTGGGAACTGAAGGTTAAAAAACAAGAGATGGATAAATATTTTTGCTTAAAAAAAAAAAGAAGAGACCCACCTTATACTGAAAAATTCATCCTGGGGCAGCCAGGTGGTTCAGTGGATAGAGATCCAGGCCTAAAAATGGGAAGTACTGGGTTCAAATCTTGCCTCATATACTTCTAGCTGTGTGATCCTAGGCAAGTTACTTAACCCCATTGCCTAGCCCTTATTGTTCTGCCACCTTGGAAATAATACTTAGAATTGCTTGGATGGAAGGTAAGGGTTAAAAAAAAAAACAAACACAGCTTGGGGCACAGATGGCTCAGGGGGTAGAAACAGGCATAGAAACAGAAGGGCCTGGGTTCAAATCTGATCTTGGACACTTTCTAGCTGTGTGATCCTGGGCAAATCACTTACCCTATTGCTTAGCCCTTACTGCTATTCTGCCTTGGAACTAATACTTAGAATTGATTCCAAGATGGAAGGTAAGGGTTTAAAAAAAAAAAAGACAGCTTGGGGCAGGTAGGTGGCTCAGTGAGTAGAGAGCTCTCAAGCTTGGAGACAGGAGGTTCCAGGTTCAAATGTGGCCTCAGACACTTCTCAGCTGTGTAACCCTGGGCAAGTCACTTAACCCCATTGCCTAGCCCTCACTGCTCTCTTGCTTTAGAACTGATACTTCATATCCACTTTGAGATGTTTTGTATCTATGCTAAGACTTCTGTCTTAGGTTAGGGTTTGGTTTTTTTTAAGAGTTTATCCTGTCCAAGTTCCAACAAAATGCTAATGTCTTATCTCCTGGTGAGAAAAAACCCCAAAGCTTCCAGAAACATTGAGCATCTGGTCTGTAAGTCTGATCCACTCCAGAAAAGACTTATCATCACCCCGGCTGTTTGTCTTCTCAAGCGGTGGCACATGCACCGTTTCCCTTAATGGATTTGGTCCCTGCGCTTTTAAGTCATCTCAGTCCTGTCTGGGGCGCCTCGGTGCTCTGCAGCTGAGTTTTGTAAGGAGAGGATGCTGTAGCACTCAAGTCACCTCATCACTGGGGGAGTCACACTGGGGCTTTATCATTCACAGACATTTTCTCGGCCACCACCCGCCCCTCCCCTCCAGCTCTTTAGGTCTTTCTGCTCTTGGATTCTGGATGGATTCTAAGCAAACCCACACTGGATGGAATACCCAATGGGGTTCAGAGATGACTTAAGCCTGTTACCACTCGATGGCTTCTCGGGAGGATTGGAGAAAGGAATGTGGGCCAGATTTGTTGAGTGAGAATCCATTTTTGCCATGATTGATGTCAGCTGTGGTGGGGTAGCAAGGCCAGACCTTGTATGAAAAATGGAATCTTGACTTTCGTATTGTGGAGCAAGGCCAAGAGTGTCAAGGAAATGGCAGATGGGTGGATTGGCTGTTCCCAAACCAAGAGGGTCCAGAGTGCTGAACTTTAAATTGATTGATTGGCGTTGACTCCTAAAGACAGTCCCTGTCAGACCCACTTTTCCTGTGGGTTAAAATAAAATTCCATTCAAGTTCATTTGAATTTGGGACTCATCAGCCAGACTTTATTTTGGATTTGATCCCCTTTGCTGGGGGAAACACTATGGAATGTAGAAATATGGGATGTCCCCAAAAGACCTGAGTTCTGCTACTTCTTGGCTGCATGACCTTGGGTAAATCATTTGAAATGGGAGGCAGCAAGATGTAGTGAAAAGAATGTTAAATTTGCAATCAGAAAATCTGGGTTCAAAGCCTTTCTCTGCCACATACAACCATATATGACTTTGAGTAAATCAGCTATTTTTCTGGACTTTGGTTTTCTCATCTCTAAATGAGATTAGATTAGATCAGCAGTTCCCCCAAATTTTTACCTCACAAATCCTTTACATTCTTAAATCCCCAAAGAATCTTTGTTTATGTGAGTTATAGCTAACAATATTCATTATTGTTCAGTTATTTAAGACATGTCTAACTCTTCGTGGCTCTATTTGGATTCTTTTTTGGCAAAGATACCAGAGTGGTTTGCTATTTCCTTCCCCAGTTTATTTTAGATGAGGAAACTGAGGCAAACAGTTAATTGACTCACCCAGGCTCACACAGCTAGTAAGTGTCTGAAACCAGATTGGAACTCAAGGAGATGAGTCTTCCTGACTCCATGCCAAGTGCACCATCTAGTTGCCCTTCAGTCAGTATTTATTGTGGTGGAAATTAAAACACCATAGTATTATTATAAAATTTTTTACCTCCTGGGCCCCCTGAACAGATCTTAGGGATTCCTCAGGTCTCTGTATTCTGAGAACAAATAGACTAGAATCAGTGATGGTGAACCATTTATAGACCAAGTGCACAACCTGCAATTCTCATGCTACATGTGAGCCCCCTCGTCTTACCCCAGACAGGGGAAGGAGGAAGCACTCTCATTGGGCTGCTCAGCAAAGGGGCAGGTGATGTAGGAATATCCTCAGGGGCTGTGGAGAGGGGGACCGGAACCTAACCCTCTGGCACAAGCCTGCACAGGTGCCATACGTTTGCCAACATGGTACTAGATGATCTCTAAGTGCTTTTTAGGCTCTAACATCCTGTCTGTAATTTAAGGAGTCCAATAATTGAGAAAAACAAAGCTATGGGGAAACTAGGTAGCACAGTGGAGAGTGCTAGGTCTGGAGTTGGAAAGACCTGGGTTAAAACATGGCCTCAGACATTTTCCAGCTGGGACACCCTGGCTAAGTCATTTAATTCCAATTACCTAGCCTTTGCTGCTCTTCTGTGTTATAACTGATACTAAGACAGAAGGTAAAGGTTTAAAAAAAAGAAAGCTCATACTCATGAATGATTTGCTCAAGTCAGTCAGAGTCATAAATGTAGTATATGGCAAAGAAAGAATTTGAACCCAGGTCCTCTGACTGCAAATCTAATAGTCTTTCTACTCCGTCTTGCTGCATCCCATGTGAAGTTATTTACTCAGGGCCACACAGCTATTTCTGTTGAAATAGGGTAATGTTATCTTCAGCAGAATATATTACAGGAAATCCTCTTTCTCTTAAACCAGTGCCTATCATGAAGTGATAGATGATTTAGGGGATCCTTTGGGAAACTGTGACTGAATTGAAACAGTTAGGAGGTAAATGTTTCCCCATAAATTTAATATAGAACCAGAAAGCTGAGTGAATAATCAGCCAAAAAACATTTATTAACAAGAAGCCACTTTAATACCTATTATTCAAGAGATGAGAAAGCTTCTCCCTCTCTTCTTGGCAAAAGGGTTGGGCAGGAAGGGCTGTGGATGTGGAACACCGTGAGTAATGGCAGATGTAATGTACTAGCTAACATCACTGAACTCTTTTGGTCTTATTTACTCTGTTATGAAGGCTACATTGGGAAATGGAGGTGATATAAAAACAAAAGACGGGGATTTAATGATCTCTACATTTTAAAAGCAGATGGAGATGAAATGATTGGTTCAGTCATCTAATGAGAGAGAGAGGATCTTGGATGTCTGAATTCTCTTAATAGGGAGCGGAGTTCCAGAAACTTGGGTAGGGATACAGACTGGATGAGTGATTTCATTGCTCTTTGCAATTCCATCTTCCAGTGCTGAGTTGCAGAGAACACTGAGAAGTTCATTCATTTGCTAAGGATTACACAACTAGCATGTGTCAGAGGCTAGACTCAAATCTGGGTCTTTAGCCTCAAAATCTAGCTCTCTGTTGGAATAAATTGGTTTAAGGAATTTTACTTTGAAAAAAGGCATTTATTTCATTTACTTTTTGCTTTGATCTAAACCAAACCCTAAAGAATAGGATAAGTTGATTATTCAGAGACAGGATCATATAGTATAGATCTCTGAAAACTTAAATCAGAAAAACTTGGTTTCAAATCCTTTAGACACCAGAAATATTACTAGCAATTGCTGGGTGACCCTGGGCAAGTCCCATAACCTGGTTTGCCTCAGTTTCCTAATACTGGAGAACAAGATGGTAAACCACTGCAATTCTTTGCCAAGAAAACCCCAAATAGGGTCGCAAGAAGTCAGGCATGACTGAAAATGATTGAAAAACAAAAAGTAATAGGACCCTGGGCAATATTTAACTTCTCTGGACCTCAAAATATCTCCTCTGTAAAAAGATTGTTGAATTTAATGACCTCTAACATTCCTTCTAGCTCTAAATCTATGCTTCTGAGATTAAACATTTACCTTGTTTGGAATACGAAGGAGAAATGGTGTTCTATCAGTCAAGTCTTGTCTCTAACACATGCTGGCTTGCATGATCTTGAGCAAATCATATAACCTTAGTAACTTCAAGGTACAAAGAGTAGCCTGGCTGCATTGGTGGAAGTGCTTTCTACATTGGAGTTGTCCATCCGGATGAGATCCCGGGTCTGATAGTTATTCCCCTCACACACCACCGCCCCCAAAAGAAAAATACTCCTCATGAGCTGTGCATTTTTCATGGCAATGCTCTTCCTCCTAACCTCCCTCTCCTATATTCCCCGGATTCCTTCCTCAGCTGACATCCGACCTTATCTGTAAAACCTTTCCCAGCCTTCCTTACTGCTAGTGCCTTTCCGTTGAGATTAGCCCCATTATTTCTTTATTTATCTTGTTCATCTGTGGGCTCTGCCATGAGGTGTGAGTTCCTTGAAAGCAGCCCTGTTCTTGCCTTTATTTTTATCTCTAGGGCTTAGCACGATGCCCAGCACATAGTAAATGCTTAATTGGTGCTTCTCAAGGGACAACTAGTGGGGAGTTTGAATTTGGAGTTGAAGTATGTGGCTTTGAATCCTGGCTTAGCTCCATGGGGCCATCCTGGCCAAGGGGAAGGTAGAGGGGGCAATGGAAAGAGCGATGACGTGTCATCCTACCTGAACTTCATCTGAAAATGTGGGGTTTGTCCTGGATGCCCTCTGAGGTCCCTTCTAGCTCTAGGTCCATGATCATGCCTAATTTAATTATCTGGGAATAATACATCTCTACATGAACCAAATGATCCCTTCTTTCCAACTTGAAACCCAATGATCAAACAAGTGCCCAATCAGGCTAATCTGATCAGGTCTTACTCTGAAAGTCTCACTACTTGATGCAGTAGGGGATTCCTGGGGGAAATATCTTTTTAAAAGATCCCCAAGATGTAGACTCTAAATGATCACCCTGGTGCAATTATCATTAGTATGGAAATAGGTCTTGATCAATGGCACATGTAAAACCCAGTGGAATTGCTCGTTGGCTATGGGAGGGGGGTGGGAGGAGGAGAGGGAAAGAACATGATTCATGTAATCATGGGAAAATATTCTTAATTAATTAATTAAATAAAAATTTTCAATTAAAAAAATAAAATAAAAGATCCCCAAACCCACCATAGACCATTTTCTGTGTGATATAATAATATAATAACGATGACGATGATTTTGTAAAAATAGCATATAAGGTAGACTCTAATAAATGATCACGCTAATGCACATATCAATAATATGGAAATAAGTCTGGATCAATGACACATGTTAAACCTAGTGGAAGGGTGCGTCAACTGGGGGGGGAGGGGAGGAAAAGAACACGAATCATGTAACCATGGAAAAATATTCTAAACAATTAATTATATAAAATGTTTCAAATTTTAAAAAGTAGCACATAAGGTTGGAAAAACCCTCTCAGTTTCTACTCACAATAATGCTGAAAAAGGCAAATGATATTATTCCCGTTTATCGAATTGGGCAAACAGAGGTTAAGTGACTTGCCACAGGTGGTCACACATCTAGTAAGTGTCTGAGGCTAGATTTGAACTTTACCCACTGCGTCCTTTGACTACCTTTGGCATTCTGGTGAGAGCTGCCTGGCTAGGCACATAAAACAGTGGAAACCACATTGTAGTTAGTGTTAGGGATTTTTCATACATTTCGAAACATGACTTTTCTGCAGGTCTTCTGAATGTGTATATGCCCATTCACCCAAGCTCTGCCTTCTGAACGAGCTCCAGGAATGGGGGTGAGTTTTGGCAGAGCTCCGTTAGCCCAGGGTTCTTGAGGTGACCTTGAAGCCTGGAGGACCAAACACCTGATTGCAATCCTGGATTTTGCACCCATTAAATAGCTGGCGTGTTCCCAGGGCAAGCTGAAAAACCCCAGCATTATCTGTATCGTGCCCTTTACAATCCGGATCGGGTTTCCTTCCAAGTTTAAACAATAGGGCACCTGTCTTATGGGGAAAAGTTAGAGTCAGTTATAAACCTAAACACTAAATCAAATGTTTACATCTCACTTCATGTTTTCAGAATTTGGTAGATGGTGGCTTATGGAACAGTATCTATTTCTGAAGACTGAAAATCACCTCTTTAGTCCTGCTTTTGTACTAAAATTATTCCTAGATGAATATGAAAAATACCAGCCCAGGAAAGTATGCCATGGATGAATACCAGATCAGATTGGATTGTTTAATCAGAACGGGAATGTTGTCATCTGAATTCAACGTCCTGGACTAATTTAATGATCCTTTCCCAGGAGAAGCCTGACCTTAAAACTAATACATTACATTAAAACATGACATGCTGCAAAAAATGACCTGAGATCACACCAAATCCATCTTAACCAGTTAGAATAGCAAGACCGAAGCTTACTCACTACATTATCTGGGGTAGAAGACTCTTCTTTCATTTCTGTTCATAGCACTGGCATTTCATCTAGTCACAAAGAGCTGTTAAGAAGTTCCTTTTAAGTTATGGTTCTTAATATGGGTTCTGTGAACTTTATACATATGTGTATACATTTATACACACATATGTTTATAAAATTGTATTTCAATATAATTGGTTTCCTTTGTCATTCTACAGTTTTATTCTATGTATTTAAAAACATTATTCTCAAAAAGGGGTACCCAGCCTTCACCAGACATCCGCAAAAGAACCATGCTAGAGAAAAAGGTTAAGAATACCAAGACTTAGAGAGTTAGTTACCCAACAAACTGGTCTCCATGGGTACCTGCCAGTCAGGTGATCAATCATTTACTAAATGCTTACTTTTACATGCCAGGCAGTGCATGAAGAATGCCCTCAAGGAGCTTCTGTTTTCTAGGGCAGATATAAGAGATTCCTTGTACATGGGAGGCAGTCTCAGAGGGAAGTCACTATTGATGTGATGGTGGCTGGGGGAGGAAGGGAATAGGAAGGGCATCTTGAAGAAGTGTGAGAAAGATTACATCATTAGTGATATTGGCAAGCAAATGCAAGGAAATGGAAGCTTGAAGGAACTGTCGATCTATTATAGAAGGGAGATTTGACCTGAATCCTGAAGGAATTCCAAAGGCAAATATATTAAGCAGATTGATAAGAAGAAGAAGAAGAAGAAGAAGAAGAAGAAGAAGAAGAAGAAGAAGAAGAGGAAGAAGAAGAAGAGGAAGAAGAAGAAGAGGAAGAAGAAGAAGAGGAAGAAGAAGAAGAAGGGGAAGGGGAAGGGGAAGGGGAAGGGGAAGGGGAAGGAGAAAAGAAGAAGAAGAAAAGCCTGCCTTCTTTTATTTGGACTCTTACTTGGCTTTTCATTTTGTTTTCAAGAATAAATTGTTGTAAGCAAGACTGATTTGGGGTGTCATCTAAGATATATGTGTATATATGTTTGAATGCAGATCATTAAGAAATAGGGCCTTTTTATCCTGCCTGAGTAGACACTTGGGAAGGGAGGTCCGTGAATCTTGGCTCAGGCAAACGTGACTGAGGCTCTGGGCTTCCAGCCTCCTGGTGACTTCAGGCTTTTGTTCAAGGACCGTCCTGACCTACTCACAACATGCTTTATGATGCTATGAAGTAAATTCTGGCCTCTGAGCCACATATACTGACAGGCCTTAGAAAAGGGACAAGCCTTACTGTTGGCGCCATTTGTTGACATCCATACAGGGGAAAAATTCCGCCGATTAGTGAAGCATAGAAACTTAAATTATCTCCATCTGGATGGATGTTTATTGTAGTTACAGTAAAATCCTTGTGCATGCAAAAATGGGCTAGTCACAGCTTTAATAGTTGATGATACAATTACCTTAAATCTTGAGCTGACAAATAGGAACCATGCTTTTGTAGGACAGTGTGGTGGTCTCTGCTTCCCCTAGGGAGTATGTCATAGCATTAAAAAACATTTTTTTTTCTAAATGGCATAAATTTGGCTGTCACAAGTGATTAAACCCAGCCTAAAACTCTTTCCCCCAACAAGTTCACTGATTCTCAGATTTTAGCTTGGGGTTTGGATGGGTAGCCGGCCCCCAATTCCCCCCTCCTTCCTTGGCAAGGAGTGAATTCCTGAGGAGCTGTAGGAGTCTTATGCCTGGAGGCTTGGACCATTCCACTGAACAAAATCCTTTGTCGTGGAGAAACAGTCTCCTATAACAAACCAAACTCCTGAAATGATCTGGCTGCCTAGGGTGAGACGTGCTGAGGTTATTTGGAAGGGTGGGAAGACTTCCTAAACAAAGATTTCAATCTCCAGTTATCTTCTCTTGTTTCAGGTTACTGCTACATTTCTGTATTTTAGTTAACACCTGACTCCCAAGATATTATAGAAATGTTTTAACATGCTCTCTCTTTCTCTCCCATTCTCTCGCTCTCTCTTTCTTTGTCTGTCTCTGTCTCTCTTCCTCTCTCTCTCTCTTTGTCTGTCTCTTTCCATCTGTCTGTCTCCATCTGTCTTTGTCTCTCTGTCTCTGTTTCTCTTTGTCTGTCTCTCTCTCTGTCGATGTCTCTCTTTGTCTGTCTTTCTCTCTGTCTTGCTGTCTGTCTCTGTCTCTCTCTTGCTTTGTCTTTCTGTCTCTCTCCATCTCTGTGTCTGTCTGTCTCTGTCTCTCTGTCTATGTCTCTCTGTGTCTCTGTGTCTCTGTCTCTGTCTCTCTGTGTCTCTGTCTCTCTATGTCTCTCTGTGTGTCTCTCTGTGTCTCTGACTCTCCATCTCTCATGACTCTTTAGCCAAAATGCCCAACTGGGGAGGCGGTAACAAATGTGGAGCCTGTGGAAGGACTGTGTACCATGCTGAAGAGGTACAGTGTGATGGAAGAAGCTTCCATAGATGCTGTTTTCTGTGCAGTAAGTAACCTTTCTCTCTTTGGCCTTATCCGTCAGAGTGTGAAGGATCGGAGTTAGAGCCTTCTTGGCTTTAAACCCCACGTCAGCTCACATCCTACGTGCTTCAGGAGACCTTTGCCACCCTACTTTCCTGCGGAGAGAGCCCTTCCATTTCATTACTTTCATAGATTCACACACGTATATGTGTTTGTTTATATGTATGATTATATACACAGAAAGTTTCCTAGGTAGCTATTTATGCATTGTCTTGCCCACTGAAATTTGAGCTTTGGGAGGATAAGGACAGTGTTTTTCCCTGGTCTTCAGTTCAGGCATTTTTCAGTCAAGTCTGAGTCTTTGTGACCTCATTGGGGGTTCTCTTGGCTAAGCAACTGGAATGATTTGCCATTTATTTCTCTAGCTCATTTTACAGATGGGGAAACTAAGGCCAACAGGGTTAAGTGACTTGCCCAGGGTCACACAGCTAGTAAGTATCAAAGACTGGATTTGAACTCAAGTCTTCCTGACTCAAAAGCCCAGCACTCTATCCACTGAGCCACTAGCCATGTGTGTAGCACATAGTAAAGTTCTTTTAAGTAATTCATTGACTGATTTACCTGACTGAATTGGTGGAAGGAGCTTCCTCAGTTGGGAGTTCCCATGCCCAGGGCCTAGTCTCATCCTGTGTTCCCCTTCTTCCATGAACACCCAAAGAGAGAGTGCTTTTCTGGCTTTGGGAGCCCCCCAGCACAGCAGGTTACACACATATTGGACTGTCCTAGAGCTGGACTTTGAGCTGGAAGGGAGCCTCCGGGGCACCTCACCTTGTAGACCAGGAACGGGGTCTGGCCAAATGCCCTGCCCAGTCACCGAGTCACAAACACCAGAGCTGAGCATTAAAGCTCTGCCTTAGACTGCAAATGCAATGCTCTTCTGAGCAGACAGAGCTGGAAGGAGCTGGAGCGGGGCTTCTCTTCAGTTTTACAGGGAGGGGGCTGAGGTGAACTGAGCCAAGGCTGCAGGCATAGGAGCCTGTACTTCAAGACTAAAGGCCTTCCACTTCACCCTCAAAGTTAACCAACATCCTCTGACTCAATCCAGCAACTCTATTTCATCAAGTCTTATAGTATTTCTAAGTCCTTTCCCCACCCCCTGTCTTTGTTTGAGCCTCAAAACTACTCAGGGAAGTAGGTGCTATTATGATCCCCATTTTACAGATGAAGAACCTGAAGAGGACAGAAGTTAAATGACTTGTCCAGGGTCACGCAGCTGGTGTCTGAGGTTGGATTTGAACTAGGAACTTCCTGACTCCAAATCCATCGATCTGTTCACTGTTCACATGGCTACCTCTAACACAGGCATAATAGTCTGTCCACAGCCCCATGCTTGAAGCATTTCTGGCTTGGTAGGATCTACAAGAGCTCATGCCTCTGCTTGCATAAGCCTATAAGAAGTCAAATCTACTTCCAAGTAGGAGCCTCTTTAACTCTGGGAGAGAAACACTCTCTCCATTCCCTGCCCCCCCCCCCCCACTCTACCTCTTTGTCTCTGTCTCTGTCTCTGTCTCTCCCTCCTTCCCTCTCCCACTTTCTCCCTCTCTCCCCCTACTCTCTCTCCCCATTTTCTCTCTCCCCCTCATTTTATCTCTCTCCCCACACTCTCTACTCCTTCTCTCTCTCCCCCCACTCTCTCTTCCCTTCTCTCTCCCCCTCATTTTATCTCTCTCCCCACACTCTCTACTCCTTCTCTCTCTCCCCCCACTCTCTCTTCCCTTCTCTCTCCCCCTCATTTTATCTCTCTCCCCACACTCTCTACTCCTTCTCTCTCTCCCCCCACTCTCTCTTCCCTTCTCTCTCCCCCTCATTTTATCTCTCTCCCCACACTCTCTACTCCTTCTCTCTCTCCCCCCACTTTCTCTCCCCATTTTCTCTCTCCCCATTTTCTCTCTCCACATCCTCTCTTTCTCCCTCTCTCTCTGTCTCTCTCCCTCCCCCTCCCTCCTTCCCCCCTCTTCCTCTCTCTCTCCCTTCTCATGTTTGGATATTTCTCTAAGTTCTGCCTGACATGGGGACTGGAGTTGTTCTTCATGGTAAGTGCATACTTCCTTGTCTCTTCTGACCAACTGGCAGCACAACCAGAATCTGCTACAGACAGATAGCCAGGCTAAGTGCCAGAGGAGACGGAGAGATGAGGGAAGCAGGTGCTCTTTTCCCTGTGGAGCCCAGAGTCCTGTAGCTGCCATATAGCGCATAGGCAGGCAGGTTCAAGATAAGGCCTGGACCTGGGATTTCATCAGTGGAGGTTGGCACCTTCTCTGTAGCTCACAATCTTAGACGTCTAGAGTACCAAGAAGGGAAGTAACACAGCAAGAACGTGGCAGAGGTGGAACTGGAACTCAGGTCTTCCCAGGGCCAAGGCCAACTTTCTACCCAAGATTCCCTGCTGCCTCTTAATAGCAAGGGGCTATTTATAATATTATGTGTTGTTGTTCTTGTTGAGTCATGTCCAACTCTTTGTGCCCCCATGGAGCACACTGTGCATGGCTTTTTCTTGGCAAAGATGCTGGAGGGGTGGCCATTTCCTTCTCCAGTGGATTAAGGCAAACAGAAGTTAAGTGATTTCTCTAAGCAAGGGCCCAGCGCTACCTTTGGGCACAGCTTCCAGCATAAAGTCTAAATCTTGGTTTTTATAAGTAACTTAAAATGTTGAGTTCTCTTTATCACAGTGAAATGTACTAGAGTAAGGGCTAGACTACTACTCAGTGGGTCTGAATCCTAGATCTGGTCCTGTCCCTAATCTGCTATACAACAGTAACTTGTGCTTTCTGCCTCTATGCAGCAAGCCTTTATTAAGTACCCGCTTAAGAGCAAGAGATTTAAGTGCTGAGATTGCAAGGACCCTGCCCTCAAGGAGCGTCCATTCTCCTGGGTAATACAAGAGACATCATGTATACAGAGAAGTAAATACAATACAATAGGAGGAGTGAGAGAACAGAAACAGTGGTGGTGGTGGTAAGGGGAACAGGGAAGGGCTTATGTAGGAGGACAGCATTTGAGCTGAGCCTTGAAGAACATTCAGATAGTTTGAAAAATGGGCACCATACCAGTGTGAGGGTAATATTAGCTTGAGTACTCCAAAGCCAGCATGATAACAGATATTTATTTAGAGAGTATATGATCATTTTCCTATATACCATTAAGACAATAAAGATTAATGAGAGAAAATAGATCCATGTTGGTGAACTTATGGCACACATGTTGGAGGAGGCTGCTCCCTTTCCCCTTTCCACCATGCCTAAGTACATTTTTCACTTCACCCAACCATCCCTCTGCCCAGAAGCCCACTGGGATCACTTCCTCCCTCTCTTCTCTGTCTGGGATCAGATGAGGAGCTCACATGTGGCATGAAGGTTGCAGTTTGGGCACTCGGTCTCTAGAAGGTTTGCTATCACTACACTAGATGTTGCTTTTTTTTTCCTCTCTCTATCTCTGGTTGTCCTTCATGCCTGAGAATACTTTCCCTCCTCTGCTCCAACTACTAATCTCCCCAGCTTACTTTAAGCCTCAACTAAAAGCCCACCTTCTATAGAACCCAATCCCTCTTCATTCCAATGCCTTCCCTTAGTTAATTATTTCTTATTAATCCATATTGTCTCTCCCAATCAATTGTAAGTTCTTGAGGGCAGGGATTGTCTTTTTCTCCTTTTCGAATCTCCAGCATTTAGCTGAGTGCCTGGCACACAGTAGGTGCTTAAGCAATGTTGATTGATTGGTTGTTAGGCAGTGACAAGGTGAATAGAGAGTCAGGAGTCAGGAAGACTAGGGTGCCTAGTCCTGCTTCTGATACGCAATGTGTGTGGAACCAGAGATTAGTCCCTCACCATTTTAGGGTCCACAGACAGCTTGCTAAAAATATTTCTCCCAGGGGAAAAAAAAACTGCCAATCTGAAGAGTTAGAGTATTCTAACCAGGGATTCCCTATACTAAGGACATCATAGATCCCAGGGATAAAAATCTCCATTAAATCATAACTTTCGATTAAACAGTCATGTTACCACACTTTTAAAGGAGAGAGAAATAAACATCAGGGTGCGTTTCTTTTTTAAGAGATTTTTACTTCCTGAGGTCAGTAAAGACTTGATCCAATTTCAAGGATCCTTTTTCCTTAGTAAGAAATAATTCATTTATTCTAATGTATTTAGTTAGTAAGGGAAATAAGGAAAAGATAGCAAGCAATATATAATATTAGAGAAATTTTCCTCAGCAAAAGATTGAAACCAAGATTTGGCTGGTTTCCTTTCCCTCGTGGTTCTTAAGTTCCTCTTTTAAAGGCTTATAGGGGACAGCTAGATGGCTCAGTGGATTGAGAGTCAGGCTTATCTGACCCTGAAGCTAGAAGAGTTTGACATGCAAGCGTATATGTGGGAGACTAATAGAACTGGAAGGGACCTTAGACATCATCTTATCCAACCAACTCTCATTTATAGACAAGAAACAGGGCCAGAGATATGGAGTCACACAGTTAATGAGAGGTAGGTAAGGAGCCATAATGAGACCCGAGGTCTCCCAGAGGCCAGCTTATTCTCCCTGATAGTTTGTGGTCACAGAATTACAATTAGTGGTGACAGAGCTAGAAGAGAGGCAAAGGGGAATTTTTTTTCAGATTCTAAAACAGAAGAACTCTTAATTTTTTAAATCTTTTTTAAGATTTTCAGTTCCAAATTCTTTCCCAACTGCCCTCTCCTACCCTCCCTTGAGATATGAAACTCTCATTTTTAGTAATGATTTGAAGAGAGGTAGAACTGATCAGGGGGTAAAGAAAGCGCCTTCCCCACCCCAATCCCCTTTTGGTTTATGTCAAGCTGGGACTTTGTCACATGCTAATGATTATTATTATGAAGGTCAGTGTACTGAAGATCATGGCCCATTTTTGGAATCAGGGAGATTTGGGTTGAAGTGTTACCCCTAAGATATATTAACTGTGTGCCCCCTGGCAAGTTACTTAGTCACTTGAATACTTTAGGTAACTTTTTAACCCCAAAGTTCTTTTTCTTTTAATTTTAATTACTTATTTTTAAAATATTCTTCCATGTTTCCATGATTCATTTTCTTTCCCTTCCCTCTTCACTCCCCCCTCCCAAAGCTGACAAGCAAGTCCACTGAGTTTTACAAATGTTATCACTTGATAACTATTTCCATATTATTCATTTTTGCAATTGAGCAATCTTTTAAAGTCAAAACCCTACTTTCTATACCCATATAAACAAGTGATCAATCATATGTTTTCCTTCTGCATTTCTGCTCCCACAGTTCTTTCTCTAGATGTGGATAGCATTCTTTTTCATAAATTCTATGGGATTGTTCTTGATTGTTGCATTGCTATCAGTAGCAGAGTCTGTTACATTTGATCATCCCACAATGTTTCAGCTACTGTGTATAATGTTCTCCTGGTTCTGCTTATTTCAATCTGCATCAGTTCACTGATAAGCCAGGAGTTCTTAACCTGGAGTCAGTGAACTTTAAACAACAAGGGAAAAAACCGACAATTGTATTTCAATATCGTTGGTTTCCTTTCTAATCCTTTCCATTTTATTTTATGCATTTAAAAACTCCTTTGAGAAAGCACCCAGAAACTTCACCCAAGTGTGGACCTCAATAAAGTTAAAACCCCTTATTCCAAGACTACAAGTTGTAGAATAATGAATGGTTTGCATTGGGAGTAGAAAGCCTTTCACCAAGAATTTCCTATCCCAATGAAATCATAGGACTAGGGGTGCACGCACGCACTTCCCCCCCCCCCACATTGATCTTTTGGATTTATAAAGCTGCTTGATTCTCACAACACTGTGAAGAGTTATTGCTTTTGTTATTCCCATTTTATAGGTAAGGCAGTTGAAGTTCACAGTAGTTCAGTTATAATAATAACTGTCCATAATAATATAGCTCAATAAATCTCTGCAGGATTCCCCTCACTCTAAGTGCATCACATCTTTGACTAGACCATTCCTGAGAGGCTTGTGGGATCGGGTATAGAAAAGTAATATAGGAAGTTCTAAGATGATGGAGCATGTTTCCAACTATTAAATATCTTGGAACTTCCAAACTGCTAGATTTGGTTAATGCCTTAAGGATATAACAACTGAACTCTTAATTTCCATGATTTAATATTAAATCTATGAAAGCCCCAGACTGGAATATAACCCTCTCTTTATTTCTAGGGCTAAATGCAGTTTACCATTTGGGCTGCAGTTCTCTGGCCTTGGGACAATCCACATTAAATTAGCAGCATGATAGGAAGAGTGGCTTTTGACATTTGTATTTGATTGTGTATACTGTCATTGTTCTAAGAAAAAGTGCCTCTTTGGGACATTTTTCACATCTCATTTTTTCCTCTCCAGTGGTTTGCAGGAAAAATTTAGACAGCACAACTGTGGCCATTCACGATGATGAGGTTTACTGCAAATCCTGCTATGGGAAGAAGTATGGACCCAAAGGGTACGGCTATGGCCAAGGAGCAGGCACACTTAACATGGACAGAGGAGAGAGGCTGGGTATCAAGCCTGAGAAGTAAGTTGAAAGTTGAGTTGTCTTCCAAAATGAGCTTGCAAATGTATATTCAATGAATAAGCCTCTGGGTTTTTAAAATTTCTAGATTTGTTAGCTACATACAGTCAACCTCTTTGGGTATTCAATTGTCAAGTATTTGTTAAATGTTGACTATGTGCCAGGCACTGCACGATAAGCACAGGGGTTACAAAGAAAAAGCAAAATCTGTCTCTGCCCTCAAGGAACTTACATTCTATTTAGACAAGCTAAATCCAAGGTAGTTTTGAGAGGAAAGGCATTAGTTGCTAGAGGAAGTCATGTAGATGGTAGCAATTTAGATGAGTATGAAGAGGAAGCAGGGATTCCAGGAGGTGGAGATGGGAGCTAGGGAGTGCATGCCAAAAATGGATGAGCAACTGACCCCATTGCTTTCTGGCAAATAGAGAAAGAAGAAATGGAAGCAATGCCAGATTTTATGTTTTGGGGTTCAAAGATCACTGCAGATGGCATCTGTAGCCACAAAGTTAGACACTTGCTTCACAGAAGTAAAAGCTAGGACAAACTCAGATAATAGACTAAACATCAGAGATGCCACCTTGCTGACAAAAGTTTGTATGCTAAAAGCTCCATGAAGTAGATCCTATTATTACCCCCATTTTGCAGATGGAGAAATAGAGACTAAAATGTCCAATACTTCAAGTATTATACTTATAAGTTTATCTGACAAAATAGGACCATGAGACTAAATTTTTCTACCTGCTCAAAATGCCCGCTCCACCAAAGCCAAGACTATGTAATTGGAAATCTTGTGCCTTTGAACTACATTTTCCAGGAACTCACTGACTTCCTGTCCTTATATGCTGACATAGGCAGAAAATAAATAGGGTGATCTTCCGTGGCTAGGTCTCTTTACTTCTTGGGTCGGGACATTGGTGGAGTGGGCTGTTTGAATAGGTAGATTAGCCATGGGCACATGGTTTTATTTTGTTACTTTTTAATTTTGTTACTTCTAGTTATTATTAATAAATCTTATAAAATACAATATTTGAAATTATTTTTTATTAATTTATATAACATATTTTATATATCAATATTACATTATATTAATAAAATATTATATAATTATATTAAAATTTACAGTGTAAAAATTTAGATTAATAGACAATGATTTCAAGTCAGCTCTCTCCTCCAGTTGTCCCCCAGACACCTGCCTCTCTTCCTTTCCTGCTCCCAGAATGTCCTTCCCTCTCCTAAGGAGTACTGTCTCAGCCATCCCCCTGAGGCCCTTCCTGCCCCAGGAATTCTTCCTTAAACTCCCCCAGTTCCCACTGAATTCTTCCTTTTCTGTAGGTTATGCAGCACTTCTAGGCATCCTCTTCCATACCCATTATTCCTGGACTTAGCCATTAGCATTGCTGTTACAAAACTGTGCTACCTGGCCCCCAAGCCCCCAAGGGCCAGGATTTCATCCTCTCCTTCCTTTCTATTCCCCATTGTGGCTAGGCTCTACTTTTGGGAGGCACCCAAGACCCCAAGATTAACCTCGGATTTTAAGAAGGGTGAATCTTGATAAATTTGATCAGATTGGGTTGCTCCTGTTTGGCTGTGGCTGTAACCTGGCCCACCCTCTGATCCAATCACGACAATGGGCAGGTTTACTTTTGAGGGCAGAGGATGCTGGAGCCCACATGAGTCCCCAGTGCTGGACATTGTGGCATCCAGAAGACCCGCCTCTTGGCCAGAGTGAGGTCAGAGCCCTGTAACTGGAGGGGCTTTGAAAGGGGGTGTCACTCAGAATATCATTTGAGGTTGGAGAGGAAATTGGGCTTTTTTTAACTGGGAATTGAGAGTGAGAACAGTGTAGAGGCACAGCTTCTGAGCTTCAAGGAGGCTTAGAAAGGGATCTACCAGCTGTACTTGGCTAGTGACCTTTTCTTTCTCTGACCTGCCTTTTTATGATTTAATTAGTAATTATAAATTGAGATAAGAACTCAGTGGAATTGCTTATCAGCTCTGGAAGTGGGGAGAGAAGAGAGGAAGGAGAGAATAGGGGAGGGAGAGAAAATGAAACATGTAACCATGGAAAAATATTTTTTAAAATATAAAATAAAATAAACAAAGTAACAAAAAGGAAAAAAATAAATTAAGATATGGTCTCCAGAAAATTTAATCTTAACACCTTCCTATTCTAGACTACTACTATACTCAGCTGAGGAACTCAGATGACTTGTTTCATTCATTACTTGATGAAAACAAAATGACTACACTCCCCTCAATTTTTTTTGTTGTTTCTCCATTTTTCAGTCATGTCTGAAATGTCTTCATGACCCTATTTGGGGTTTTCTTGGCAAAGATACCAGAGTGGTTTGCCATTTCCTTCTTCAGCTCATTTGACAGATGAGGAAACTGAGGCAGAAAGGGTTAAGTGACTTGCCCAGGGTCACAGAGCTAATTAAGTGTCTGAGGCCAGATTTGAACACAGGAAGCTGAGTCTTCCTGACTCTGCCTACTATGTCATCTAACTGCCCTTCCACTCAATGGAAACCAGCTAAAGACTTACTAGTGGTAGTAGAAATACTCCAGGAATCCTCAAGGCTGTTTTCTCCAACAAGGCAGATCACAGCAGATCCAGTTGTGAAACTCTCTTTTCGGGACTGAAAAACAAAATCAAACCAGCCATTTCCATATACACGTGGAACAGAGAGAGAGGATTATATATGAAACTGGGAATCTCTATTACACAGAACTAGTCAAAAGTTCTTTTGTATTTTGTTGTTGTTTTGGTTACTGAGATTTCATCAGTATGGGGGAACTTCCAGGTGTGAGGAAATCTTCCCACTAAGGCATAACTTAACGTGGACAATTTATATTGTCTAAGAGAACCCCCTGGGGCATTGAGAGGTTTTCTATAAGGAAAGTAGGGGTCAAATTTGTATAAGCCTTTGCCTAATTTAAGGCTAGGTAATTCATTAGATTGTCTTTTAGCTACTAAAATGAAAAAAAAAAAAACCACATTTGCTTGGAAATAAAATATGCTCTGAACTCCCGTTAGTCACGCCTCTTAGTAGAGTTTCAAAGGGGAATAGGAATCCTAACGCTTCAAACACAATGGGCTTAGAAGTTTTTTCTTTGAACCTTTAATAGATGAGTCTCCCCCAAACTGTAGCTCTTTGATTTGTATCCCCCACCATATGGATCCTATTTTTGTTCACTCGAAGGAAATGATCTTTACAAGTGTTGGCAGTTTCCTGAGTGCCTTAAATTTGTTTTTATTGTTTGTAGCAATCCCTGGAAATCAGAGGTGACGAATTAGAGGGAGAAGCTTTTTCAATGCCATTTGTAAGGTGATCCAGTGTAAAAAAAATAAACATTTACAAAAAAAACAAAAGTTAGGACACTATCGCAGAGGGGACAAAGATGACAAATGGTGCAAACCTTCTTCTTGAGCCAGTTGTTTGTTTCCACAATTGCCAGCGGAAGTCCTGATATTGATAGGAACTCCTCCTTATCCTTCCTTAGAAAGTTGGAAGTTACTTTGAACTGTATACAGGATACAAGGTCACTTTTGCAACAAAAAAGTTAAAAAAATCCTCTGAAGCCTGGCACTGGTTTCTAGAAAAGACTGACTTTAGGACTGAAGTCGGAAATTTTTGTTTTTATTTTCTACAAATGTCTTATTAATGTTTTCTTTTTTAAATTGATATCCCTTCTCACTTTCCCAGTTGTTTTTCAGTAGTTTCAGTAGTGTCTGACACTTTGTGACTCCATCATCATTTAACCCTGTTGCCTCAGTTTCTCCTTCCATCAAATGAGCTAAAGAAGGAAGTAGCAAACTTCTCCAGTGTCTTTGCCAAGAAAGCTCCAAATGGGGTCCTGAAAAGTGGGACACAGTTGAAATGACCAAACAACATAATCATAATTGGATACTTCCACTCATTAGGTTTTGGGCAAACTCTTTAAAAAAAAAATGCAGTTTTATTCTTATCTTTTATTTTTACGTCAACTACACTTCACAATATATCTCCTCTTGGGGTGCCATCCTTTACAATAAAGAATTAAAAAACTTTTAAAAAAAAATGATAGTTCAGTAAAACCAATACATTAAAGCAGTCTGGCATTATAAGCAGAGTTCAACACTCATGGTCCCTGGCTTTTGCAAAAAATTAAAAAAGGAAAGAGAAAAGCAGCTAGATAGCTCAGTGGATCTCCAGGCCCAGAAATGGGAGGTCCTGGTTTCAAATGGGCCTTCAGACACTCCCAAGCTGTATGACCTTAGGCAAGTCACTTAACCCCTCTTGCTTTACTCCTTACCACTGTTTAGCCTTGGAACTGATACTTGTATTGATTTTTTTTTTTAAACCTTTACCTTCCATCTTGGAGTCAATACTGTGTATTGGCTCCAAGGCAGAAGAGTGGTAAGGGCTAGGCAATGGGGGTCAAGTGACTTGCCCAGGGTCACACAGCTAGGAAGTGGCTGAGGCCGGATTTGAACCTAGGACCTCCCATCTCTAGGACTGGTTCTCAATCCACTGAGCTACCCAGCTGCCCCCTTGTATTGATTTTTAAGACAGAAATTAAGTTTTTGTTTTTGTTTTTTAAACCCTTACCTTCAGTCTTGGAGTCAATACTGTGTATTGGCTCCGGGGCAGAAGAGTGGTAAGGGCTAGGCAATGGGGGTCAAGTGTTTTTGTTTTTTTAAAGCCTGCTCTTGTTTTTTCTTTGGATTCAAACTTACATATTATTCCTTCCCAGTATTGGATTTCTATTGTTATTATTCAGAATTTCCATTTCTTTTGTTGTAGTAATGGTGACTTTTCCTAGTTTTGCTTGCTTCACTTTGCATGAGTCCTGATCTTTCTGCAAGTTTGTGTCTTTCCATACTTTTCTGTATTGATTATGTATAATTAGAATCTGCTCCCCAGGACTCTAAGTCCCAGCATCCCACTTTCATTCTCACATTTTGGAGATAAAGTTTGGGGTGACCCCACCTCTCTTCCCCCCACCCCCCATAATGTGGCTGGGAAAACTTCTCTTTACTCAGGCTTTTCCTTCTGCCCTTTTATTTCTTCTCCTTCAAGTAGTAAATCTTATAAAATATAATACTTGGAGTTATTGGATATCAATTTCAATCTTACAATTCTAATCATCGCATCTAGAGCATAATAATCCTTTACATCCATGTAGCCCCAATTTGTCAGTGAACCTCTTCTTTGTTACCCATTCTTTTCGATTACCCAAAAAGATGCTGCTGTCAATCTTGGGGCATATCAAAGACCTGCCCTTTTGTCACAGACTTCCTTGGAGTCATCAGAGAGTGGTGACACTTCAGTCACTTGCTTGGCATAGTTCCATAGTTCTTCAGGTGCCTTTGGGGAAATCTGACCTGGCTTTTTTTCCTCCCCTCCCCTCTTCTCCTGTAAGTGTGCAGCCTCACAGGCCCACCACAAATCCAAACACTTCCAAATTTGCTCAGAAATTTGGAGGAGCCGAGAAGTGTTCCAGATGCGGAGATTCCGTGTATGCGGCAGAGAAAGTAATAGGAGCAGGGAAGGTAAGATGCTTCCTGGTCTTTTCTCAACCTCCCCTACTTTTTCCAGGCAGACTTTTCAACTTGTTGATTTGAGACTGGTGGAACATTCCCACAGAAATTTCTTCTAGGTGGTTAGAGATGGTATGCTAAAAATAATAATCAATTCATTTATTCAATAGTATTAGTAGAGCTCTCCTTTATAGGGCACTTTAAGGTTTGCAATAGTCTTTATGTGTTATCTCATTTGAGCCTCCCCACAACCTAGTGATTCAGGGCTCTTATCTTCCCCATTTTGCAGATAAAAAAGGCTGAGGTGGAGAAAGGTTAAGTTAATGACTCAGTCACCCAGCAAGACTAGTGTCCAAGGCAGAATGAAATCAAGTGTCCTTTGTAGATAAGGAAGGACTGATGATATCATGACATTGGGGCCACGGTGCCGGTGCCGGTACCGTGGGAATGCTGGGATGGAGATGAGATGACTGGATTTCAGAGTACACCTCTCTAGCCAGCTCCCTAAGCTTGCTTTTCACTTAGGTCACTCATCTCTTTGTCTTCTCTAGCCTTGGCACAAAAATTGTTTCCGATGTGCCAAATGTGGAAAGAGCCTCGAGTCAACGACTCTGACAGAGAAAGAAGGGGAAATCTATTGCAAAGGTAAAAAAGACGGCATGCTTCTTAGCCACTGGCTTGTTAACAGATGAGTTACTAGTACTCAGAGAAATGCTCCACACAGGTTCTCCCTGGAACTGAAAGATGACAGGATACAAGCCCTTGTTTGTCTGATAGCATGCAGCGGACAATGAACGTGGCCTCAGTATTTCCAAAAGAGGGAATTCGTAAATTTGGAGAAGGTGGAGCAGGCTGCTGAATGGGTCCTGGGAAAACAGAGCCAAAGAGCCTGGTGGTAGTTAAAAGACCAGAGATCACCTAATCCATGTCAAGATAGCTGCTTCTTCCTATTTCAGGTTTAAAGAAAGTTTGAATAGGTGTCCACACACACACATACACTCACGCACGCATACTGTTATCCTCACTATGCTAGGAATGGAATTCTGATAATCACACACTGGTTTATTTGGGGTGAAGCACTCACTACATGGTCTTATAATATCCCCATCTTGGAATTCTTGGGCAAATTGATACACTTTGGGGTCTTGGGATGGTGGAATTAAATTCTTAAAAAGATCTTAACAAAACTTGATGGCTTTATCCT
Organism: Monodelphis domestica; assembly: GCF_027887165.1. Classification (NCBI taxonomy): domain Eukaryota; kingdom Metazoa; phylum Chordata; class Mammalia; order Didelphimorphia; family Didelphidae; genus Monodelphis; species Monodelphis domestica. The sequence continues at coordinate 55,320,482 of NC_077231.1, read as the reverse complement.
TCATTAATCAACCATACTTCTTCTAGGTTGCTACGCAAAGAACTTTGGACCAAAGGGTTTTGGTTACGGCCAGGGAGCAGGGGCACTCGTCCACGCGCAGTAAAGGATAGGATGTCGAAGGCAGCGAGAACCACAACGCCAAGCACTGAGACTTCGTATCAAGGCACAGAGAATCTCTTAATACTAAACTACTGTGAAAACTTCCAACTCTACCAACAATACCAGCATTTGTGTACTGTTTGTTACTATGTATTATGGAGACACTAATTTGTAGGAGGAAAGCATTACATTGACTCTTTATGCTTTAGAACATATTTACTCTGATTTTAACTATATAGCAATTGACTAGCTTTTTTTTTTTAACACCTTTTGCTCTTTAAATAAACTTTTGCATTGCTTCTGATCTCCCATTGTATTTTTTCCAAAAACTTTTTGATGATTTTGGGAGGGAAATGTCAACCACCCCCTCTCTTGCTTCCTCATTATCAAAAAGGTTTTTGCCTCGTGTCCAAAGATTTTTATGATTTCTGCAGACCATATGATGTAAAGCTAGAAAGGAAATTTAGAGACTGTCTTAGTGTAGTGGTTCTTAGATTTCAAGGCTTGTGACTTCAGGGGACAGAATCTGACTATGTGACTGATTTTGTTGGATAAAAAGCATTTTCTTGCAGCCTCTTGACCTCTCTGCTGGTATGGAGGTCTTGTTTGACAGAAAGTTCTAACTGTTGCCAAATTTTTAACTTCCTCTATCTCTTTTTGTTTTAATGACTCCTTAGCCTCATCTAATTTTTGCTTTAGATCCCTGATCTGGTCATCCTTTTCCCTCTGCTGTTCTGAATTTTTGTCATGCAAGTAAGTTGCAGGGTCCCTCAGTTCTTGCAAAGAAAGAGATTCAAATGTGGGGCAAAAACCCTTAAAGAAAGTTCTAAATGTGCTATGACATCCCCATAAGAATTATCTTCACATATGGTGTTGCTTGTTCACTATCCTGAAGATATCCTGAAATGGACCCTGCATTCTCCAGGAGCCTATCTAAATAGATGGAAGGGTGCTCTTTGGAGTCTTGCCTAATTCGCTCAAATTTGCCCCATGCATTTGGGTGAACAAAGAATTACTTAATTGCTTCCAGTAAATCTTCCCTAGCTTTTTTGAAGTAAGTTAAGTTCTGGGGTCTAGAAAATTTGATGTCACTGTGGTATTCTGGCCAGCTGGTAAGATTTACATCCTCTCTCATCTTTCTAAGAAATTGGGCTTGCTCTTTGGAGTACATAATTCTTACAATAAAAATTCAGTATCCTCAAAATAATGGCTCAAAAAGTCTAAAGGCCTGTTTCAGCTCCTTCAGACATTTGAAAGGTTCGGTGCAAAAACAGGGCATTCATTTATGAAGTGCCTCCAAGTTCTGGGCTGAAAATGACTTGTGAACTTTCATATGCACAATGCCTGAATTTAGTGTTATCTTTGCAAAATCCTGCAGAGACATGATCTTTTGTGTCCCTGCAGCCCAAGGATTCTGTGTTGGTTTGCTTGTCTACCATTGTTTTCTCTGTGCAGAACCCACAGTCAAAGCTGTTTATATAACTTCCCCATTGCCATTGTCTTTGCTTGTATCCGTGTTTGTCATAGTGTCCTTTCCCATCTCCAACTTGTCTATCTTGGTCATGAAGTCTAGGTACATTTATGTCATGGAAGCCATTTGGGAAAGCACTCCCTCTACTTTATTATCAGTGTTGTCACCCTTGCCAATGATTACTCTAAGTCTCCTTTTTATAATGTTGTAGACTTGCCATGCCATCATTACAGACCCATAAATGGCAGGAACCATTGGCCATAGGGTTGTTATCTTGAATGTTATTTGCTCCCAGTACTTAGTCACATTCAGTACTGTCCCTGTAACATCAGGAATGATGTTAGTTATCATCCCAAAAAGTGAATAGTAAATGTGTACCATTATCAATAGCACTAGGCAGGTCCACAATATCTTTTGGTACATTTTGTATATGACTGTACCCCACCTTCACTGCTGTTTCTTGTACAAGACTCCTCACAGGAAAAAAGTTTTTCCTACTGAGTATTGTTCACAGGATTCTATATAACAAGTTGGCTACCCCTCTCCCCAGTCACTCCTAACTGCCAATGGTGAATTCTTGTTCTCTAACTGGGGTGCCACTTGTAATTCAGGGATTAGGAGAAGGGATAGTGATGATGGAGAGAAAGAGGGAATGGGGTTGAGAGTGAAGAGATCCTTCTCCCTTCCTTTGAGGGGAGATAGCCAAATCCTGTCTCCTTGAAAGGGAAGTACGTCTCCCCAGAGAATGTTTCCTGGAAAATGGAGGAGACTAGCAAGGGAAGCCTTAGTGAGATGACAAGATGCCCCACTGAGGTCCAATCTATCCTTGAGAGGCAAGATGAAATCTTATGCTTCTGCTTTCCCCAGGGACATCAACTATAAGTCCCTTTCAGGATCTCAAGGCTACTCCACAGCCAAGAAGAGATGTCAATTCCTTGTGTCAGGCAATGTTGAATCCCTGAGATCTAGAAGTCAATCCCCCTTTGGGGAGAGGTGTGACTCTCCCCAAATCTTCAGTCCCCTTAATTATGTTGGTTAGAGGCTGATCCAGACCTAAATCTTGAATAAAAGGTGATTTATTGGGGTTCAAACAGGGAAGGGGTGGCAAGGATATTAAGCAGGAAAGTGGGTAAACATGGAAGCCCTACAGTTAACCCCTCTCACAGATTGGCCCTCCAAAGTCTAGGGGTTCAAGACTTTTCAGCCTTGATCCCTCTTTCTTGCCAACTGCCTGTTAGTCCCTACTCTTAGGCTATCTAAAACTTGAATATAGGAGTCCAGGGACAGGTAAAGGAGAGACAGAGAGAAATCCTTGGAAGGGATCTGTGGACAGCTCTCTTCAAAAGTCCCAGTCGACAAATCCACTGAGGACTTTAGACTACTGGCCTTAAGAGTTGAGTGAGAGGTCTCCAGATCTCCAGAGAGAGACAGGCTTCTTCTTAGCCTAGGAAATCCACCTCCCTCCTCAGGCTCCCAGCTGGAAGTGAGTGGCCATTTGGATCTCCAAGCTTCTGATTCTCCTGGAATTCTGAGTTTTTTCTCCTTGCTCCTCCCCTACTCTCTCTTCAGCTAGTCTATGTCAGACTGTTCTCATCTGGATGTGGACTATCTCTTACCTTACACTCCTTAAACCCCACTGTCCACCCCACCACCTCCCTCTTACTGTAGAGGGCAATAATCCCCATCCTCTCAGTTCCTTGGGTTCACAACCTACAAGTCATCCTGGCTTCCTCACTATTTATCACCTTCCTCCCCATCCCAAGGTGTTGCCAAAGCCAGTGGATTTCACCTTTACATCTCTCCAATGTTCCCCTTCCTTCTCCAATTTTGACACTGCCACTAGAAGTGCCTGGAGTATTGCAGTAGCCTGCTGATGGCTCTGCCTTTCCTGTCTCTCTAAAGCAATCCATTTTCCATTTAGTCACCAAAATGATATCTTAAATGCAGGTCTGACCATGCCACCTGCTGCTCTAGTGGCTTCCCATTGGCCAGAGGACCAAATATAATGCTTTTTTTTGGCATCTAATGCCTTTCATAACCTAGTCCCCCCCTTCCTTCCCAGCCTTTTTACACATACTTCCCAATGCATATGATTGCATCCAATGTCACTGGTCTCCTGGCTAGTCCACGAACAAGACAGTCCATTTCTCCGCTCTGGCTGTCCTCCATAAAATGCTATTCCCGCCTCCACTTCAAATACTTACCTTCCTGGCTTCTCTTTTAAGTCTCAAGTAAAATCTCACATTCTACAGGATTTTCCCCCACTCCTCTTAATTCTAGTGCTTTTCTTCTTGTATTTCCCATTTACCTTGCATATGGCTTGTTTGTATGATGTCTCCACCATTAGATTATAAGGTCTTTGGGGATAAGGGTTGTTTTTGGCCTTTTATTTTGGATTCCCAGGACCCAGGATGTTGCCCAGCACACAGAAGGCTCTTAGTCAATGGGATTTTATTCCAAAGTGAAAATGTGCTTGGTTCTATCTTCACTAATAGGATTCTATTAGCTACCAGATAAGGGGTAAGATAGTACTTTCACTTTCATTGCTTCTACTATACTTCTATTAACTCAAGATATTTTGGGTTGCCTTTTTCACATCTGGAAAAGCTATGGTTTGAACTAGACCTTAATTTTTGGGACATAGGTTGAAAAGTCCAGGGACTCTGAATGGCATCATGATTTCATGAATGACAACAGCAATCTAAAATCCTCACACACACACACAAAATTTATTCTCAGCTTCATAAATATATAAATGTGAGAATTACATATATTGGTCCTTTTAGATCCATCCTTCACTTAGCTTGGCCAAAGAAATCATAGTGAATATTGGGAGGAAATATAATAAAATGATAAGGCAAAGATATATTTAATAGTCAATATTTATTTTGATTAATAATTTACAAAAATCTGACATATTTAATTTATGTAAGGAGAGCTAATTTATTAAACATTTTACAGGGTTTTTGTTCCACAATGTAACACAACAAGATCCTGACAGTAGTAAAATAATACTTGGCACAGTTATAAATAAACAAAATATAAAACCAAAATATCCATAGCTAAGATGTAGTGATGCAGTATTGTGCACATTAGTATCTCAAATTAACTAGGGTGGGCACAAAAACATAAAAACCTTCAAAGAAACAATACACATTCAGGGCTGAGACTGACTAAATTCCTACTTACTTAAAATGTGTCCAATGCAGCTGATCTGAACTAATTGTGGTCTGGATCAACTTCACACAAAATTCTTAAGTGGGTAAGTGGGTTCCCTACAAATAAGGCCCCTAAAATAATTATGTGGATGGTACATTGCTGCATAGTTGGCTCTTGACCTTCTGACCATTTCAAAATTAGCGATCTCACTGTATTTTAAGCTGAAAGATAAATGTCAGCATCTGCCCTAAATCCAGAATATTTTTCTAGGTACTTGTGAATTCAATGGACGTTTCTATTATTCTGAAAGACAAGTTCATCTAGTCTTTTTTTTTAAACATATAGAAAGAATATTGTACCACAGAGAAAGAAAGCCCATGGTAACAATATTCATCCAAATTTGGTCAAACCACTTACATTTATACACTGTTTCTCAACCATTGATAAAAATGTAAAAATTGCAACTGAGTCTTTATGTGAATTGACTCAAAATATAAAAAGTTAAATAAATTCTAGCATTTTATAAATAACTTTTGAATTAAAAAAATTATCTGAGGTTTCCCCCCAGTGAATAATTAAAAATAGCAGAGACATTTTAAAAATTCACCAGTTGCTTGACCTTCTATGACAAAATGGTACAGCTCTGTTGCCACCCCTCTACCCACCTCTTCCCTTTCTAAAAATAAAATATAGTTGTTGATTTTCCAATATTAAAACTTTCAGGTTTAAAGGTTCATTTTTGCTGTGTGTCTTGTGATAAAAGAAACAGCTAGAGGAAAAAATGGTACTTGCAAATACTGAACATTAACTATTTACAATTTCACTGCTCCTCTTACTAAGGCAAGGGGCGGGAATACCACTAGATTGCTTTAATACCTGTAATTTCCATATTACAGGAAATGCTAATTTTACCAAGCATAAGACATGCAGTGAACTTGCGGGGTATAATGCCTATTCACAGCAATACTGAACATCACTAGAAGCTCATTAGATATTTTCCTATTCTTTTTGGTTGGATAAAATGAAATGAACAATTTTAAATATACTACCACACACACTCACAAAGAGAAAACTATTTGATAAATTATTTATGTACAGATACACATTCTTTACACTGGTCTAGGATCTGTTATTAGCCTCCCCTCCCTCCCACCCCTCCCCGTTTCTTCTCACAGGTTTCTCGAACCACTAGTTTGCTACAGCACTTAAGAGGACCCAACCAAGTCTCACTCTGTAAACAATAGTTAAGAAAGCAGTGAATTAGGTTCACCATGAGTATACTGAAATGCTGTAACCAAAAATGATCAGTGCATCACATCGAACAGTAAAAAGCCTTTCTGAGATTCTTTCAGATAGCTTGAAAAACTTTAAAAAATATATTCAACTTGTGTACATTTAGCTATATCTGGGGGCTAAATTCCACTTGTTGATAAGTCATAGTTATCAGAATGTACCATTTGGGTTTCTATAATTCATATAGGCAATTTGCAGGGATGATACCCTTTTTCTGAATTTCATTATTATGCCTACAATTTATATTGCAACATGGAACTAAAAGGAAAGAAAGCCATTTCTTTAGGTCACGGAGCTTCTTTACTCACTTCTTTGATTCTATTTATGTGGTTTTCATTGAAAAATGTCACCTTTCCTTTTTTTTTGGTAGTTTTTTTTGTTTTTATATTTAGCCTATTTCTAGTATTCAGGTAACATAATTTTGAAAAACTGTTGCTATGATATTCAACATATCAAAATAAATTCCAATTTATTGTTCATTGGATCATATCTTCTAACATCCATTCAGAGGCATCATGCACTGTGTAAGGGCGTGTATGCTAAAACAAAGGAAACGGTACTCATGCAAGGTATTATCAAACCACACAACCTCAGAAAAAAAGTGTTTACAATTATTTCACTGTCCTATAAAGAGATCAGCTTCATATCAGCCAACAGGAATAAACCACACGCAGCACGATTCTTGCGAACATTATTTTCTTGTGTTGTTCATTCTTCAATAGCAATCTTACAGTGGATCCCCAAAAGAATGACATGATTTTCATCATAGTCTTCAAACATACATTTTTCAAAATATTTCATACTCAAGTGAATTAAGGCCCCACCACTAGAACTAAATGCAATGCTATCAACCTGCATTATCAAATATAGTATTTTATTTCAAATCTTAACTTCACTTGAGGAGCATTTCTGATCTGTGCAGCATCCATCAACTTTTTAAGCAAGTCGTGCTTCTTGTGTGTAGTATTACAACAATAAAAACCAAAAAGGTGAGGACGCGGTGAATTCCCACATTTAGACGAGTCATATCCTGTTGATGGTCTTTCTCCTTCTTTTCAGCAGTGGCAGTGCATTCTGTCCACGTTCGCTTTTATGATAAAGCTGACGAAGAGAAGGTGCTGTAAGATTCAGGGTTAGCCCTACACAGAGCATGCTATTGTTCGAAGGGTGTGGATTCGAGTGAGAGAGAAACAGACAGACACGATTTCCAGGCATCGCTCAGAGAAGACTTGCTCACAGGACAAAGGGGTGCTACACAAGCTGGTAGCCAGATCCTGAAATTTGGTCGTACTCTATCGTATACTGTCTAGTCCAGTCCACAATGACAGGACGGAAGAGGCCACAGCATCGGAATTCAAAGAAGTCTATAATGTTTCTTAGACAACCATGGCTAAAAAAAAAATGCAAAAGCAAAAAAATGTCCATTAGTGTATTACTTCACTGCAAGAGCCTAAAGCATTGCCCTATTGTCAGGCATTTTTTCTAACCTTTAAGAAGATGTCTATTACTAAATAAAACAGAACACGGAATTATTACAATGACAAACATGAGCCCAAAGACAACAGAAAATGGGCAGTATGTGGGGAGATTAGAGGCATCTAACACTGCATAAACTACCCGATGTAGGGAGGGTGAGGGTTAGTTTTGTAGAACTACTTTCTCTTTTTCTACCCTTATAAAATTTTTTGTTACAATGGATGGTTCTCTGAGGAGGGAGAAAGGGATAAATCTGAAAATGAAGATTATATAAAATTAAAAGTTACCAATTTTTAAAAATGTGTATTGTGTGTTATAGCTGTTAAGACAAATTTCCTTATGCTCAACAGCTGATCATGGTAACTACTCAAAGGTAGATGACTTGGTTAAAGGAGAACCCTTTTAGGTAAAGAAAAGATTTTCAGGCAGGTCTTGTAGTTACTCTCAAAATGTAGCCTCATACCATTCTAGGAGGCAAGGGGGTAAAATGGAAAGGGTATTTGGATTTCAGAAGTCCTAGACTGGAGGTCTTTTCTGCATGTGACACTGAATAAGTCACTTAAACTAAATCTCCATTTCCTTAACTATAAAAGAAGAATTTTATTTTTACCAAACTATCCCACAGGATTGGCTGAATTGGTAAGAAGCAAGAATTGGTGAGATAATGTATGGTACACAAAGGGCTATACTATGCTATTGTAAGCTATTTTTATTTTTTTCCTTCTTTCTTTGAAAATCTAGTCCATCAAAAAGCAACTGCTAAACCAGGTCAACCAAAATGGACAGTTTATGGCTATACTGTTTATGTTACCTGACTGCTATTAACAAAGACAAAGCCAATTATGATATGTCTGTCTATTAAGTCATTTGCAAAATTCAATTTTATCCATTTTTTTGCTAGTTTAATAGGTATATGGCAGTGCCATAAAGAGTAGTCCTATAAATGTCTTTAATACTTATATTGCTTAAAGTGCTACTTCAAAAATAGTTGCAGGGAGAAGCTAGGTGGCTCAGTGGATTAAGAACCAGGCCTGGAGAAGGGAAGTCCTAGGTTCAAATTTGGCCTCAGACACTTCCCAGCTGTGTGACCCTGGACAAGTCACTTAACCCCCTTCTGCCTTGGAACCAATACATAGTATTGACTCCAAGAGGGAAGGTAAGGGTTTTAATAAAAATTAAAAAAAAAAATTAATAGTTGCACAACAGCTTTCCCCCAAGTTACTAAATTATTGGTTTGGAGAAAAATCCCAATGTATAAGTGAAAAAAAAATTTGCAAGGATATTAGTAACTGAAGGAAATAAACTTCTTCAAGTTTAGAGAAAATGTATAAATCAAAGTATGCAGAAATATGCTACCTGGAAGATAATTAAAAGAAGGAAAATGAAAAGAAACAGAAGTACAAGAATATGGATGTTTCAAGCTCTAAGTTACAACACTGTGTAAATCAAATCACACCTCCCACCCCATCCCCCAGATGTCTCAGGAGCACTAAAGTGCTTTATCCTTTGTTAATTTTCTTCTCGGAGGTTTCCTAATTTTTGGTTTTTGTTTAAAGGGAGAGGCAGACAGAAATACAACAAAGCAGAATTGAATTCCAAGAGTCCAAGCTAACAGCAACATAATGGAATTAATTCATTTTTACCAAGGCTGTAACCAAGGTTACTGACAGGAGCATAAGATTTGAATTTATTTCTGCTAATAGGCACCACAAATTAAATGCAAGGAATTCTAAAGGGAAATTTTCTCAAAATAGTAGAAGTATTTCTGCAAGAAATTTTAGACTACAATAGGATGGGGAAGAAGTATTCCCATGGAAAAGTGAATTTGCAATGTTATGGTTTACAATTCAGTTTCAGAAATAAATTCCTGGATATTAAATTATCTACAGGGAGTCTGCTAAACAGTCAAAAAAACTTCTATCTAGCAAAATTAAGGCAATCATCCAAAATACATTACTATTTGCTTACTTGAATGGGCTTTCAATAGATGTTGTTGTAACTTTAAAGTGCTTATATCTTCTTGCATTCATCCTTTCATTTGTAGTAATGCCCAAACATGATATCTATGAGATGAGAAAGAAAAAAAGTAAATTATTAATTTATCTGAACATTTAAATAAATCTTTGATTAATGAACAAGGATTTCTTAAAGTGTTTAATTAACATGGAGGCACTGGATTAGGTGTAGAGGATATAAAAGCTAAACATGCTGACCTCAAAGAACTCATACTCTACGCACACAGAAGACTAAATACCAACTACAGACAATGATAATGAGTACTTTTGGGGAAACAGGTACAAAAGCAACTGGGGGATTAGAATAGGTTTCTTGTTAGAGGTGGTTCTTAAGCAGATCTTATAATCAGTCAATTAATTAACAAGGTAAGTTAAAGCCAGGTTGTGATAGGCTTTAAAAGCTAAAAAGAGAAGCTTACATTTAACCCTAGAAGCAAAAGAAAGCCTTTGGAACTGACCAAATCAGAAAATGGTGTAACCAAATCTATGCTTAAGGAGATCAAGAGATCAAAAGACCTGGGTTTGAATCCTGCCTTGGATATTCAGCAGTTTTGCTGTCTTTGGCTAGTCATTTAATTTCTTTAAGGTTCAATTTCCTCAACTGTAGCCACTGGGACAGCAACAGAATCAGCATGTGAATTCCTGAGAAGAGGGAGAGTCTTGCTTTTCTAGTTTGTATCCCTAATCCTAATGGAGTACTTGGCAAATGGTAAGCATTCAATAATGGACATTCATTCATTCATTCATTCATTCATTCATTCATTCTCACTCATAATAATGTTATGAGAAAATAGTTTTACAAGTCTGAAGCATATAAATAAAAATTATTATTAGATGGCCATAACTATCCTAAAGAGTTTCCCAGTAGCACAGCATTATATCACAGTGAATGGCTTTCTCATACCTGATACATCTGACACATGAGTAATACAGCTACCCACATGAAGTGAAAAATACTGTTCAAGAACATCCAAAACATCCAAGGTGAACATGTGGCAATTTGAGTAATATATGTCCAAAATCCATCCTTTGTGTAAGTAGTCTCACAGTGGATGCCCCAATCTATAATCAAAGCAGAAACATGGATTCACTAAACACTTGCTTGGCACTGTTCTGAAGATATTATCAAAAAGGATATTTTTATTGATTTTTTTCATGAACAATGCATGTGTCTATTGCTAATAAAAATAGCTTGATATATTCATGGGCAAAGCAGTAAAAACTATAGCTAGAGAATAGAAAGTATTTAAAACTGCTGTTATTCCTCTTTTTCATGCAATGACAGTTTTGATTTGAGTTGTGTACATGCAACACTTGGAAAAAGGTTGCAATTTTGTTTTCTTTCAAGCTTGCCTAAGAGTCTATTAACTTATAATAAAGAGAAAGGAAAAGGTTTTCACTTGCTCATTATGACAGCCACTTCTAAGGAAAGCCTTTATACCCTTCCTTGACTTTTTTATTGGGACCATGTCTCTAACTATCTTATCTATGAGGTGCTACTTATTTGTTTTGAGAGCTGACTTGAGGTTTGAAAAAAATGTAAAATACAAACTTTATTCTATTTATGTTACCATAGTGAAATTTTTGCAAGAGTTATGGTACATAAACTTTAGTAATGAACAAATAGTTTAATAATACGGACAAATGAAACCTAATAGTAACTAAGAAAATACTTGGAAATTTAACTTTTAAGAGAATAAGACTGGGAACAGCTAGGTGCTCAGTGGATTGATACCCAGGCATGGAGATGAGAGGTCCTGAGTTCAAATTTGACCTCAGATACTTCTTACCTATGTGACTCTGGTCAAATCACTTAATTTCCATTGCCTAACCCTTCTACCTTGGAACCAATACACAATATTGATTTTCTAAGAGGGAAGGGAAGGGTTTAAAAAAGAGAAAAACCATATTTATACTCACAAGAAATACAACCATAAATCATCCAGCAGATCATAAAGAGCAAAAAGAATAGATAGCCCATGAAGTAACGATGGTTGCCTGCTCCTAGGGAGTAACACAAAAGTAATCAATTTCCACCAGTAAAAAGAAAATCAAACACCGATGAAGAGATGGATAGATTTTCTTGGCACATAAAACAAAATGGAGATGGTTCATAGCAACCACTGAAACAGTTACGCTACATTACAGCAATATTTTTTTTTAAAACAATGGTCTTTAACTGAAGGCTCCCAAAGTAATAAGAAACTTTCATTATTACAAAAAATACAACCATAACATTTATAATAGAAAAATATTCCTAGTAAAGCAAAGAAAAAAAACACTCTAAATATTCTGTCTTGGTTTTTTTGGTGTGGAGGAGGGTGGTTAAAGTAAACGAACACTCTTCAATCAGAAAATCTCTAGCCACGTTTCCTTTTTTTTTTTAAGAAACCCTTACCTTCTGTCTTAGAATTCCAAATACTCACTAAGATGCCTTAGGTAGGATAACCAGGAAAAGGGTATGTGTTTGGGTGGGGTAGGGGACAGCAGATAAAGAGAGGGCCTAATAGCTCAGTTTATCTATAATAAAGAAGGAGGTGGGAGTAGATGATCTCTAAGAAACCTATGTAATAGCAATTCTCTTCAAAGGCTTGTTAAATTAAAATGAACAACATATTTAAATAATTACCAAGATGCTTACCTACACAATTACCCACCCATGGGCAATGATGATCAAATTTTGCTATACACCGATTGCATACACCACAATGTTTGGACCTCACTGGCTTCCGTATCTGTTAAAAGGTATATTTTAAAGTAGAATTAAAATAGGACCTATATTTAAGAAAAGGGAAAAGCTCAACATTTTATTTTATTTACTCTGGAAAAAATACAAATATGAACAAAAATATATATCTGATGTCAAGATTTTTAGCTGATAAAAACAAAAGAAAATCACTATAAATTGGTATCACAAAATTCTAATTTACTCAAACCAAAAGATTGTCAGCTGGGAACATCAGGGCAAAGCTCATCTAAACTCACCAAGAGCTTGGCACAGTGCTATGAACCCAGTTAATGAATAAAAAGGGAAAGAGTTTGCTGTTATAATTTTACAAAATTTATCCACATCTCTCAACTTTTACATGATAAAAACATACCAAACTTGTGAACTGTTTCTTGATAAAAATAGTGTTGAAATTTGTTTGCACTTTTGTTAGTGGGCAACTTTTGTTAGTTAGTTTACACTTTAATAAAAAATTGAGAATGAAAAAGGAAGAAATAAAAAGCCCTGTGAGGATATATAAAAGTCCAACTGAGTCCAAGTCACTAAAAACACAAATGTTTTCTTAATAACAAGAAGTAACAAATCTTGCAACAAAAATATTTGACATATCTGCTTCCTATTCCTTGCACTCCTAAGACCTAAACCTAAAAAAGCAGCATTTCTCCTGCTGAAGCACCCAGACTCAGATTTCAGTAGGCAAGAAAATAGTCTATTACTTAGCGATTTTTATGACACTATATGAAGCTGAGAGTACTCCCAAAAAATACTGGCAAATATGAAGCCATCACAAAAAATAATGGTAAAGTATGTACATGAACCACTTGTTCTGAAAAGGTTGGTCTCTGGTAGTAATAATACTTACAATAGGATGATGTTTACTACTAATGAATGCCAAAATCAAATTTTACTTATGATGCTTTTTTACTAATGTTTGATAAAAGTATTGATAAGACAACATTAAATTGGAAGTGGTTTTTAAATTATTTTGCTATGACAAGAATGAGTGAGATAAATAAAATAAGTTGTTTTTGGCATCGTGGTGGACTAAATAATGAAATGCACCAAGGAAAAACTTGGATATAAAGATCCAAATTTACAAAATAAATTAAAATTTGGTTCTTTTAAAAAAATGCAAGGTTTTTTGGTGGCTGTGCTAGGTACAATGGGGGAGATGATGGGCAAAACAGTTTCTCTGTATTTATTTAATCATTTACTCTGGAAAAATACAAATATGAAAAAAAAATGACTATCTCTGATGCCAAGATTTTCAGCTGACAAAAAAAAATGCAAGAACTATTGTAAACTAGTATCATAAAATTCTAATTTCCCCAAAACGAAAGATCAAAAAGCTGAATTAAAAAGATGAAAAAATTAATAAGCTGATAAGAAAAAACCTATGCAAAAATAAAATACCAGTCAGTGTGACAACATGTTACAAAAGAATTACAAGTGAAATGTCAGGGAGTCCAAAAGAGGGAATGGTCACAGCTGGATGAGGAAAGGTTTCTTGAAAGAAGTGAAATTTGAAGGAGAGCAAGGATTTCAGTCAGCAATAAATGAACATTTCTGCTATTATAATAAACAAGTTTTTAATTTTGCTATCACAGAATTCATTAAACCAATTTAAAATAATGAATTCCTACTATTTAATAGCCAACAGAAAGTTTCATTCTTGCCAGTATTTGTTTTTGAAAAATTAATTCATGTCAAAATACTGTATAAATAATTTGTTCATCAAATGGGGGGGCTGTGTTGACAAAGTGTTCTTGGTTTTGTGGATAGAACAATATTTCCACTGAAAAACAGCACCTTATAACGGCTGGTGATAATCTTTTAAATGGCAGTCTTTGTTAAGGCACAGAGAGGAAATGACCATGTCTACAAAAATGTTTGGTTAAGCTTGTCTGGAAATACAAAAGAATCTTGTCAACACTTTAAACTTAACATAAAAATTGAAGATACTTTGAAGTTAGCAAAGAGAACCAAATGGACTAGTAAAGTGGTACATAGCATGGTATTTTACATACAAACATGATAGGATAAGGAGGAAATAGTTAAAAGAAATCATGAGAAAATAATACTATCATTTAAAAAGCTACTATATAGCATTCATACAGATAAACAATGACAGCATATTGTTTCTCATTTATACTAAAGGACAAAACTGGATAAAAATTGAACAGCTTAACCATACATTGGTTCTGGATGGTGATTTATGGCATTAATCATAGCATAATGATGGAAGCCAGATCAAGCAATTAAAAGGAAAAGCTTTAAATCCAAATTCAATCCAGTCTGGGAAAATGTTACCAAAGTTATCTATTGAATCAATGGTTGAATTATTACTAGATTTGAAAAAGAAATATTAAAAATTTAAATATATATACAAAATAAAAAATTTTTTAGAATTCAATTGATTTTAAAATGCCTCCATAATAATTATAGTTACATTTTAGATTAAAAAGAGAGAGAGAATACTACCAAACAGGTACTGCAGAATATACTGAGGTCCAGACTTCCTGTCTCTGCAAGTTCAACTATTGTCTTTAGATGGAGAAAAGGAAAAAAAGGAAAAAGATTAGTATTTTATGTAAAGAGGAACCAACAAAAAAAAAGGATACTTTTAACCATACTTTTGTACTTATGTACTTTATATGAAAGAATAATTTTTATTTTTTAAAGATCCTAAAAAGTTAATTTCTTAGCTATCTGATCAATATTTAAAGAACATTAAAACACAACATGCATAATAAACCTGCAAAACATGTGCCAAGAAGCTCTTGTCTGTTTTATGAAAAATGCAATTTTGCTAAAAAGTTTCATTGAAGCTCAGTTAAAAGGGAGGCCAAGGTTCTAGATTCAATTAGATCAGTCAGTTTACACTGCTTCTTTGCCAGACTTCAGCCTTGTTATGTGTGATTAACCAGTTCACACATACGAAAACAGGAACTGATCCCAGTCTTCCTCAATCTGAGTACATTCTCTCTGAGACTACTCTCAATTGTTCCTATATATGCTTTGTATATGTTGTATCCCATCTGACTCTGAGCTCTGAGCTCCTTGAGAGCTAGGATTACTTCTTGCCTTTTTAAGTATCCCCAGCCCTGAGCATGGTGCTTGGCATATAGTAGATGTTAATAAATGTGAGTTGATTGATGGATCAATAGTAATAAATGAAAGGCAGCATGGAGGAGTGGACAGCTACTCTTGGCGCCTGGAAGAACCTGTTGCAAGTCCTACTTCTAGCATGCTGGGGAGGTCATTTAACCTTTCAGTACTCCAGGCAACTTCCTAAGACCTCAAAGTTGTAGAGAAGGTGGCCACCTGCAATGGTAGAGGGAAGTTTCCTCATCTGGGAAGTCCCTATACCTATGAAATCATGGAGTTAGTCTATCAACTAATAAAATCATTTATAGTTTTCAAAGTGCTTTCACATACATTATCTCAGTTTTAACTTAAAGCAAAAGATCTACTGTCAGTATCATCTTCATACAAAAAAGGAATTATTGATAGGATAAAAACTTAACAATTTGAATAAGATGGAGCATTTATGTATGATAAAGGCAGTCCTGGACTAGATCCCCAACTAGATGAAATTAGGGGCTCTGGAAAAGTAACTCAAAGTGATCTAAGTTGAGTCTAATGTGGCAATTAAAAAATTATAAAATAGCAGGCTACTAACATTACTGAATAAGGGTCTGATGCACTTTTTTTAATGACTACAGAACTACATGATGTTTATAAAACCCCAAAGCTTTTCTCTGAAACAAACAAAAAACCTTATTACCACCATTAGTTTTCATGTGATGTTATATGCTTGCAGATCATAGAGTATCACAATTCTCAATGAATCAAAATCAAAGAATCACCCCAAGACTAAATTAAGAGAGATACATGATGAATGTAAGTAGGCTGTAGTTTATGACCAAGCCAGAATTGTTTACAAGAAGTGGTATAAAAGATATGTATGATCAAATAAGGAAGTAGGCTGGAGATTGAATTGCCCAAAATGGTTCTATTATTCAAATTCTTCAGATTTCCACTGGGCTAGAATAAATTACCATAGTTTATATAATTATAACTTCAAATAGTGTCCATTTGAACATATTTGACCACTTCAGAGATGGATGAAAAAGGCATAGATGGATTGTAATTTATATCACTGCAGAGTATCTGTGTTCGTAATTATGATCACAGCTCCATTGAAATAATAACTGCAAACACCAAATTTAATAAATTATGTACAAACACATATGCTATATATTTGCATATAAGTATATTGCTAAACCTTAAATTTTAGAAAGTAACAAACTAAGCAATAAGAAGATAACCTAAGCTCAGGGAGATGAAGGGAAAATAGTTTAAGAACATGAGATTTTACTATATTTTGAGGTCACATTAACATAAAAGAGATATACAGATTGTAGGAAAGCAATCACAAAGTGTTCATTTACACTTTTTCAACTTAAAAACTACTCTGGAAGTAATAGGAGTCTATTACTTCTTGTGCAATCAATTTGCCTTTCAGAATATTCATCTGCTTAGTAATGTTAGCAGTGTTTTCCTTATATTGAACCAAAATCTGTATCTGTATCTTACAATGAATGTTCTACCCTCTAGATCCAAAAGATAAAGTCTAATTCCATTTCCATATGAAAGCCCCCCTGGTTAATTCAGGGCTGCTATGACATTCTCTCTAAAAGTTTATTTCCATAGCATGCTTTTCAGTCCTCTTAGTT
Organism: Monodelphis domestica; assembly: GCF_027887165.1. Lineage (NCBI taxonomy): Eukaryota > Metazoa > Chordata > Mammalia > Didelphimorphia > Didelphidae > Monodelphis > Monodelphis domestica. The sequence goes on along the minus strand of NC_077231.1, from coordinate 55,303,502 downwards.
TTCTAGATGCATTCCAATTTGTCAATGTTCCCTTAGCACTAAAAGCAATGATTCAGATATGAGTTGACCAGGGCAGAATAAGCAAGATTCCAAAGTTCTGTGTCTTCAACCTGTCTAACCTCTACACTTCTGTAAGTCCAGCCCAAGCTCCTTTGCTTGCCACACCCCACTGCAGATTCTTATTGAGCATAAAGTATAAAAGTCCCAATCTTTTTCATTGTTACAAAGAATTCTCTAACTATATCTCTCCACCTTGTACTTATACAACTTTTTAATCATGTTTGAATTATACTTTAATTTATTATATTTGGCTCACTTGTTCTAACTAACTTTTTTGGATCCTGCCTCGTCAAACAGAAAGCCCTATAAAATATACTGAAAATGGATTTTTAAAATGGGCTAATGTAATAACCAAATGAATAAATTTGAATTTATCATAAGATAGTATGAACTTATTTCATATTTTTACTTTATCAATTAGAAAGTAAATGAACCTTTTCATTAGGGTCATAGAATTATTGAGGGCTTGTTTGGAAAGGCTTTCATAGGGTTCTGAACAGAGGGACAAATAATGGCTTTAGGGGAAATGCTTTAAGGTGTTATTTTATTACTTTTTCTTTGCTCCAAACAATCTTGTACTAGCACAGGGATGGAGATGGCTAGTGGATCAGTGGTTAGCACACTGGGTCTGGAGTCTGGAGTCAGGACTCAAATCCAACCTGAGAAAGTTACTATTGAGTGACCCTGGGCACCTATTTGCCTTAATCCATTGGAGAGGAAATGGCAAACTATTCAGGTATTTTTGCCAAAAAAACTCCATAGACAATATTGGTGTGCTATGATCCATGGAGCCATAAAGAGTCAGAGACAACTGAACTACTACAAGAGTATAGGGATTAGAGATTAAACTGTTAGTCATGTTTTTCCTTTCTTGAGAAACCATCTTGTCAGCCTAGTATCTTTGCCTTTCACCCTTATATAAACTATATATATATATATATATATGTATTTTAAACCATACCTTCTGTCTTAGAATTGATATCAAGTATTGATTCCAAGGCAAAAGTGTGATATGGCCTAGGCCCTCCTAGGAGAGTTTGAGTCCCCAGAGGGCAAATTCAAACTGTCAGTCATCTTAGAAAGTTAAGGGAGAAAGTACTAGCTTTGGGTTGTTCCACAGAGGGATGAGACATGCAAAGAATCTCCTCAGGTGCTAGGAAGAGGGGGAACAGAGCAGTTCCCTAAGTGTGGTCTCTGTATGCAGTGCCATGTCTTAGCCAATGCTGGTCTAGCTATTGGGGTTAAGAGGTTTGCCTAGCTAGGACAATGACTTGCACATTAAATACATGTTTAATTAAAGTCTCTCATCTTAAGTCTTTCCTCTTAAATCTACAGAAATGAAAGCCCGTTCATTTTTAACAATTCTTGTGTTTTGCTTTAGAATAGTAGATTTGCAAACATCTCCACAACATGGTTACACAATTTATGTATCCAAATGAACACTGTCTTTCCAATTGTCCCCTTTTGAGGCAATTTTTACATGGAGAAAAAAATCACAAGATTGAGAGCTTACAGGAATATTAGAGATCCCCCAAGACCAATCTCTTACTTTTCATGGTGGAACTGAGGCACAGAGTGGTAAAATAAATTGCCTAAGATCACTAATGATTTGTGTCAAAATTAGCTCCAATATTAAGACCTTTCATCTCCCAGATCTGGAACCCTTTAACTACATGATACATTAAGATTTCTAGTGCTCAAAACATCTGGAATCCTTGCTCTGGAAAGTAAGCCTTTAGGCTCACTTCATAATCCAATACCACTTTTCCTGTATTTCTCTGTATCCTCCTCTATTGATGCTTTATTCATATGAATATTGACTTCCTCTCTTTTATCTCATCTGCTTCTTGAACAACAAAGTAAGGTACTTCCTCCTACTTATCCCCACTTTACCCACAGGGCCACACAAATTTGAAGTTGTTGAGTCAACATCAAGAGCCATATTCTTCAAGGAAAAAAACTCTGCAAGGTAGAAGGATAAACTATGGGGTCAAGGTAAGGCTAGGATACAGAAGGATATAACTGTGGGCTGACTAAAGTTAATTTGTATACTGCCTGCATATTGCAAAAGTTATTAAATGCAGTGAGTTGACAATATGCTGAAATCAGATGAAGTACTAAAGTGCAGATCCAAACTTTTAGAAATCCATTGCCCAGAAGTACAGGACTGTATGTATCTTGCAATGATGAAGTACCATTTAGTTACTTTTACAGGGATGATGTAACTGATGCCAGCAGCACCAGAAGTCTAAAGAGTATCTAAACCGACCTAAACTTAATTTCATTATGCTAAACTGGTTTCCAGTCTTTCCAGCAGCCTTGTCCAACAGAGAACTCTTCCCCTAGTAATTTGTAATCTTCAGTTTGTCAGACTTTGGACTGATGTTTTTAGTTATTTCTGGCTCTTCAAGTATGCTCTAATAATCTATTTTTATATTTTCAAACAGTAATAATGGTTTTATTAAAGTTTCATAATGTAGCTTTAAGAGTCAGGGTAGATTAGTCTTGGAGTCAAAAAGTCTAGAACTTAAGTTCCACTTCCAACTAATACAGTTGTACAGCCATGTGAGATCTTTAGCAATTCAGTGCCTTTCTCCAAGATGAAAGATGGTAGATGAGTGGTAATCTACTTTGGTAGAAGAAATTTCTATCCAGAGAGCTCCATAAGCTAATGAAAACACATAGATAGGTCATTTTATATATGTGGAAATTGAGGCATACGGTACATCTAAATGCTCAGGGTCTTAGAGCTTATAAAGTTTCTGAGGCCAAGCAGGAAAAGTCAGGTCCTTCCTGACACCAAGTACAACATTCTAGCCAATGTGTCTCCTAATTTACAGTATTAAGAGACCTAAAGCAGGTAAAATTTTAAATTGGGGCTACGAGAAAATATTTTTTCTGTTGGTGAAATTCACATCTTAACCCAGCTTTTAAATTTCTTAAAATATTTCTTGTTTTGACATCATTACCTATAAACGTAATTTCCCTTTTTCTCCTAAGATGGGGGGAGGGGGGTGTTCCACAAAACCAAATAATCAGGTCTGACAGTATTTATGATATTTTAAATCTAGAGTTCCCTATCTGTACAAAGTTTTGGCTATACTTTTGTCAATTCTTACTGAGCGTCTGCAACATGGATAAAACCATTTAGTTTCCTTTGTTGTTACAAAAATTGAAATACATTTGTAGGAAAAAAGACTGTTACTATATATTTAGATGTATATTAATAAACACATGTAGTTACACATTTAAAGATATCAATTCTGGACTTCTGCACTGGATGTGTATGTTTCTTCCACAAAGAAAACCACAACTCATTTGCAATGTTTAGTCTTAGAGAGATGAGAGATGTATAAGGTCAGACTGACTCACATGGTCACACAACTGCATTGTATAGAGGCAGAACCTGAATTTAGGTCTTGCTGAATCCAAGACTAATCCTCTACAAACAATATAACCCTGTCTCTTAAAGTTATATTATAAGGCTGTAACAAAACTATTATTGTAGGTTGGGAATATAAACAGATCATCAGAAGAAAATGTTTAAGACCCGGAAATAACGAAAAAAATATCTATAATGCAAATTACCAGGGGAAGAGCTAGCTCTATATTGGACAAGACTGCTGGAATAACTGGAAACCAATTTGGAAGAAATTAAGTTTAGATCAGCACTTTAAATCAATTGTCACAATAAATTTCAAATGAAAATAAGTGGGCATAAAAATATTTAGATGAAAATTGGGGGGGGGGTGTCATCTAGTCTTCCAGTATCTCTGTAAGATCAAGAGTCATTCTTCAATAGATCAGTGGAAAAGAATATGAACAATTTCCAAAAGAACTGTAAACTATTAATGTCTACATGAAATAATGTTCCAAATAACTGAAAATTATAGGAAAACAAATTTAAACAATTCTGAGGCTCAACTTTATACCCAACAAAATGGCAAAGATGATGAAAGAATCAATGTCAGAGAAGCTGTGGGGAGACAGGCACACTGATACACTTTCTAGTGAAACTGTGAGTTTATCTAACCATTCTGGGAAACAATTTGGAATTATGGCAGCAAAAGGGCCTAAATTGTTCATACTCTTTGCTCCAATGATCCTACTACCATGCATACACCCTAAGGTCAAAGGAAAAGAAAGTATCTATATTTACCAAAATAGTCATCATGGCACTTTTTTGTGTTAGCAAAAAAGTGGGAACAAAGTGGGTACCTATCAATTGGGGAATAGCTGAACAAATAGTAGTATATATGAATGTAGTTAGTGAATACTGCTGTACCTGAAGAATTTAGACAAAAATGGGAAGCCTTTTATGAACTGATATAGAAAGTAAGGAGAATCAGAAGACCAATACACACAATGAACATAATAAAAAACAAAATAATGAAAAGTAACTGAACTAGTATTAACTGTAAGGACTACTCTTGGCTCTGAAGAAGAGCACCCTCAGTAAAGAGGGGGATGGGGGATCTGGATGTGAAATGATACATGCTGTCGTTTGGCAATGCTGTATTGGTTGATCCTGCTTAATTTTTTTCTCATATTATTAAGGGGGGGGGTGTTTCAATGAATGGGAGGCATGTTAGGAAAGGAAATAATAATGTAGAATGGTAGCTAGAATGATAGATTTGAAGTCAGCAAGACTCAGGTTCAAATCTTGCCTTCTAACTTCCAAAAACACAGTTAAGAAGCAAGAACCAACTAAGAACTGTTTGGGCTCAAATGTATGTCAGAAAGCCACTGCTCTAAATCTCATAAATTTTATTTAAAGTACAACCATTGAGCTCTTCATTCAGTGTCCATTTTAGATAAACTGCAATAAGCTTGGTTTATCTGGTTTCCCATAGTAAATTAGAAGCAAAAAACCAAACCAAAACAAAACCAAATCCTAGAAGGCAGGAGAGAAGTATAAATTACTATAGAATAAATCAGCAGCAATAAAAAGTGAGAGTTAATCATGAGGAAGAAGGAAAAAAATCCATACAAAGCACATAAAAATATCCAAAATTCATAACAGACTAGGGCCAAATAGCCCTATGTGGTTCAGCAGCCTTGAAGGATATTACTGTATTACAGCAAAATGCAATACTGATGAGTGATTCATAAATAATCATCAAAAGGAAGTAAATAAACTTTTTATAAAATTTGTTTTAAATGTTGTGCCTCCTTTGGACTAAGCCAGCATTTGTTCTTACATGAGTTTTCTATAGAATATTCCCAGATGTTGTCTCTTATCTTGAGTTCCAAAGATAACCCTGAGAGGCTGTACTTAATCTTACCCAAAAGGCCAATAGGTGAGATTATGATACTGTAGTAGATATTATATACTAGTATAATAGTAGTATTGTAGGATATATGACTATAGCTTATACTTTTACTTAATCAGGCAATAGATATTAAGTTAGCTAAGGAATTTACTTAAAGATTGTACAGTGATAAATGGTCACAACAAAAAAGTCTCCTCAGCATATATGGAGTGCACCAGGAGGTGATTTTTCTGGGATTTATGTGCCAGATAAGTTGAACTTCCACTAACACTGACTACCTCAGACCTTGATGGAGATAGCCCACAAGTCTTGAGAATATCAATGCCTCTATTCCCACATTTATATTCATTGAGAGATCTCTGATCTAGCAAGCACTTAATAAATATGATCTGTTTGGTTGGAATTCTGGAACAATGTGTGGAGGTAGAATGCTGTCAGAGGGTGCAGAGTACTTTTGTATCAGAACCCTTTTCTTTAAAGTTAAGTTCTACACAAGTAAAGATTTTTTTAAAATTATGAACAGTTATTATTCTTAGAAACAATTCCCATGGAAATGAAGCCTATCAATTAGTTCTGCACATGGTACAGGCATAATTACATTAAGACTTAGAAAGGAAAGTTCCTGTCATCATCAATCTTTGTGCAGGGGAGGTAGTACTTACCAACCTAATAGTGAAAAAATTGGGGGGGTGGGGGCTGCCACATGCAAGAGGAAAGAGAAGTGAGAAGAAAGCGGGGGTGGGGGTGGAAGGGATATACAGAGTAAGGAAGGAGACAGAAGATAAAAAGTGAAAGACAAATAATCCATGAAGTAGATATAAAAGCTGATAGCATGAGCAAATTAAAGGAGCAAATAAAAAAATTACCTTTCTGATTTACATTCATGACCAAATGAGATGACATGAATTCGTAAAAATAATGGCTAGTTCTGATTATGAAGTTTTTGCACATACAATTATCATGCAGTTAAAATTATACGGGAAGCAGCAAACTGGGGGGTGGGGGGGGGAGAATTTGCAGCAAGTTTCTCTGCTAAGGATCTCATTTTCAAGACATTTCTGAGAATCAGAACAATTCCCCAATTGATAAAAGGTCAAAATAAATAAACAGGCAGTTTCCAAAAAAGCAATCCTAGCTATCAACAACCATATGAAATTAAAGTAACTCTGAGGTTCTACCTCATACCTGTCACAATGGCAAAGATGACCAAAAAGGAGAGGCTGTAGGAAAACAAGCACATTAATGCACTACTGGCAGAGCTAAGAACTGGACCGGCCATTCTGGACGGTAATCTAAAACTGTGCCCCCCAAATCACCAAATTTACCACCACTAGGTTCATACCACAAAGGTATCAAAGAAAGGAAAAGGGCCCATATATAAAACAATAGCATTTCTTTTCATAGCAAAAACCTGGAAACAAAGGGAGTACCCACCTGTAGACAATGGCTGAACAAATAATCATTTATTAACATAATGGAATAATAGTATACAACAAGAAATGACAAAACAGTTTCAGAGGAAACTGGGAAAACTTTTATGAAATTATGTACAATAAATGTAATTTATTGTATGATTTCTACAATGACAATACTATAGAGCAAAAACAACTTTGAATGACTTTAGAACTGATTTGATAACAAACCATGATTCCAAAAGAAGGAAAATGAAGATTACCCGCCTTCTGCCCAAAAGGTAATAATACTTAGAATAGAGAGTGACATATATGTATAGATTTTATGGAAATTACCACTATGGGAATTTGTTTGCTTGACTAGAGATTTTTATAAGGATTTTATTTTGTTTTACTTTTAATGGGTGAGGGGAGAAAATAAATGCTTATTTTGGATGGGGGAAGAGGGAAAAAGCAATTAATCAGGTGATTTAAATAATCTATGAACTACTCCTAAATACAGTAAAAGAGGGGTAGAGGATTTACAAGGCAGAGTGAGCCAGAACAACAGGACTTGAAATAATGCTTTCTTAATTCTGAACTTATAGTCTGGCAAGCTATCTTGCCTATTTTCCATCACTTTCCAAAGATGTCTTGCCCCAAACTCTTTCCTTTAAGTACTAGTTTTGAATTTTCTGAAAACTAAATGGTAACTGTTAGGGAAGGCTATATAGCTCAGTAAAAAGTTGTAAAGTTTTACCTTAATCTTTAATGCTAGTGGCTAGCACATACTATGTGTTAAATTAATTCTCATTCATTCAGTTCATACCCATAGCCCCCATGATTCTTTTCCAACACTCTTACTCATTTAGAGATCTCTGACCTGGCAAACCCTTAATAAATATTGTCTATTTGTCTGGAATTCTAAATGGGTGTAGGTAAAAGCTGACAGAGTGTGCAGGATACTTTTATTTCAGAACCCATATATCTTTTTTAAATTTTTAACCCTTATCTTCTATCTTAGAATCAATTGATTCTAAGGCAGAATAATGGTAAGGGCTAGGCAAAAGGAGTTAAGTGACTTGTCCAGGGTCACACAGCCAGGAAGTATCTGAGGTCACATTTGAACCTAGGACCTCCTGTCTCTAGGCCTGCCTCTCAATCCACTGAGGCATCTAGCTGCCCCCTATACCTTTTTTTTTTAAAAAGTTAACTTTTGCATAAGTAAAATTTTTAAAGAAATGTTTTCAGAATGCTTTTTGCATATGCTGATTATATTCCACTTTCTCTTGGATCTCTTTTTATTTCTAAGATTACCTTTTCCAGTGTCCCTTTCTGGGTCATCATCATTCATAAGATGCCCTCTATGGATATAAACTAGCCTCTCTTTTTTTCCTCTATATTCTATCCTTGGTGACCTCATCAGACCGCATGGATCAGTTTTATGCTGATGGCTACAAAATTGACATATCCAGCCCCAAACTCTCTCCTCATTTTCATTCCTTTTATTACAAATTACCTACTGGACACATGAAGTAGATGTCCTATTGACATGCCCAGAATGAAGCTCATAATTGTTAGCCCCAAATCCACCTCTCCCCACTTAAAAAATGAAAAAACATACTTCCTGGTTTCTGCTGAGGGTCACTACCTTTCCAGTCACCCAAGTTTCACCCTCAACTTCTCATTCTTTTTCACCCCACTTAGCCAACGTGTTGCCAGATTTTGTCATGTCTATATCTATTGAAATTGTCAAATGACTCCACATCAGAAATTGACATGATTTTGTCAGTGGAAATGATACTAAAGAAGAGGCATTCCCTTGGATTTGCCTCTGTCTACTAAGGACTTGTGACCTTTCCATCTGGATTGCCATCAAAACTTTCCATATGTACTGTTTCCTTCAGGAGAATGTGAGGTCCTAGAGAACATAGAATGTTTCACTTTTCTTTTCATATACTCAGCACTGAGCACCATGTTCTACACCTTATAAGGGTTTAATAAAGGCTTCATTCACTGGTTCATGTATTCATCCATGCATTCATTCACTCCCCTTATCTCCATTCACACAGAAACATGACCCTAGTTAAGTTTCCATCCAGCTCTCCCCCAGACTACCGTAATGGCCTCCTTGCTGGTCTCTCACTACCAACACTCTCTCCTCTATCTTTCACATACCAAAGTAACCTTTCTCATATACAGGTCACTTCTCTACACAATCAACTCCAGCATGTCTGTCTCTGTCTCACTTCTAGGTACAATTAGAAACGCTTCAGTTACAAACTAAGGGCCTTTATAACCTGGCACCAACCTACATTTCCAGGTTTATTACATATTATAAAAGCATACTACTTACATCTCATGCACACCATGGCCTAGACAAAGAGGCAGAATTTCTCACCACTTCTAACACATGACACTCTATTACCTACCTCCATGCTTTTGCCTTATCTCCCATATTTGGAATTCCTCCATTGCTTGCTTCCCCCTTTATGATCTAGAACTTTTTTTTAAGCCCATACCTTCCATCTTAGAATCAATATTATGTATTAGCTCCAAGGCAGAAGAGTAGTAAAAACTAGGCAATGGGAGATAAGTGACTTGCCCAGGGTCACACAGCTAGGGAGAATATAAGGCCAGATTTGAATATTCTAGGCCTGGCTCTCAATCCACTGAGTCACCCAGCTGCCCTCTGAACTTCTTGCAAGGCTCCAGAAGGGTCCACCTTCTACATGAAACTTTTACTCACTCCCCTAGTTATATTCTGTCCAAAGTCACCATGTGTCTATTTCAGTGTATTCATATGTCCATGCTGTCTCCCCAAATCAGTTATGCGATCTGCTTGATATCAGGGACTATTTCTTTTATATTTGTATCTAGTGTCAAGGGACAAAGTAAACATTTCAAAAATCTGTGGACTGATTATATGTGGACTTTTAATAATGTCTCAGAGTAGTCATTGTGCTAATAATGACTTTTTTTATTATGGAAATTTATTTTTAAAGAGGAAGATTCTTACATTAACAGAAATTCTGATGAAAGTATAACTAGTTGATGGAAGGATAAATTCCACAAAACCAAAAACAATAGTAAGAAAAAATCTTTTTAAAATGCTTTCCCTAAATATTAAAACACACATGTGTATGCATGTATGGGTGTATACACATACACAATGTCAAGTCCTTAACTTTAAGCCATTAACAGTGATTTTAATTCTGGTCTCGATAAAAGGATTGATCAGGAATTGACACTGCTTCCAAAGCAAATAAACACACATAATTACTCTGGTTAAATTAACACTATCATAAGTATATAATTCAAAAGCAGGTGCCCATCTATCAAAGAATGGCTAAGCAAATTGTGGTACATGACTGTAAAAGAGTATTACTATCCTATAATAACTGATAAACATGAATCATGAAAATATTCATGTGACCTGATACAAAAGGAAGTAAGCAGAATTAGAAAAACAATATTCACAATGTTAACAATGTAAATAAAAAGAACAAAAGTAATACAAAATGGATACTGTGTAATTTTAATGATCCAGCACAGTTCCAAGGAGAGGAGCAAATGTGCTCCTTCCTTCTTTGCAGAGCAGAGGGTTATGAGTGTAGAACAGTGCATATATTATTTGTTCCAACTGATTACTGGTAATTTTTACTGACTTTTCTCTTTTTTCTAGTTTTTTCTCTAGAGTAATGTTCTCTGAGATGAAAGTGGGAGAATATATTTGGAACAAAAAATATATAACAAAAGATATCAATAATTTTAAACCCAGAAAAAGAATACATTATTTCTGCTTAATGTGCAATATTTTATGATATAGTTGTCTTTCATCATACTTTCACACTGGCTATAAATATTAACCAGAATCTGGTGGTTAAACTACATATAATTTTAAGAAGTAATTGTGGTATCTGTTGGTGATAGAACATTATTGTGCTGAAAGGAATAATGAACTGGAGGAATTCCATGTGAACTGGAATGACCTTCAGAAACTGATGCAGAGTGAAAGGAGCAGAATCAGGATAACATTGTACACAGAGACTGATACACTGTGGTATAATCAAATGTATAGACTTCTCTATTAGTAGCAATGCAATGATACAGGAAAATTCTGAGGGACTTATGAGAAAGAACACTATCCACATCTAGAGAAAGAACTGTGTGAGCATAAATGCAGAAGAAAAACAAACACTCAACCACTTAGTTCAATGGGGATATAATCAAGTTTTGATGTTAAAGGAGCACTCTAATGCAAATATAAATAACATGGAAATAGGTTTTGAACAATGATGTATATATAACCCAGTGGAACTGCTTGTCAGCTTCAGGAGGGGTGAGGGATCATGAATTATGTAACCATGGGAAAATATTCTAAATTAAAAAAAAATTTTTTTTTAAAGAAGGAATTGGTTTATTTCCTATTACCTTTTTCTTCTGTTCTTCTGTTGCTTTAATAATTCCTGGGTCTGATTTCCAAGATTTTCCAAAATTGTAGAAAAGTGCAACACTATTGGCAAGGAATGGAAGGTGAATGAATAAAAAGTTGAGATGTGCCTGAAGTTAAGGAATCTAAAGAAATAGACAACAGTAATTGAGAGTTTTTTTTCCCCCTTCAAAGGATTCCATATTTAACAATCCTATTACTATTATTACATTCTAAAAATAACAACAGTATTCATACTTTTGCTATTTAAAATAATCAAAATTCTATTCAATAAGTCCTGAAAAAAATTCCTAAATGAAGAGGCCTATAAGTTTAATAGGGAGGTACAGAAGAAACCCTCTAGCAGCTGTCAGATATTCTTCAGGCATTATCCCTCTTCTTGTGTGCTCACATTAGATGCATATATTTGGCTTTCATTTTTAATTAGAAATATCCATCATCTTAAAAGATCATATTTTCACATTCACTAATATTTACAAAATCTTATTTTTATCCAGATAAAGTATGTGAGATATTTATGCATAATTTTATGTTATATAGTATACATCATTATACATTATTATATACTTTTAAAAAACCTATTCATTTAAAATTTTTTCAAAGAATGAAAGAATGGATATTGGGCGTTACAACTTAACAGGTTGAATATATTCAGATGGGAACAAAATAATACTGCCAGAGAATTAACACACTATTGAAGCCCCAAACATCTGGAATACTCATAAGAACCATTTCTAAGCCTTTTACATTGGTAGCAGTATTATATAAGATTTCTGCTCTCAATTTTGTAGTTAGGCATTTTTATGTGTAGATACTCTTCCATATTTCTAATGACATGTTAAGCAGGAAATAAAGCTGTTTTCTGGATAAAAGTTTTAGCTAAAACTGTATGGCTTCAGTTGGTACAAGTGAAAATATTGTTTCTGGATGAAAATCAGTAACTCAAAGGGAAAAGTATTTAAAAATTATTACAAATCTAACTTATTTATAATCAATTGCCATATGTGGTTTCCCCAAAAGTATCAAGAAAAATGTTTTTTAAATTGTGAGTAGGTCTAGACTTATGATATCATTAGTATAGGGGAACTATTTAATAGTATGGAGACTCTCAACTGATTCATACTAGCAACTGATTTGTAAATTTTAGAATTGTCCAGGGCATTGAGAGTACCCAGAATGACATAAATGAGTCAGATGTAGGACAAAGCCACCTATCTATATACTATAGAGAGCACTGTCTCTCTTATACAAATATTAAATAGCAATAACTAATATTCATATAAAGCTTTGTGGTTTACAAAATACTTTTCTCAACACTGTCTGTTAAGAACATGTACAAGTATAATAAATCTGATTTTGCCAATGAAAAACCTAAGAGAGAGATCAAGTCATTTGCCCAAAGTCACTTAGATATTTAATAGTGGCTCTAGGACCACAATCTGGGCCTTGCAATTCACAATCCAATGTCTCACAGATAACAACACAACTGCCACTAATGATTCATCCAAATGGATTTACATTCACATATTTATGAACATGAAGAGGTGGGCACACTGAACCTCAACTGTGAATGTAGATTACATGGATTTCAGTTTATTTCTTTAAAATAGCTATCTTTTTGTAAATGCATGGCTTATAAGTTTAAAGAATATATACAAAGTAAAAAAGTGATTTGTTTGTCACCGTAATAATATGAGAATGTTTGGTAAATTAATATACAAGGTAGTGATTGATGGGTGGTGGTAACAAATTAAGTCAATTGTAGTACAGAGCAAGAGATGATTTCATAAAACTATGAAACAAACATTATAATTTTTAATAAAGAGGAAACAGACTTGATTTCTCAAGGTCCCTTTCAGGTCTAATAACTCATAAATCTAGGAAAAACATGGCAAAAAAGCCATATTATAGCTAGTACCCTCATCATATTTGGTGTTATCTGTGGTGGTCTGATTATTCTTGTGGTTTTAACTTGTATGGTAAAAGCAGAAAAAACAACAGAAAGGAAGATGCAAAAAGAAACAACCCAGGCAGTTGCTTCCCCTTTCTCTTTCCACTTTTCTCTTAAAGTGTGGATTTGGAGAATATATGAGGCAGGAAGGCTGGAGAAACCACTCTTTTAGAGTAAAGTAGTTCAATGGAATTCTTCTATTTTACCACAGGGATCTATAATTTAGACCTCTGTTAATGGTGTGAAACTGCTGGATTCCCTTCCAAGATCAGCAAACATATATTCAAATGTTAAAAACTACAGATTTTCTAAACCTAGATGGAGTCAATTATATCCACAGAAGACAAAAATTTGGTAAGCATAAATTAACAATGTATTTAACACCCTAATTTGATGTTCTGAGTTAATTTTTTTAAACCCTGAAAAATAAAAATCTGTGACATAACAGTAAAATGATAACTATACATTTTCATTAGGACACTGCAATCTACAAAATGTGTAAAATTCATTAAGAGAATCTGGAAACAATAACCTAAGCTGATCTGCAACATCATTTATTTGAGGGGGAAAATTTTTTGCCCAAGAATATCAAGTCCTTTAAAGTTCATAACATCTATATTTTACCTAAAATAGAAATATCTGAATTTTTCAATCTATTTGGCTAACTAGTTAGTATACAATCCCTACCAATCAAAATGACTACAGAAACATTAGGACCAACTTTAGTATAAATTTTAAAGTATACTTCTTTATGTTAAACTTAAAGCAAGATTATTGTTTTATAGCCAATTTAAGCTCAATTTCTTGGACCTAGATCTTCTTCCTAACTATCCAACTTCTCTAAATTTCATTGTTAGTATTTTTTCTCCAAAAAAGGAGGTCTACTTAAGTACTACTTAAATACTACCATTATTAATAACATTTATGCAATGCCTAGTATATGCACAAGCACTTTAAAAATATTATCCCATTTTATCATCACAAACCCTGGGAGACAGGTACTCTTATTATCCCCATTTTATAGCTGAGGAAACTGAGAGAGGTTAAGTGACTTGTCCAGGATCACACAGTTAGTAAATATCTATGGGCAGATTTATTTGCACTTGGGTCTTCCTGACTCCAGGCCCAGAGCTCTAGGCACTATGGCATGGTTAGGTGCCATTATTCAACAGTCTAGTAAAAGATTTCATAACAAAGAAAAGGTAAATTTTTGCCTGGAATGACATTTTTATTATTTGCTGATTTAACAGTACAATTCTTCTTCTCCTATTAGGGAAGAGAAGTAATTCACTCAAAGTGTAACAAAAATTTATTTTAGAAGATATCAACTTTCCCTGTTTCAGTAGAAAATTTAATGTCCAATTTAGGAAACAATGTTCTGCTGCTATGAAATAACTCTAGTCTACTGAAGTTAACTTCAGAGGTCAGGTCATTGCTTTAAAAAGGAAATTTTAAGTGGATGAGGTAATGAAAATAAGCATATCTGTTTTAGTCATACCAAATGTTTCAGTTAAGACAATTCTACTGCCTAATGAATCCTTGAGGGGCAGTTTTTATGTCCAAGTATAATATATGGCTGGAATGAGGTAGTGAAAACTGCCACATGTAGGAATTTCATCAGGTATCACCTTACTTACACTACAAAAGCAAAAAGGAATACTGTGCTTTGCTGAATCTAAGTATATAAAGCTGTGTAAATAGAAGAATTCTAAGTTCTTGCTCCAATTCTTTGCTTCATGCCTGTAGCAGTCCAGCCCATAGGTATTATAAAGAGACAAGGTTTGTGAATGGGCACATGGCCATTCTGTGCATGGCACTTACCTGAGGATAAAAACTCCACCTTCACCTTGTCGTAATTTGCAATTATCCAATGCCAATACACTATGTAACTCATCTATATGTATTGAGGCATTATGTAACTTATCAATATGTATTGAGTTCATTTGCGTATCAAAGAGAATAAATTGGGAAGCCAATTGGGAAGCCAATAAATTGGCCAGCTCCTCCTGCTCCTCCACCTTTTCTTCTTCTTCTCCTTCTTAGACTGGCTACAGGTTTGCTATCTCCACCTTTCTCTCTTCTCTCTATCTTCACCTGAGGCCTGGCCTTCGGCCAGGTGTCTCTCTTTCTTTTCCAATGCTAATACCTAGCATTCTCTAATTCTATTAGTCTCTATTCATTCTCCCAGCTGAGCTATATCATCCTCTGACCAGTGTAGTGTTAAACAGGATCTCTGGGTGGAAAATAGCCTTCCAGTAACATCCATTGATTGGAGCATGGCTGCGGCTCCCAAATATTAATAATAATTGATTACTGACTCATTATTGACATCTCAAAAGCTTGGCTCCTTCACGCCCTTCTCGGGATCAAAAACTTCTATCCTATTTCTATTTCCCTACCATAAAGCTTCTCCCTGGCAGGAGGCTTTAATGCCTCAAACACAAAATGAATACGGTGCCCCAAGCCCAAATACAATGAGTGGGCATTTTGCCAAAAGATCACATCACAGTAACTATTTCACACAGAGAGAATCTGATGACAAATAATGTTTATAATAGTTATCAATGTCACTACAAATCTAGACCAATAGAAATGTACTTTATACTCGATGATGTGGTACATGTCTGTAATCAATGAACCTTGGAGATCATAGGTGCACTAATTCTGACTCTAACATAGTGACCTCTGGGAGCAGAGGGCCAACAGGCTGCCTGAGGAGGAGACATACCACCACAAGCCAAAAATCCGGAATGTCAAAGATTCAGTGCTGTTTCACTGATGGGACTGAGTCCGAGTGGCAAACTCTGGTTCATAACAACAGACCCAATCCCTAATCAGCCAAGTTACAAATAACCTATCAGGCATCTGAGTTAGCTATTCTGTCCTCTACCCAAAGTAGATGAGGAAGAGAAAAGTACCAAAGTACCCTGTACCATAATTACCTACCTTCCTTAATCTAACAGATAAGCACCATCATCTTATAAAAGTCATTACAACATAACATGTTTTAGAACTTTTTTGCCTTTTTCTCATTTTCATGAAAAAAGAGGCATAAAGAAAACTAAAGCCCAAATGACTTCACTGAAGAATTTAATAACCCCAAGATTTCTTTTAAACTAAGTTCAAAACATTATCTCCTCCAAGAAGCTTTTCCTGGTCCCCTTTGCTGTTACAGCCTTCCCCTCTAAGACTACCTTTCCAATAGAAAGTATTTATCTTGCATGCATTCATTTATGTCTACTGTCTTTGTTGCATTTGAGGACAAGAACTGTTTTTGCTTTTGCTTTGTATTCCCAGGATTCGTCAAAATGTCTGGCATATAATATTTAATGAATATTGATTATTACATGAGCTTCTAATTAAAATTATGCTAACAATTAAAATTTAGCATATACATGCCTTTCATAAAGCCGCTCTGGGTCATGTCATAAAATTAAAGGCAGAGTTGATCATTTTTTGAGCAAATAAAAGGGCTTAATCAGAAGCAGCATGACATGGCAGAAAGAAGATCACTCTTGGAATCAGGAAGAACTGGGCTCAAAGTCTGCTTCTAACACAGTTTAGTTGTTCTAACACATGTTAGTTGATCAAGGCCAAGTCACTTCTTTTCTCACTTCCCCTAGAAATACTTACAAGAAAAACTAGACATAAGCAGGTATGGAATACTTGCACACAAAAGACTTTTCAACACAGGTTTAAAACCAAAAGAGGGAGGGAAGCAAGCATAACATACAAATCATTAAGTTTCCATTCTCTAGAAGATAAATGTAATAAAACTTGTTAAAATAATACAATTATACTTTTAAAATACCTTTAAACAAAATGAAATCATTAGGAATTTAAAAGTTGTTTAAAATAACAATTTATGGGCATATTCCCACCTAAGTATTTTTCCTGATAAATTGTTGTGGCATTCCATTAATTAAATTTTAATTCTATTATTAATTAATGAAAAGTATTGATGCTATGACCTTTTTGACATAAAGGATATCATTCCAAAACCAGAAGAACCACGTCACATACATCCAGAATTTGGTTGCCAAATATATTCCAAGTGGCAATGCACTGTGCATTGAATGATCAAAAAATGATCTGTAAGACACAAATTTTATTTAGTTTAAACTTAATATCCCATTATAATTTACTTATCTTTCAATAAAAGATGAAAATTAGACATATTTGATATGCAATCCATCTAATCAGAATTCAAACTAGGATTTTTAGAATAGTAATATACAAAAATTCTTGCTTTAATAGTACCTCATTGTAGCATGCAAATGACTCTTGGTTCTAGATTATGGAAAGGTTTTAATATAACCCCAAGACCAGTCTAATTAAATTTAAACAGGTTCATCACCAGGTTGGTCACAAAATGATTAATTTTTTAGCCAACACAACTTGAAAAGGTCATTTGCTAAACTATAAAGTAGTTACGATGGAGAGAAAACCAATAGAAATGAAACTACAAATCCTTGAAGTATCACATGCAATGATAAATGATATTCAAAATGACAACTTCCTTTTATTATAAGGTCCTATAGTGCCTTTGGAACCATCTGTTACAAAAAAGATTTAATATTTTTAATTCCCTTCTAAGAATTGATGCTGCACAACATATAAAATTATATTCCTTCAACTATAAGTCAAACCAAAATACCAGATTTCAAAATCACTCTAGATAAAAAGTTTACTCTCTAATGTGCAAAATTAATATATCATTTATTCACCAAATACCTGTGTACAAACCATACAAACAAAACCACACACCTCATTTTCTCCTACAGATATAAAAGCAACTCCCAAGTCTTTACTCTGTGAGAGATTTTTTCCCTCTGAATAATGTTAGGATTTGGTACATTATTTCAAATGGAATAAATGAGCTGTATACACATTTACTAAATACATCTAAAATAGACTCAAATTAATGTAACATTTTAGTAAGTATATATTAGGATCAAAGGACTATAGATTTAAAGCTAGAAGGGAGAGCTTTAAGAGGTCACCCAAGTTCAATCTACTTTATTTTATAGCTTTAGAAACTGAGACCCAGGTAGGTAAAGTGATTTGCCCAAAGCCAGACAGTTCTAAGCAGCATAGCCAGGATTTGAATCCCAATTCTCTGACCTCAAATTTAGTATAGTGTACTATTGAAATCCCCAATCATTTTTTTAAGACTCTTAAAAACCTATGAACACTAATTTTTCTTTCTTTCTTTTTTTTAAACCATTACCTTGTCTTAGAATCAATACTAAGTATCAGTTCTAAGGCAAAACAGTAGGGGCAGGGCGATTGGAGTTAAGTAACTTGCCTAAGGTCACATAGCTGGGCAATTCTTGAGGCCAGATTTGCATCCCAGACCTCTTGCTTGACTCTCTCTCCACTAAACCACTTAGCTGCCCCCTTAGTATCAATTCTATGACAAAAGAACTGTAAGGGTTAGGCAATTGGGATTAAGTAACTTGTCCAGGGTCATAGAGCTAGGAAGTATCTGAAGCCATATTTGAATCCAGGTCCTCCCAACTTCATGCCTGACACTGTATCCACTGTGTTCCCTAGATGCCTAACTAAAAATACTAATTTTTCATATTAATATTCAACTTAGGCTATTTTTCCTTCTCAAATATATTATCCTTTAATGAAATAAGGATAGCTTCTTGTATGAAGAAGGTAAAGACTGATTTGTACACATGACCACAAAAACTTAAGGTGTATTCAAAGGTTTTTTTTTTAAGTGAGATTTTAATTTAAAATTAATTCCTAATAGATGTTTAATGACATCTGTTTTGCCATAACCTTCCATCCTGGAATCAATATTGTATATTGGCTTCAAGGCAGAACACCCATAAGGGCTAAGGCAACAGGGGTTAAGTGACTCACCCAGAATTACACAGTTAGGAAGCATCTTAAGTCATATTTGAACCCAGGACCTCCCATCTCTAGGCATGGCTCTCAAACCATTCACAGCTACCTAGCTGCCCCCAATCAAGAAGATTTTTAAAAATCAAGTAGGTCAGCAAACTTGATGGAAATGCAATGAAAACAAAGTTTGGTGCAGAATCAAGAAGACCACAGTTCAAATCTTATTTCAACACCCTGCTAGCTGTATAACCCCAGGCAAAGCACACAACACCTGCCTCAGTTTCCTTACTCCTCAAATTCTCAGGGTTGTTATAAGAATTGAATGAGATAACATCTGTAAAGAGCTTTACAAACCTTAAAATGCTATGTAAATCCTAGATACTATTATTATTGTTGTCATTGTTATTGTTATGGTTATTAGCCTTGGGTGTCAGCCCTCTAATCATATTCTTCCTTTTCCATGAACTAAACAAAGACTGGGGGACCCTGACATATCTCTCTCTCAACTACTGCAAATGTTACCATTACAGTTTATTTTGGTTTGTCTTCTCTATTTAAAATTCATCCTGCTCCTCAAATCCTGCTCCTCAAATCCAAATATCTTTGAGGGCTAATAAAGTAATAAGCCATTAATCAGCATTTACACCTAAAATAATTTCAATCTCTACTAGATAATTCTCTCTTTAAATTCTAGGAGAGTAATGAGGGGGATTTTTCTAGAAGGAAGCAGAAAACAAGACACAGGCACTGAAGTAAAGACTTGGGTAGGATAAAGAAGCAAAAGGTTGATGGACAATGGGCACCTGAGAAGAATATATTTGAGCTCCCTTTGTTAGAGAGGGCAAAAGAAGGGGAAAGCAGGACAATAGGGAAGAGGAACTTGGCTGCCTTCACCATTTTGCCTAGAGCCAAATCAGTTTTGTTTTCCCATCCAAACTGTGACTGCAGAACCTGGTACTAAAAGGCAAAACTGACACCAATTCAAGCATGTAAAGGACATATCATTTATTTATGAAAAATAAAATATGTATTTGTGCAATACAAATGGATAACAAATTTTGTTCTATCCCTACCTAGTTAAAATAGGCTACACTCTTTAAACTCTTCTCAACTGAAATATTCCAAATCTTACACATATCTGTATATGTAAAGTTATATGTGTATATAAATATACATATATACTGACTGCCAAAGTGTGTACTTTTATATGTATACAAGTGTGCAACACACAGTGTAGGTATATTACGTATTAGTATACATATATTTACCTATATGTGTGTATACACATACACAGTTTGACATCAAATATGAATAATGGTCTTCTCACTCATTGTCAACAACTGTCTTGTTAATACTGTAAGACTGTATATCAATGAGATCACAGATCACGGAAATATTAAAACATTCGAAGATAAATACTGCTTAAAATACTATAGAAAATATATCTTTATCAAAGTTTTTTAAATTATGTTTTTTAAAAATTGGCTTTTTTTTTCCTGAGAAAATTCATATCCCTTCATTTATGGCTATATTACATAGTTAAAAACAACACTTACTTTGAAAGAAACTGGACCATAGCCCAAACACCACCATACATTAGCCCTTTAATGAGCCAAGAATCAATATCTAGGTCTGCTATAAACCCAACCAGCCAAATAACTAGGAAAGGAGTTCCTAGCATTACCTTCTGCCGAAATTCCTGCACAGAAACAAATATGTGTTATCAATTTTTGCATTTTATGTACATTTATTGTTGGAACAATAATACCTGACCAAAAAAAAAAAAAGCAAAACGTGTGTGTCAAAGAATGAGTAGGGAAGAAAGGTGCTTTTTTTCTCTCCTGCAGCATGCTCTGGGATACCAGTATTGTGCCAAATTATTCATTTCTATTTCTAACAAAATAAAAATGATAGGATCATAAAGTTGGGATTTGAAAGGACCTTAGAAGTCGTGTCAAAACCAATCTTTTTGTTTTATAGATTAGAAAAGAGAGGCATGAAACAGTTATGTAATTTAGTCAGTCACAAGATTAGTTAGTACATGAGGTAGAATTTGAACCTGAGGCTTCCTGACTCCACTTCCAACCCCCTACTCACTAAATGATTCTGCCATTCAAGAGTTGGCAAAAGAACTGCTTTCATTCCATTCTGGCAGTGGAGAGAACTTGACAAATACAGATGAACTATAAAACTTAGTGATGTAGCAACATAAGCTATGAACACTGTGCTTTCACTTGTAATTAATAGAGATGGACATTAAACAGAAGACAATAGTAATATTAAAAAAAGAATTGCAGAGTCAGAATTTGAAGAGACCTAGAAGGTTGTCTAGTTCCACCTTCTGGCTTTTAGTTTTTGTTTTCCAGTTTCCATTGGAATACTCCTGGGTAGAAGGAACTAATTACTCCAGGAAGTCATCGACAGTACTGTTGGATAGCTCTACCCAAAAGGTATTTCATTGTTCCTTTTACCTACTGAGCAACCCTGATAGAGTAACATAAAAGAAGACTAACTGCTTTTCCAAAGGAGCAACAATTCTTGAAATAGCTGAAGACTGCAATCATGTCTCCCTTTCCATTTTTCTAGGATTAAACAAATATCTTTAATTTCTTTTGTAAGGAAATTTCCAAACCCCACATTAAGATTCTTAATCACTGCATCACACTACTGGCCCAAGCTGAATTTACTATCACCTATGACTCCATCTTTTCCACATGATATCCTGTTAAATCAGGTTTCTCCTAGAAGCTTTCATTTCTAAAAAATCAATTACCAACTTTAATTTTATTTATGATTATACTTACATCTTTATTCACCAACATACCACTACAGAAAACAGTAATAATAAAACTTGCATGCAAACAATGGTTAGCTCAATGTTCTTTTTCAGTGATCTAAATGGCATCTAGTAATGATCAACTGAGCCATATTTTACCATCTTATTTATGAGGACATTACAAGAGTCAGGTCATAATTTGCTAAAAACCAAAATATGCCACGTCTCTGACATTTCCCAATCTACCTATTAACCCTAAAATTCAAAGATTATGTATCAAGTACCTACTCACTATACATAGAGTATCCTAGGCTCTTGTGGAGATAAAAGTTTAAATAAAGATATGACTCCTCTCAAAGAGCCCAATCTCTTTGGGGGAAATCACATATACACATAAATTTTTTAAGCAATTTTACCTAACAGATACAAAATAAAAGCATGAGATCTTGGGGAAAGGCTTGGGGAAAAAGGAAATGAAAAAACCAGAAATTTCAATGGAAAACATAGTATTTGAAGTTGGCTTTTAAAGATGGCTAGGAATTAAGAGTTAAAGATAGAGGAAAGACAGAAAATCATACGAACAAAAGTATGGCAGTGGAAAGGCACAGGATTTATTTGGAGGATTAATAGTTCAATTTGGCTGGAGGGGAGTAGTAAAGGTGGAAAGACAGAGTGGCACCTATTTTTGGAGGGTTCTGAATGCCAGAGAAAAGAGTCTGAACATTAATACTTTGTAGATATAGGGAACCATTCATATGTTCTTGAGCAGAAGGATGACATCACCAAATTTAGGCACAAGATAGTTTGGGAGTGCTATAAAACTAGGATTGGAAAAGGCAAAATTTCTGCCATCCAAGCAGACTATATATTAACTGAAGTTGCTAAGCAGTAAGTAAACTCCATGCTACTATATATAGCAGCAGATGTTGCACAGGAAGGATAAAAGGAACTTGGCGACACTAGATGCAAATGACAAAGGAGAGAGGTGTATCAAATATAAAAGTTTTCTAATATATAGAAGTTTGGGAGATACTGGTGACAGAAATAATGGTGCCAAAAAGATGGTGTGGTTTAGGAGGAAAAATAATAAGCTTGATTTTTGATATGTTGAGTTTCAGGTACAAATGGGCCATTGAGAGAGAAATATCCAGTAGGCTGTTAGAGATGCAAATCTGGAACTAAGAAGAGAGGAAGTCAGAGCTGGAAATATAAACGAGGCCATTATATGCATGTAGTAATTGAAGTTATGAAAGTTAAAGAATCTCTCAGAGGCTACTGAAAATGAGTTAAGAGAAGGAAGACTCAGCTGAGAATTTAGAGCAAGTTCTACCTTAAGAAAATGGGGAAGATTTAAGAAATATTAAAGAGGGATTTAGAGCACTAAATAAACCAGTTCTCCTATCTCCCTTGCATTCCATACAAATTAGAATATATTATTTCAGCTGTACTATATTTTTCTACATATGCATGCATGCCTTTGCTCAAGCCATTTTATTAGAGTGGGGCTTTCTTTTACCATATAACCACATATTTAGTTTTAATAAATTTATGACATAATGAAACATTTGAATTTATACTATAGTTTTAAGTTTTAGTATACATTATTTTCATTTTAAAATGACAAGACAAAAAATATTATTTATTTTAAAAGAAAAAAAAAGCACAAAAATTAAGGGGCTTTCCTAAAGAAGTATTATCATCATCATTATTATTATTACTAGCCATTTACTAAATGTTATTGTAGAGTGGCAGCTAAAATAGGCCTATTTATTTTAAAAGTTTAGTTGATGCCTCTCATTTCCAGATCTCCTGAACCCCCACAAATCCCTACCTTATAAATAAAGGAAAACAAAACTGCATAATTTACTCAGTTCACAACTCAGGTTCTTGGGGGAAAGAGGCATCCTGAAAAAATAAAGTAAAAATATTTCCTTATTTGAGGGGAGTAGCATTGTACAGGGAGTTACAGACAACGTGACAATAAACATAACATCATTATATGGTATTTTATGATTCAACTTAAGAATAAAAATGGAACATCATGGTCTCATTAAGAACAGTAACTGGGCTAAGGTAAAGAATAAATCAATAGGCAAAATGTTAAAGATTCTCAAAATAATCTTTAAATTTATATTAAGAATAAGAATAATATAAAAGGCCCAGGGGAAATAAAGTAGTAGGGTAACAGCACAGAGAAGTCAGCTTCTCATTTTCAATTTTGTTTCTGCATTCTCTAGCAAGAATAATGTCCTTTATGATTTAATTAATTGAAAGGCTCCACCTGGAAAAACTGAAGACTGAGATAAGTAAAAAGGTAAATAGACAATATCTAGCCACTTCAATTGACTTAAAGTTGCCAAAACCAAATATGTCAAAAAATTTAAAAAATGACAAACATGATCCACTATTAGCAAAAGAAATTAGAGAGCAAAAGTCCTAAGAAAGTAGAGATAGGCAAATGATCTCTTAAATTTTCTAAAGGGATAAAGGGTGGATTACAGAAACTATACCTAGTGGAACCACAACAAAATTTCAAAACAGAACATTTAAATAGCTTGTGAACATTTATGAGAGACTGTTTATAACACAGTTATCAGTGGAGGCAATAGGAATACACTGAGTAAAAATCACTTCAAATTAACTTCATTTTCTTTATTGTATTATTTTTTTGGTACAAATGAGGAATACAGCAGGTAGGTTACGACTTGATTTCAGTAAGAAATATGATGAACTCTATCATGGTAGCTGTGAAGATAAGAAGAGGAAATAGGTTGGATGGCCATGTAGTTCTAACAATTTTATCAAGAAGGTTGATAAAAAAAAGAATGGTTAAAACCAAAAGGTTAAAAAAAAAGACATCTCTAAATAGAATGATACAGGGCTCTGTCCTTGATTCTGTTTAATATTTCTGTTCTACTCAATATTTTTATAGACAACTGGAAAGAAAACATGAAAGGCATGTGTATCAGATTTGTAGAGTGCATAAAAATCAGAAGAGAGACAGTTAACATAGCAAATAGAGAAATTAAGACTCAAATTTATCTTGACAGGGTAAAATGAAGACCTGAAGTGAACAAAATGAAATTTTCCAGGAAAAAAAGGTAAACTATAGTTTGGTTAATAAAAGTCAACTGCAGAAGTACATAGTGAGAGATCACTCTGGTACTTATGCATACAAAAAAATATAAAGGTAAATTTTAGTCAAAGCATATTTAGTACCTATCAACAGAGTGATTTGGATCTAGAAAAATATCTCCTAACTATAAAAATATATGGTTAAAAATGAAATACTGCTTGAGGGAGGGGACTACTTTGCTCTTCTACCCACAGCACCTGGCACAATGTCTGGCACTGGTACTTAATGCTTTTTATTTGCCCGATATTCTCTGCTGCTCAATCATTGTGTTCAGTTCTTTTATTTTAAAACCCTTACCTTATGTCTTAAGTGTGGTAAGGGTTAGGCAATGGGGGTTAAGTGACTTGCCCAGGGTCACACAGCTAGGAAGTGTCTAAGACCATATTTGAACCAAGGACCTCCCATCTCTCGAGCCACTGAGCCACTGAGCCACCCAGCTGCCCCCTTACCCCCATCCTCACCTCATGAACAGTTCATCTGGAAAAAGAACATTGGATACAATGGATGAAGGAGAAGTTGAAGGAGTATAGGAAGACTAATTAAGGAGGTATTGATATAGGCCAGATGAGAGGAAATGGGGGCATAAATCAGTGTGATGGAGGGGAGGAGTCAAGATGGAAGCTTAGAGAGAGCAACAGATCATAGACATGTGCAAACCATTCCTCAATGATCAAAAACACAAAGCTTTGAGGGGACTGAAAACCAAATCTAACAACAGGACAGAGCTAGGGAACATTCCTCCTAGACCCAACTTAAAAGGTATGCTCCCCCCAAAAATCCTGAACTCTAGAACATGGGGGTTTAAGGGGAAGGAAGAAGGAAGGTACCAGGACCCCTCCCCCAACTACAGTGCTAAAGCCTCTAGCAGTGGCTGGAATCCCTGGGCAGGCAAGGGTGTTAGTCCGGAGGGAGTACCTTGCCGGCAAAGCTGTGTCAGGCTCAGGGTGTACAACACAGGCGGTGCAGAGGCAGCTGGAGAAGTGCAGAGTAGGCAGTCCAATCACAGCCAAGACGCTCCATCTCCCCCCGCCGCCCTATTTCTGGAGCTTTTGGCCTCAGGGCACAGCCAGCTTTGCAGATCAACTCCTCTTCCCTGGCTCAATCTCATAAATAGGGCAGATGAGAAGCCTTCAGAGGGCAGGGAAGCAGACTGATCAGAGAGCCTTGCTGACTAAGTTCTAAGGGCAAAAGCTACAACAAATTACAGGCAACAACCTTGACCACAGGGCGGGAAGACCAGCTCCTTTTCAGCTTGTACTGTCAGCAGGAGAAGATCTGACTAACCTGATCAATCAGCAGAACAGAGAAGAAGCCCTTTCAGGACAGAACAGCCCAAACCCAAAGAACCATCATATAATGAGAGGAGCAAGACTATAGGCAACTACAGGGGGGAAAGAAGGGAGAAATATGAGTAAACAACAGAAAAAGAAAAAAGAAATTACAATTGACAGCTTCTATCCAGGCAATGAACAAAGAGCAAATGGAACAGAGGAGAATCAAGGAATACCAAGCAAAAACACAAAAACTCCAGCAAACTGGACACAGGCTTTAGAAGAACTCAAAATATAATTCAAAAGACAATTAAGAGAGACTAAAAACAACTGGGAAAAGAACTTAAAAAGCAAATTAATCAGCTTGAAAAGGAGGCAGAGGAGAATGAAAGATGAGGCAAAGAGGATGAAAGATGAGCCCCCCAAAGCAAATCAAACCAGAAGGAGAAGGATGACCAAAAAGCCAGGGATGAAATTCAGTCTTTAAAAACTAGAAACCAACAACTAGAAGTACACAATTTCAAAAGGCAGCAGGAAACTATAAAACAAAATCAAAAGAATGAAAAAAATTGAGGAAAATATGAAACACCTCATCCACAATATGGAAGATCTAGAAAACAGGTCCAGGAGAGACAACTTAAGAATCATTGGTCTACCAGAAGACCATGATGAAAACTGCCCCAACATTCTAAAGCAAGAAGGAAAAGTGGAGACTGAAAGAATCCACAGATTACCTCCTGTACTTAATCCTTAATTGACAACACCCAGGAATGTTATAGTCAAATTCAAGAACTACCAGACCAAAGAAAAAATATTACAAACTGCTAAGAAGTCATTCAGATACCATGGAACCACAGTTAGGATAACACAGGATGGCTGCATCTACATTGAAGGACTGAAAGGCATGGAATATGAAATTCCAAAAAGCAAGGGAATTAGTTCTACAACCAAGAATCAACTACCCAGCAAAACTGACTATATTCTTGCAGGGGAAAGTATAATCATTTAATAAATAGAAGACTGCCAAGAATTCGTAAAGAAAAGACCAGACTTGCATAGAAAATTTAATGCCCAAACACAGAATTCAAGAGAATCACCAAAAGGTAATTAAGAAAGGGGAAAAAACAAAAAAAAAACTATTTTTAAGAGACCCAATAAGTTAAAATGATTTGTAACCCTACAAGAAAAGAGGATATTGGTAACTCTTAAAAACTCTTATTATCACTTGGGTAGCTAGAAGAATTATACTTAGAGGGAACAGTGACAAACGGTATAGGATGAAATATTAAGACATATATACTTGAGTATATATAAATAAAACAAGAGAAAAAAAGAGATTAATACTGAGAGAAATAGGAAAAGAAACAAAATGGGGTAAATTTATATGTCATAAAGAAGCACATGGCAGGAGTGGGGGAGAACACCAATACACTGGAAGGATAAGGAGATTGGAGGCAAGAAATACTTAATTCTTATGTGCACTAAAATTGACTCAAAAATGGAAGAACAATCAGATCTATTGATAGAGAATTGATTCATGCTTTATAGAGAATTAGAAAGGTAACAAACTGACTGGTTGGGAGGGAAGCAATACAAGGGAGGGAGAGCATGGTGGGGTAGTTTAAAAAGACTGTAAAGAAAATAAGGGAGTAATGAGAAGGGAGGGGGTAAAAAGAGAAGTAAAATAAGGGTAGGAATTAGAGGAACTGATAAAAAAACAAAACACTGGAATAGAAGGAAATAGTGAAAGAAGAAAGGGCAGGACTTGGAGTGGAAATAATTTGAAATGCACAGCTAGTAATCATAACTCTGAATGTGAATGGAATGAACTCACCTACAACATGGAAGCAAATAACAGAGTGAATTAGAAACCAAAGTCCTACCATATATTGTCTACAAGAAACACACATGAGGAAGGCAGACACACACAGGATGAAGGTGAAGTGGATGGAGCAAATATATTGGGCATCAACTGATAAAAAGAAGGCAGGAGTCTCAATTATGATATCTGACAAAACCAAAGTAAAAATAGATCTTGTTAAAAGAGATAGGGAAGGTAATTACAATCTGATAAAAAGCAGTGTAGACAATGAGGAAATATCAGAACTCAACATGTATGCACCAAATGGCATAGCATCCAAATTTCTAAAGGAGAACCTAGTGGAGCTCAAGGATGAAAGAGATAGAAAAACTATACTAGTGGGAGACCTGAACCTTCCCCTATCAAATCTACATAAATCAAACCAAAAAATAAATAAGGGGTAAGAGAAGTGAATGAAATCTTAGAAAAATTAGACTTTGTATATATGTAGAGAAAAATAGAGACAAAAAGCAATACAACTTTTTTAAAGTAGCACATGGGACATTCACAAAGATTGACCATGTACTAGGCCATAAACACATTGCAAACAAGCGCAAAAGTATGGAAATAATAAATGCAACCTTATCAGATCACAACGCAATAAAAATAGTAATTAGTAAGGGTATATGGAGAGGCAAGTCAAATTAATTGTAAATTAAACAATACGATTCTCCAAAATCAGTAAAAGAACAAATTATAGAAATAATTTCATTGAAGAAAATGACAATGATGAGATATCCTTTCAAAATCTATGGGATGCAGTCAAAGTGGTTCTTAGGGGAAATTTATATCCTTGAGTTCATATATTAACAAATTAGGGAGGGCAGAGGTCAATCAATTGGGTATGCAAATTAAAAAACTAGAAAGTGAACAAATTAAAAATCCTCAGATGAAGACTAAATTAGAGATCCTAAAAATCAAAGGAGAAATAAAATCAAAAGCCAAAGAACTATTGATTTAATAAATATGACTAGAAGCTGGTACTTTGAAAAAACAAATAAAATAGACAAAGTACTGTTCAATCTAATTTTAAAAAAAGAAAGAAAAATTAACAGTATAAACAAAGATGAAAAGAGAGACCTCACCTCTAATGAAGAGGAAATTAAGGCAATCATTAAAAACTATTTTGCCCAATTATATGGCAATACATATGGCAATCTAGGTGATATGGGTGAATAATTACAAAAATATTAACTGCCTAGATTAACAGAAGAAGAAATAGAATACCTAAATAATCCCATATGAAAAAAAGAAATTGAACAAGTCATCAAGGACCTCTCTAAGAAAAAACCCTCAGAACCAGATGGATTCACAAATGAATTCTATCAAACATTCAAAAAACAACTAATCCCAATATTATACAAACTATTTGACAGAATAAGCAAAGGGGTTCTACCAAATGCCTTTTACGACACAAATATGGTATTGATTCCAAAGCCAGGCAGGTCAAAAACAAAGAAAACTACAGACCGATCTCCTTAATGAATATAGATGCAAAAATATTAAATAGAATACTAGCAAAAAGACTCCAGCAAATGATCATGAGGTTTATTCATTATGATCAGGTGAGATTTAAAACAGGAATACAAGGATGGTTCAATATTAGGAAAACCATCCACATAATTGACCATATCATCAAGCAAACCAACAAAAATCACATGATTATTTCAATAGATGCAGAAAAGGCCTCTGAAAAAATACAACATACCCATTCTTATTGAAAACACTAGAAAGTATAGAAATGGAAGGGTCTTTCCTAAAAATAATAAACAGTATATATCTAAAACTATCAGCAAGCATCATCTACAATGGGGATGAACCAGAAGCATTCCCAATAAGATCAGGAGTGAAACAAGGATGCCCATTATCACCTCTATTATTTCACTTTGTACTAGGAAACACTAGCAGTAGCAATTAGAGAAGACATTAAAGGTACTACAATAGGCAATGAGGAGACCAAGCTATCACTCTTTGCAAATGATATGATGGTCTACTTAAAGAATCCTAGAGAATCAACTAAAAAGCTAGTAGAAATAATCAACAACTTTAGCAAAGTTGCAGGATGCAAAATAAACCCACATAAGTCATAAGCATTTCTATATATGTACAAGAATTAGAAAGATAAATTCCATTTAAAACCACCCTAGACAATATAAAATACTTAGGAATCTATCTGCCGACACAAACACAGGAACTATATGAACACAACTATAAAACACTCTCCATACAATTAAAACTAGATCTAAATAATTGGAAAAACATTAATTGCTCCTGGGTAGGATGAGCTAACAAAA
This sequence comes from Monodelphis domestica, assembly GCF_027887165.1. NCBI lineage: Eukaryota > Metazoa > Chordata > Mammalia > Didelphimorphia > Didelphidae > Monodelphis > Monodelphis domestica. Next base: position 55,273,177 of record NC_077231.1, on the reverse strand, counting down.
TAAAAATGACACTCCTACCCAAACTTAACTTATTTAGTTCCATACCCATCAAACTTCCAAAAAACTTCTTTACTGAATTAGGAAAAAAATAGCAGTTTATTTGGAAGAACAAAAGATCAAGGATATCCAGGGAAATAATGAAAAAAAAAAACTGTGAAGGAAGGTGGTCTAGCAGTACCAGATCTCAAACTATACTATAAAGCAGTGGTCATCAAAACAATATGGTACTGGTTAATAGACAGAAAACAGGATCAGTCAAATAGACTTGGGGTAAGTGACCTCAGCAAGACAGTCATGGTAAACCCAAAGATCCCAGCTTTTGGGATAAAAATCCACTATTTGATAAAAACTGCTGGGAAAACTGGAAGACAGTATGGGAGAGATGGGGTTTGGATCAACATCTCACACCATACACCAAGATAAACTCAGAATGGGTGAATGACTTAAATATAAAGGAAGCTATAAGTAAATTAGGTGAACGCTGAATAATATACATGTCAGATCTTTGGGAAAAGAAAGATTTTAAGGACAAGAAAGAGTTAAAAAAAATTACAGAATGTAAAATCAATAATTTTGATTACATCAAATTAAAAAGTTTTTGTAAAAACAAAACCAATGCAACCAATATTAGAAGGGAAGCAACAAATTGGGAAACAATCTTCATAACAAAAACCTCTGACAATGGTCTAATTACTCAAATTTACAAAGAACTAAATCAATTGTACAAAAAATCAAGCCATTCTCCAATTGATAAATGGGCAAGGGACATGAATAGGCAATTTTCAGTTAAAGAAATAAAAATCATTAATAAGCACATGAAAAAGGGCTCTAAATCTCTTATAATTAGAGAGATGCAAATCAAAACAACTCTGAGGTATCACCTCACACCTAGCAGATTGGCTAACATGACAGCAAAGGAAAGTAAAGAATGCTGGAAGGGATTGTGGCAAAGTTGGGATATTAATACATTGCTGGTGGTATTGTGAATTAATCCAATCATTCTGGAGGGCAATTTGGAACTATGTCCAAAGGGCGCTAAAAGTCTGTCTGCCCTTTGATCCAGTCATAGCACTGCTGGGTTTATATCTCAAAGAGATAATAAGGAAAAAGACTTGTACAAGAATATTCATAGCCACGGTCTTTGTGGTGGCAAAAAAAAAAAGGAAAATGAGAGAATGCCCTCCAACTCGGGAATGGCTGAACAAATAGTGGTCTATGTTGGTGATGGAATACTATTGTGCTCAAAGGAATAATAAATGAACTAGAGGAATTCCATGTGAACTGGAATGAGCTCCAGCAATTGATACAGAGTGAGAGGAGCAGAACCAGGAGCACATTATATACAGCCACTGATACACTGTGGTACAATCAAATGTAATGGACTTCTCCATTAGTGGCAATGCAGTGATCAAGAACAAGTCGGAGGGATCTACAAGAAAGAACACTGTCCACATTCAGAGGAAAAACTGTGGGAGTAGAAACATAGAAGAAAAACAATTGCTCAATTACATGGGTTGATGGGGATATGATTGGGGATGTAGACTCTAAATGATCATACTAGTACAAACATCAACAACATGGAAATAAGTTCTGATCAAGGACATATGTAAAACCCAGTGGAATGTCAACTATGAGAAGGAGTGGGGGGAAGGGAGGGAAAGGGTGATTCTTGTAACCAAGGGAAATGTTCTAAATTGACTCATTAAATTAAAAAAAAGAAAAGAAAACAATAAATGACATGGCCACGAAAAACAAATAAATAAAAATAAATTAGTGTAATGGAAGGATCTCCATTTTTCCAGAGAAGAGATGATGAGAGAGATTTTTAAAGAATTAACAATATTAGTAACTGACTGGAAAAGTGGAAGAGGGGGAAAAGAATCATAGAGTATTCCAAATCAAATGTAAATAAGTGAAATAGTTTATTGTAAATTACAGTACCCAAGTAGTTATTCAGCAAATATAAACCTAGATTTAATGATTTTTACTTTTTCAGAAAAAATAAATTACTTGTTGAATTTAAGCTGCTTCTATTTTGGAATAAACTGGTTTATTATTTAAGTCATATAAGATATGTGCAAAATGTAAAAAAAAAATCAATCAAAGATTTTCCAATTTAGATGGATATTATTCCTTCCAGACTGAAATTATTCAACTATTTACTTAAAAACTTTTTTAGCCAATACGTTCTTAAATTCTAGAAATGTAAAACATTACTGAGGAATATACTTTGCTGCCTTGTACCTCTGAGCTATTCATTCTATTACATTCACTGAAATGCCCTCACCTTCCTCTTTCAACATATTCAAATGTGGCCCATCCTTTATAAACCAGAAGAAATTGATCCTCCTCTAAAATGCCTTTCCTGGAGAGCTGTAAGAGCTGGACAAGAGTGGACTACTTCAACGACTCTTCCCAATTCTAAGATTCTGCAATTCTTCTCAATCATTTTCTGAAAAATTCATTTGGAAATTCATCATGCATTTGATAGTTCTTCTACTATTGTCTTGAACTATGTGAATAGTTTCTCATTATTTGATCTTCCCCTAGTGCTTCAATATTTACAACAGTAATACCAGATTTTTGAAGGCTCTGCTGGCTGAGTAAAGGCACCAATAGGACCTAGCAACCTGAAAACGCTCAGAGGATAGGTCTGGCAACAAATTACTTCTCTTGTTTTTGGAAGCTGGCTGTAGGAGGAGACATTTCATCCACAGAACATTTTAAAATTCATCTACTATATTGGGCCTCCCAAAGAGAATGCTTATCCTGATGGCCCCATAGACTCCTTGAAAATTCAAGAAAATATTGTTCATGTACTTTGTTTCTCTTCAATTTAAATGTAAAGACCTTGAGGGAAAGAAGCATGAATGATACTTCTTTGTGCACCTAAAATAATGCTTTGCACATAACGAATACTTGTTGATTGAATTTTGATTTCTTCAGAATCACCGAGAGGCAGCTTGGCCCAGTGAACTGTACACTAGACTTTGGAGTCAGGAGATGTGAATTTTAATTCCACACTTATACATTTAATAGGTGGGTGAGAAAATGCAAGTTAATTAACTTCTGAATGTTTCATCATCTACAAAAGAGATTGACAAGTATCTATTGAGAAGAGGGGTTTTATGAGTAAAGTAAGAGCTGTAAGTGTCAAATCTCTATGTAAATGTGAATTATTATTACAATTAGAATTGAAAAGGTTAAGACATAGTATAGTTTAATCAGTCCCACTAAATGCAGCAATCTCTTACAAAGGGGCAGGTAGGTGGCACAGTGGATAGGGAGGAAGGAATTAAGATCAGAAAAAGCTGAGCTCAAATCCTATCTCAGTCATTCCTAGTCATGTGGCCCTGGGCAAATCACTTAACCTCTACCTTAGTTTCTCCACTTTTAAAATGGGGATAACAATCTAAGGATTGATGTGTAGATTAAATGAGAATAATTATAAAGTGTTTATTAGCAAAGTGCCTGGCACATAGTAGGGACTATATAAATGTTGGCTATTATCATTATTATTTTTATAGAATTGCTATCTAAAGATTTCTAAAGATTTGGTTATTTACACTGCAGATTATTATAAGGAAATCACACCCAATCTTTAAATAATTGAAAATCTAAATTTCAAGTACAACAATTTTAAACATCAATTAACTGGCAAAATCCTGTCATTAAGGCAGAAGAGAATGAAACTAGCTGAAAACAACAAAGGTAACTGAGATCTATAATTTATTTCTAGTTCATCACAGAAGTAATACCTGTAGGTAATCAGGAAGGATTTTCGTATCTCTATAATAACCCAGGATCAATTGATTCAATTAGTAAACTTTTATTAATAGCTTACTAAACTTAAGAAAAAAAAAAACAACTGATGAGCTTCTTGACCATTATATGAGTCAGTCAACAAAAAAAACTATGATGTTAGGATTTGAAAACAGAAAATGCTTATATTAGAAATGTAGGATAATGAATCTTAAGTTTAAAAAGGAAAAGCTAACAAATATACAGTAATGAGTTTTACCTTATCAGCCTTTAGCTTTTTGAGGAAAGATGGATTGTCATACCCTTTTGCCTGTCTTGCCTCTTGTAAATGATTGATCATCCAAACATTTTTTCTTTGTTTTGCCAAATCAAGTGGTGATTCTCCCTGATGGATGACAGAAATGGAAGAACTTCACATTAAAAATAAAAAGTACAATATATTACTTTCCCTCCTATCCATTAATAAAGAAAAGAAAGTTATATGTTCAAGTATCACTCTAATTCTTACTTTGATAGCAGATACAATAGTTATATCATCAGGTTTTAAATTACATTAACATAAAAAGATTTTAATTTATTCTTTCCTAAGAATAACCAGAAATGTATTGAAAACTCAATAATGAATGTATAAAATTCCATTCTTGATCACATTGTCAGTTAAATTAGTGTGCAAATCAAAAAGTAGGCATATCAATACTTGCTGGATCATAGGTATTTTAATCTATGTTTAATTCCTCATTTATGTCACATTCTTGGTCACAAGAAGGAACAATTACTACAAAACAATATTCTGTCATACTATACATCTCACAGTGATATCAAATGTCCTAAGAAGAAATTAAATAAGAAAAAAATTGAGAAATAACACAGTCCCCAACTGATACTACCATAGTTGGAGTGACATTCTTAACCAAGTCCCTTTAGAAAAGTCTTTTTATCCTGGCACATCAAGAATTCTACTGTGATAAAGTACAAAGGAAATGAGAAATAAATCATCATTCCAGTTCTAATTGTCTATCTCTTTTCATCTTCCCTATCAAAGTATTTATTTAAGAGGTTTGAAAGAGTTAAAATTTCACATGTAAAGACTTCTTCAACTATAAAAAGAAAAATGTTTAAAATCCTTTCTCAGAGACTCAGATTTCCTCAAAATCTAAAAATAAATACTGAGACGATATTTCAAAAGATCATAGGGGAAAACATTAAAATTATATGTAGCTTTCAGAGTACTTTACTAACTTCTATAGACCATTTTATCTTTGTGAGGAATAGAACCTATTTTCTTCTTTTAAAGGCTCACCAAAATACAAGAAAAAAGGCTTTTAATTAAAAAAAAAAGTATCACAACACCATAGGGTGGAGGCTAATCTTGCTTAATCTTCCACAAATACTGGTGCTTAATTTAAAATATCACCTTACCTATTCAAAAGCTCAAAATACTAAATTTAATACCAGCTAATTAATCCAAACTATAAAGATTACCTGTGTAAAAGCAATCCCTTTGGGGGAACAACTCCCAGAGAATATCCTGCAGTTGCCTCGGGGTCCAGCTGAGCATCCCTTCCACTAGAGGGCCATCTGACACCTAAGGATTGCCTAGATAAAAAAATTGATGGAGCTTTAAGAAATCTTTTAACTAATCTTCTAATTATCTGACTATTTTAGAGTATGCTTTATATTCAGCTGGAGGCATGAATAAACAGATGAGTAATTTAGTTATATTGAAACCAGGGATCTGAATTAATATATATATATATATAAAATCACTCCATGTATCAGCAGAAAAAAAAATTGACATGGAGGTAATATAATACTAAGCAAGTAATAGTAGAAAATATTCTTTTGATAGCTTCAGCTTGAAAAACATTGTGGCTAGGCTAGTGGATCATTTCAACTTTAGCTTAAGGTTAAATTTCAATCTCTAACCAAGGGGAAATTCTCCTTTGGTGACCTTCTAGGTCAAGAACTTAAGATGGTAGTGGAAACTATTTTCCAGAAATGGTTTTTCACCTCGTTCCAAGAAACCACATCAAGATCTGCTCATTATATTAACACAACTAGATAAGCCATTTTTTATAAACTAAAAAAATTATCTTCATTCCTTTAAAAGGTAGTATACATATATATGAAGGGTTCCTAAATGAAAACTTTAAAAAAATCACAACAAAAGCAAAAATCCTATTAACTAATTCATATGGCTGAGTTACTCAAGGGATATTTTAAAAACCATAAATGAGAACAAGTCATATACTGGGATCCCTTATCCTGAGATTCATATATAGGTTACATGATATTTATATCTCAATTGAAGTTTTTACTTTTTTAAAAGTTAAAACTATCCTAAATAATCATTTGAAAATTTTATAAAAACTGCCCTAATCTAAAATACTCAAACTCAGAACTAGAATTTTAAAACAATTACCTTAAACCAGTGCTATGAACAAGCTATCTACCCAGTGCCAATAGCCTTCAAAATATCTCCAATGAAATAATATATGGAAAGTGCTTAACAAAATGCCTAGCACATAATAAATGTTTGTTTACTCCCTCTTTATTTTAGCATAGAGATCACCTACATAAACTTTCTGCCGTTATTTGTCTATTCACAAAAACTGAAAAATATCTGTATCATTAATTCTTTACATATGTTATTATTTCTAGGAAAATCCATATAACTGGAAAATAAAGGAAATCTGCTTAAGACTTAAGCACCATTTTGCCTGGAAATTCTATAAAAAGAACCCTGGCATTCTATCCAGAGAGAAGGGGCAAAAAATTAATAAACTGATTCTAAAAGTTGTTCTTTAATCTTGATAATTTTGAGGAATGTAAAAAGAATAGGGGGATAAAAGGGAAGAGACAAAATCCAAATCCTGGTCCTTTGGGAAAATTATTTTCCTTCTCAGGGTCTCTGTTTCAATATTTGTCGATAAGGAGTTGAACTCAATGATCTTAGAAGTTATTATCAATTGTAATGGTTTACACATCTATGAAACTGAGACTCATTAAAGCTATTTCTTTATAATCTTGAAATATATTTTGTAATAATTTAAGGTTATCAACTAAAATTTTGATAACTTAAAAACTTAGGAAGCAGCATCTCTCAACTAAAGAGTTACTTTATATAGATCCAAATGATCTCTCTGTCTTGCCATCCTAACTCTTCTAAGACCTCTACTGAAAAAAAGATTTGTTGCACAAGAAAAACATATGATCCATCATGATTAGGGCTTTGATGTTAAAAGATCACTCTACTGCAAATATGAATAACATGGAAGTAGGCTTTGAACAATGATACATACAACTCAGTAGGAATCCTTTTATTTAATTGAAGTTGACAGGCTCATACTTTATATTGAGTCACATCAGAAATGGCAGCTTCCAGTTGGAAACATAAAATAATGGCACTATAAGAGTCATTCAGCTAAATAATGGTGTTGAATTTAGTTTTCATTTATTATTGACCCTGATCAGAATGTAAGAGAAATTGGCAGCACTGAACAAAAAAGGAAGGAAATAATTTGAAAGATAAAGAAAATAGGGGAAATATATGGAGAAGAAAAGAGATAAAAAAGAATAATACAATGATTACATTTTTTAAAAATAGGCACAAAATCAAGAGAAAAAAGTATCTAAAGTAAAATAAATCCAAAAGGAACTCAAAAGTAGAGGATGTTTATATTCACACACACATATAGTTTACAGATTTTGAAACAAAGTCTAAACAATGAGGAATTTATGGTTTTACAATTTTTTGTCATTTGTTTTATTGGAATTTTTTTGTCAATGGTGGTAGTCACTAAACATATATTAAAAAAAATTTTTTATAATGGAAAAAGGGGGAAAAAAGAAGGGAAATTAGAAGTTTGTCACTTTTTAAGTTAGAGTCCTTTCACTGGCTTAGAATAATAAATCCACAGTGGGTGGAGACTATTTCATTTTTATCTTTTTATTCCTAGTGTCCTGCCCAAGCAAACAGTACATACCCAATTGTAGAGTTAAATGGTAATACTTAAAAAAACACTGCTTTTGAAAGGTGTGTAGAAGATGGAATCAAAAGGGTTGAAAACATATAAGCCATACTACTCCAGTTAATTAAATCCATTTTAAATTCAACTTGATAATTGAATTTATGGGTCTTTCAAAAAAGAGTATGTTCAAATGATACATGTAAAACCCAGTGGAATTGTTTGTCAGATCTGGGAGGGGGAGGAAGGAGGGAAGGGAAAGAACATGAATCATGTAACCATGGGAAAAATGTTCCAAATCAATTAAATAAATTTTTTTAAAGAGTATGTTCAAGAATATACAAGTGATACTTGTCTTATAAATACACTATCCATTATCCATTCTTGCTTCTCCCATCTGCTAAAACATACCCCCAAAGTTTTCTTCCCCTCAGATCTTTGAAAACTTAAGAAAAAGATGACAATAAGAACGAAGAAACTGATCATATGTCCATCACTCACCATTCTAGATATGCAAATTAGATCCATATTCATATTTTAAATACTTAAATATTACATCTAAAGAAAAAGTATACAGTTTTATGGATGTCTACATATGAAAATTGATATGTTACTGCAAGTTGCCTAAAAAATTACAGGGAGCTTGAATTTCAGAGACGAATAATAATTCTTTTGCTTTATTAGATTTGTATTACATTCAGTATGCCTCTTGTGTGCAAATCTAAATACTTTCACTTTGTGTTGTAACAAGATTTGACTAATATTCAACCTCATTTTCCACTTATTTACATAAAACTTAAAAACACATTCATGGGTCATATTCTCTTTAGAAGTAGATCTTAGTGACACAAAGAAATGAAAACAAACAAACAAACAAAATTTAGCTCACTTTTGCCAGCTCAATAAGTAGAGAGGCCTTCACTATGTTATGCCTTGGACACCTTATAAACTTTAGATAGAATTTTACTTTCCTCATCTTAACTGTCTCTTGGATGTTAGAACAAATCACTGAAAGCAACCTCCCTTCCCCTTATCATATCATTTGGACAAGAAGAAATCTGTTTATTCAAGTAGGCACAGAATTCTTCTACCTTCAACAAATACACTAATTAAAATATCACTATACCTATTAAAATCTCAATAAATTTTCAATGCCATTTAACTAATCAAACTATAAAGTTTTCTGAACTTTGGAAAATAGCTAATAGGGAGGTCCTGAAAATTGTAAAACAATATTTGAGTAATATGCTGACTGACTTGTTATAATTTGTAACATGAATAAAGCATGGTATTTTCTCTAAATCTTGAATTTCTGTCATGGGTTAGCATATTGCTGTGCACATAATGGGTACTATGCTTATTGATTTGAACTAACTCTGTAATTGTGAATTTTTGCTAGTCAAGTTGGCATAAAACAAGAGACAGTTATCTAACATTTCTTTTCCTAAAATTTGCAATGTTTTTGCCAGTTCTAAGTGGAGGGGAAAGAGAACAAGATAACCCTAAGTAGCCTATATTTCTGAGATGAAATATAATCTAATCTTATAAAAGTACAAGAATATTTATCTGGAAGTTTTGAGTTTTACATGTAGCTACTTTTTAAATAAATAAAATGTATGCCTTCCTGTCACCAAGAAAAGTCTACTTGTAAAGACTGGGTTATGGTTTTTTAAAAAGATTTTGCCGGCTTTATCAATGTTCGTATAGGATTAAATGAAGAAATGCAAATGAGGGGTTAAGCGATTAATTCTGTTATTGAGGCAAAATTTTTCAAAGTCTTTAGAATTTACAATCATAGTGAGCCTAATATCAACTGGTTCTAGCAAGGCTTTATTTTATAAAAACAAGACTGGGTGGGGGTGGGGGGTGAGCACTGAGATCACTGAAAGAAGACCTGGTAAAGTAATGTACTTAGCAAGTCAGCTAGATGTAGGAAGCTTAGGAGGTAACTAGGTGGTAGAGCAGATAAAATACTGGCTCCAGGAAGACTCATCTTCTTGAGTTCAAATCTCATCTTAGAAATTTCATCTTAGACACTTACTAATTGTGTGACTCTGGGAAAGTCACTTAACCTTGTTTGCTTCAGCTGACTCATATGTAAAATAGCTGGAGAAGGAAATAGCAAACCACTTCAGGATCCATACCAAGAAAACCCCAAATGGCATCAAGAAGACTCAGACACAACTGAAAAACAACTGAACACATATAAGGAGCTTAAGATACTATGGCCTTGGGAGGGGGAGCTGGGTAGCTCAGTGGATTGAGAGTCAGGCCTAGAGATGGGAGGTCCTAGGTTCAAATCTGGCTTCAGCCACTTCCCAGCTGTGTGACCCTGGGCAAGTCACTTAACCCCCATTGCCTAGCCCTTACCACTCTTCTGCCTTGGAACCAATACACAGTATTGATTCTAAGATGAAAGGTTTAAAAATTTAAAAAAAGATACTATGGCCTTGGGGCAGAGGTAGGTTGAGCAAAGCAGATAGAATGGTCTTAGGAACTAGGAAAAGAAGACTACAAGGAGTTAAATCAGAGTGGAGAGTAATGGGGCTGAGTTGACCTTTGGATTGCTAGATGCTAGATAAATGAAGGGAGGTACAAGGAAAAGAAGACACAGGATACAAAAGATAGAGGATAAGAATGAGACTGCATGGAAGAGGAGAGAACACAGAGTTGAGCTAAATGGAACAAGAGGCAAGAATTACAAGAGAAGGACTCCATCAAATGGTCTCAGAGTGAATATTAAAAGGGGGTTTTGGCAACATTCAAATAAGGGGATTGACCATAACATTTCAAGATTACTAAGAAACTTCCATCAGGTTCTTCAGTCTGGCCACAGTCTCAAAATTTTGTTATTCATCATTACAGTAATTAAAAGAGGCTAATTAAGAAGCTAGAGTCAGATTGTTCATTCAAATAGACTTCATTGAGGATTCAAAAGCAACTAAAATGACAAAAGATGATCAAAAAGTTATATCTAAAATTTTCAAATAATATAAAACTACTTTTACATCATTTTGTAAAAGTCAAAGGAATATTAAGTAAGGAAGAGTTTGGAATAGCACACATTATCATAGCAAACATTCATTAAATATTTTATATAGCATAATTTAAATATGCTATACAGCAAAGTTATAAAATTTACACAAAAAGCAATGTTAGGGTTTATTTCAATTGTAATCTGTGACTCACATATCTAAAACCTACAAAAATCCCAAATTACTGCACTCCTTAGTACCAAAAACTTCATTTTTGATATTGTCAGATAGACTTTAAACCTAGACAAGCATATATAAATACATAATGAAAGATTCTAGCTCCTAGCTCAATTTCTACCCAAACTTTTCTGTCTGAATTTCTTTCAAAAGGAAGATAAAGAAAACTACTGAAAGGTCAAAATATGTTCATTCTAATTTTCTTAAGAATGAAGGTATTTTGCCCATTTATTTCTCTACATTACAACATTCACTGAGAAATCATGGATTTCCTAGTCATGATGAGACAACTAAATACAAAAAATTATTTTAATGTATTGTTTTCTTGTAATTAGATATGCATCAGCCAGTTAACTGAATTAAAGTTGGCACAATTTTAGCAACAGTGATTTTAGTCTTGTATGTTTCTATACATCAATTACCATTCACAAATTATTTATCATCTTTTTCTTAAAATAAATGAACAGAAAGTAAGCACAATGCATGGGAACATAGAAGATACCCTGATCCAGCAGATGATGACCTACTTTCTGATTGGCCATTTCAAGTTAATACATTTTCTTTATGTGAGTCAAACTAAAGGATCTTTGTTTTCTAAAAAGTTAGAAATTCAAGAAACATAATTCAGAAAGTAATCTACAAAGTAGACCAAAATAGTGAAAGTTATTAATAAATGATGTTATGGTCTAAGAATTTGAAGGAACTTCATACAGATGATCCACAAATGGAATTGGAGAAATAAAACGTTTTCAGGTACTAGTAGCAGCTATAATGACAAACTATGGTTAATCTAAGTATGAGAATAGCAAGCAACACAACCTTTTTGCTTTTCCAGACAAAACGAACTCTTTCTAAATTGCTATTCTTTATCTTTATTGGATCTGACCAACAAAGAGAAATTAAATGTCAAAGAAACTTTTATTTAATCAGTCAAAAAGAAAAAAATTTTAATGTTCTTAGTAAGAACTCAGTACATTAATAAATATAACCAAAGTGAGGAAAAGATGATTTCATTCCTTCACATAATGAAAGTAAGCTGCAAAGCTGCTGATAAATACCAACTTCTCTTGGAAGCATTTAATGATGCATTTTTAATATTGTCAAAGATTTTAAAAGTATTTTTACCTTGATATTCTGGGCATCAACATTCGCTCCAGCATCCAGAAGAAGACTAATGACTGTAGTATTTCCTGCTAGTACCGCCCAATGTAGTGCAGTGTTTTTGTGATATTTGTCACCAAGATTAACTGAAACATTAAATGTTAAAAGCAATCGAGTTGGATCCACACTGGGGAAAAAACAAAACAAAACTGTAATTTGAAATGTAGACAACAAAATGTAAATGTGAGGTAAGTGGTTTTTGGCCACATATTCTATCTTGGCACAATTTTACCTTACTCTATTCAACTAATTTTCTAATCTATATCAGACCACTGTACTATCTTAAGTACTAAAGATGAGCAATATCAACTGAATCAATAGATCTTTAGGACAGAAAAGTTTGTGGTGTGGTTTCATAAAGACTTTCTATTTCCAATTTAAGGACCAGTATTTTTTAACAACTAAAACAATAAATAATGGTAAAATATTAGATCCCCAAATTACATGCAAAGACAAATCAATTTTCCAAATGATAATTTATCCTTTCTTTTTTCTAAAAACTATAAAAAGGATTGAAAATACTGTAATTAGCAATGCGTAGGATAATATGAAAACTATTAATTTTTAAAATCTTAAAAGCATCACATATTTTACATGCATGCATAATAAGATGTATACAATTTAGTGAGGGAAAGTAATTAATGTGTCTTTTTAAATAATCAAAAATTCCATAAGCCTTTACCGAGCAACTACTGTGTGTGTGTGTATGTATGTGTATGCGTGTGCACGCAAAGCACTGTTAGATACCATAAAAGCATGAAAAGATAAGGAAGGCAACCCCTACCCTCAAGGCCCTTTGGCATCTACTTTCCCTTCACTAAATTTTACAAGTATTATCCATTATACAAAACTCCTGACAGTGGTTTGAACAAATATTTTACAAGGAGCACATACCTATGTGTCCTGTAAGCTGCCCACATTAAAGGGGTCATTCCATTCTGATCCATCATATCTACATCCTAATAAAGAGAAAAAGAAGTCAAGTACTAAAAATATGCTAAATTTACGTGGGGAATTATATCAATGTTCAAACCTATATAACAGAAGGTAATATAGTCCAGGCAACTAAGTGTAAGTTGTTCCATTGCTGTTTCTTAAACAGCTGAATTAACTACTTTGCCTCACTAAATTTCTTATTTTATCAACATATGCTTTTTCAGTTCTCTTTTTAAAGATATTAATTGATTTTTAAAAGTTTTAAACTTTATTAGTGATATTTTCTATTTGAGACCCAGAACTACTTTCAAGTCATTTAATTCAGAAGTTATTTATTACTACTTGTTTTATGATTGATTTTTGTTCTCAGGCATTTCTAAAAGCTAAGTAGAAACATCTACTACTCTTTGAATATAATAAAAGCACAATATAGTTTCTCTTTTTAATTATCTAAGGTATATATAAAAATTAATAGTTAGAATAAACTGCTCAAGTAGTAGTAAGATTCAGTAATTTACGTGTAAATTTAATGTCTAAAAAAAAGGCTTTAATGCTACAAAACTATAAAAGACAAAATACAACTGACAGTTAATTTCATATAAAAGATACAACAACTCTCCTTTCAACATAAAGCCTAGATGCTTGAATAAGAAACAAATGAGGTATCAAAAAAAGAATTCTTTGGGTAGCTGGAGAGGAGAACCAATTAGAATTCAAATATTAAAAGGTTACTATCAAAAAAGAAAATGTAGAACTTGAGACTGTGTCAATTATAGAGACATGAAAGACAAAAGCAAAATTAACTTTCACTACCTTGGGATTTAAAATTTTGGTACCAAACAAGCTGAAACCAAAGTTCATATTATTAGGGACATGAATGAACGAACGAACACACACACACACACACACACACACACACACACACACACACACACACACACACACACACACACACACACACACACACCAATTTTAACCAACCTCACCCCCAGAAAAAAAAACTTGCTGTTACAAACGTGTATATTCAGGAAAAGCAAATTCCCACAATAGACATAACCCATCTCCCTGTGCCACCAAAAAGTCAACCTATACTGAAGTACTACCTTTTAGCAGGAGATGGCTAGAATGATTTTTCATAAGTCCTCCTTAATCAGAATTCCTAAATCTTTCAAAGTTGTTTGCTTTTACAATATGGTTTTTATTGTGTGAAACTATTCTCCTATTCACTTTACTCTAAGTTCATACAAGTATTCAAAGGTTTCTCTGAAACCATGACCGTCACTGTTTCTTACACCAAAATAGTTTATCATAACATTCATATACCATATCTTATTCCATCATTTCCCAATTCATGGGGAAGCCCTCAGTTCTTTGCTACAAGAAGAACTACCATAAATTCTTAGGTTTGTATAGGTTCTTTTTCTCTTTCTTTGACCTCTTTAAAATACTGACCTACCAGCAGTATACTTAGGTCCAAGAATATTAACAATTTAATAGCTTTTAGGGCATAATTGCCAACCTGCTTTCCAGAATGGCAGGACAGTTCACAACTCCACCACCATTAATATGCTTGTTTTTCTATAATATTTTTATCATTTATCATTTTCCAATTTTGTCATTTTTGTCAATCTAATGGGTATCTCATAGCAATTTGAGGTTCTTTTTTTTTTTTGTTTTTAATGACTAATAATAGTTTGTATTTGTTTCTTCTTCTGAAAATTGCCTAGTCATAATCTGAGACCATTTATTAATAGGGAAATGGCTCTCTTTTAAGAGCCAATTTAAACGAGTTCTCTGTAGATCTTAAAAATAAGATCTTTGTCAGAGTAACTTGTAAACATTTTTTTCCCATTTGCTTGTTTCTTTTCTCAATTTTTATGTATTAGCACTTTATTCTGGATGGCAAGTTTTTCCTTACATCAAGCCTAAATTTTCAGCTTTTTACAACTTGACCTTGCTGCTACATCTTTCCTTCAGGACAAAAACAATCTTATTATTATAAGTTTGGATACAGTCATAAGGTCCTCTATAAATCTTTCCCAGACTAAACAATTCTACTTCCTTCAACTGAACCTCATCTGGCATCACTTCAAAGTTCTAAATTATTGTCCTGGATGCTCTCTAGCTTATCTACCTCTTTCCTAATGTTGGGAACATAAACAGTTTAGACATGGTTTCACCATAGCAGAGTACAGAGGATAGCAGTCTAATAAAATCCTTGGTTCTTTTTCAGTCATTTATATAGTTAGGCTTCCAAATAAGTGTAAGAATTTAAATTTATTTATCTCTATTAAATTTAATATCACTAAATACTGTCTAATGTTTATGTCAATCCATCAACTAATCAGGAAATATTTATTAAGCATCTACTATGTATAGGCACTTTGCTAAAGTGTTGGGGAGACAAAGAAGCAGACAGTCTCTGACCTCAAAGAGCTCACAAACTAAAGGGGAAAGACAAAAACAATTATATAATAAGTATATGAAGACCTTTTTGGATCTTGACTCAGTCATCCAATGTACTAGGCAAGCTCTTCTACCTTACATCATCTGTAAATTTGGGAAAATGTCACCTATAACTTTATGAAAGTCATTTATAGGGGCAGCTAGGTAGCACAGTGGATATAATGTTAGGCCTGGAGTCAGAAGGTCCTGGGTTCAAATCTGACCTCGGACACTTCCTAGATGTGTGACCCTGGGCAAGTCACTTAACCTCAATTGCCTAGCCCTTTCTGCTCTTCTATCTTAAAAATAGTACCATGACAGAAGGGAAGGGCTTAAAAAAAAAAGTCATTTCCCCCCCCACTGCTATGAGACTTTCCCCTTGCAATTCAGTAACTAAAAAATCATTGTGAAACACTTTACAATTGTCCAAAGGACCTTAAGAATTCTTACCTCTGAGGATCTCATAAGAACCCTAGGAAGTAACATGGTTAAAGGTTATCATCTTCATCTATAAGTGTGGAAACTAAGGCTGAGAGGTTAAAAGACTTGCCCAAGTCATACACCCACTAACCAACAGAAACCTTCACCAAAACCCCTAAGTCTAACTCCTCAGAACAATGCTCATATCAGACTGTGGCAGTCTCCTCACCCAGCACTAATTTGTTTGACAACTATCTCCATTTGCTTATTAACTTTCAATCTTCTCCCTCTCCAAATATCTGTATTTGTTTTAAAGGTAGGAGGAGAGAAAGTGAAGAAAAGAGGCTGAGTCTGAAGAATGGAGGGGGGGGGGGAGCACAGGATAAGTAAGAGATGAGAAAGACAAGAGTTTCTACAAAGAATTTAATCTCAGCTGCTACTGCTCTCTCATTTTCCCACCTTCCCACTAAAGGCATGGCAAGAAGTTATTACCAATCACAACCCTTTGAATGAAAATATGTCTTTAACAGTTCAGTTCTCTTGGTGTTAGTCAACAGCTTGCTGGCTTTTCTTTCCAAGATTCAGAATTTGTTTTTGAAATTATGATTTGTTTTCCCATGAAATCATTGAGATTTTCCATTCGTATGGAATGCAAGGAATGACTTACTTTTTAGAAATCTATGTGGGAACATTAATTAAGAATGCTTTATACCCCAGTATCTACGGGAAGCTCACAACCTGGTAAGCATTTAATGTTTGCCAAAATGAATTCAACAATTCAAAAATGTCATCAATATATTCTTGATAGCCTCTTTTACATAAGAAAAGTACTGCCTGAAAGCTCAGTCATTATTCCTTAGTACTTAAAGGGTTGTATTTAATAGCATTATTACTCCTAGTTATAGGAATATTGTAACCTAACTAGTCAGCCAGGGCTCACATCTCACTCTAGAATAGGAGAAACTAGTGTTTAAAACCACTTGTAAGCAAAATTAATGTTTACTAATACAAAGAAAGCCTGAGTGTCAAAGTTAAAGCAAGAATATCTGAATTATTACTTCCTTGAGCAATCAGTTTAACTTAAATCTCTTTTTTTTTAACCCTTACCTTCCGACTTAGAATCAATACTGTGTTTTGGTTCCAACGCAGAAAAGGGGTAAGGACTAGGCAATGGGGGTTAAGTGACTGACCCAGCATTACAGCTAGGAAATATATAAGGCCTGATTTGAACCCAGGACCCCCGCCTTCTAGGTCTGGCTCTCAATTTACTGAGCCATCTAGATGCCCCCTAACTTGTAATTTTCTAACTTTCCTTGTTTGATACTAGCAATAATGTCTTTTAAAATTGTGAAAAATATAGCACTATAACATTATATTACACTATAACAATATTACAATATATAGCAATATAATAACATTAAATCAGGATAAGTCTTTAAGCTGAAGCAATTATGTTATTAAATTAATGGTACCATTAAATTACTTCTTTTGATAAGAAAATATTAAACCCATTTCCTGATCAATTCAGTTAAACAATCATTTATTGAGCACTTAAAAGGCACAAGTACGAATTGGAGGTACAAAGGCAAAAATTATATCATCTTTGCCCTCAAGAAGGTTCCATCCAACTGGCAGAATAAAAGATGTGTGGAGATAAGTAAATATAATTTAGGGAGAAGAGATCATTAACAACCAGGGTGTGCTCCACTGACAAATACTTTGAGAACACTTCCACGTCAACAATAAGGCATTGGAGAGGAGAGAATTTACAAATACATGCATGTATATGTACATACGAATACACATATGTAGTACTTTTTTCCAAAGACTAAATCTTTGCTCTAATATGGTCTTTAAATACTCTTATATGAACTTCAATTACTAGCCCAACTGTTACTCACCTCAGATCTCCATCATGGTGTTAGGCATATAAAGTTGAATTATTTTTAAATATTTCATAAAAAATAATGTAAATATTTTTACCTGTCCCTTTGCTATCAGATAAGCAACAATAGAAGTATGTCCGAACTGGGCAGCCAGGTGAATACAGCTACATCCTTCTCCATCAATTAATGAAGGATCTGCACCATATTTCATAAGCTGTACAACCATTGATAAATGACCTTGTCTAAAATAAAGAAGAATAAACATTGAGGAATATCAAAAACTCCTTCTGAACTTTTTAGAAAATGGAATTTTCAATGATTATAATCACTAAAAATACTGAATACAAAATTGGATTTTATTTTTATTTAAATATCAGAATATATTCAGGAATTTATACATTTCTAAAACTCTTATTAAGTACTTTATTCAAAATAATAATCATTTTCTTACAGTAATGTGAAGTTATTTCTGAATCAAAATTAACAAAAAAGTTAACAATTAAGCTGGACTAACTACTATTAATTAAATGCTCACCTTGCATACAAGAATGAAAATTAAACAATAGATTTTCTATTTTTTTCACATGGAAACATATGTCAGTTGTAGAAATAGAATGACATTTTACAGATTTCCCATGGGGAATTTAAGGGAAAAAAAGAGATAGGTTTTCAAAGCAGACAATAAAAGATAGAAATTCATTCATACAGTAAATCTGTGGGTATTGGTATTTTAATTTCCTAATAATTTGGAGATTTAACACTTCTGAACTCTTATTCCTCAGTAATAATCCAAGAAATAAACATATCAAAAATCCAGAACTAAATTTTAAACCTTGTAGCCCAGTGGAGTGGAGTTGAATTTAGGTCTCCTCCAAGTTGATCCACAATAGCACCTTTCGATATATAATATCTAGGAAGGAAAAGAAAATTGGAAAATTTTAGCAACTATTACTATTATAACCATATAAAAACTGTAGAATTATATGGAAGATAAAAATAGAGAAACAGTTTTATTTCAAACACTTCCATGATATGTAAGAATTTTTTTTTGCTAGGTATCTAACATAATTTAAATCAATAATTTATCACAAAAACAATGTGTACTAGAAATCCATGGATAAGATTATTTTGATCAAAGAAGTTTCATGAAAGAACTCAGTAAAACAAATGAGTCAAAAAATAGGAAGACAAGAGCAACATAATATTAATTAAGGTCTTCGCTTGGATTAACCATTTCATGTGCCTTCCCAGAGCACTGCTTCCCCTTCTCCTCTCCACCCACCCACTGTTTTACCACCTAACTTAGATAGCCTTGCTCCTCCTCCAGCTTTCCACTTATACATGGCTGCTTGAGTTCTAGGATGACTCCAACCTGAGGCAATGACTTTTCAGGTTCTCGAAGGAACTTCTATAGGGTAGGAAAGTTAGCCTCTTCTTAACTCAAGACTTATCCTCTAGCCTGGGCCACTTTCACACCAGGTATCCAGATGATAACTTTCTGAACTCATTCCTCAATGATGAGCATATTACCTGTCATAACCTTCCCATGGCAGTGATCCTGAATCTCCCAAATGTTATTGTGCAAAGTCCATTCCCCCTTCTTTCACTGCTTGCTCTTCTTGTTCCCATTCCTCTCAATCAGATCCCCATAACTTCCTACTCTTGATCCAACTACCCTTCCACCATGACTCAGGTAACAAACTTGCTTTCATTTTGAATTTTTTTCTTTCTCATTCTATCTTTTTGCATTCACTCTGGGTTGGGCTCCCTCTGGCTAACAAAGCCTTCCTGACCATCCTTATCAGCACTAGTTGGGTAGTTCAGACTTTCTCTCATACCTAATTTATTCATTTTTCATAACTTTACTCCCCCTTTGCCTACAGAGATGGCTATAGGCTTGTTTTTGCCATCACCCATGTTCTCTACTTCCAGTTCATGAACTCTGAAACTCCTTTTACCTTGTCATTGCAACTTTCCCCTAAACCTATTCTTCCTTCTCATGGTGACCTCCAACTCCTCTCCCCATCAGCTGGTTCCAAGGCCACTATCCCAGCCATCTTCCCTCCCTTTTCCATCTTAACTCCTTGATGAACCAGTTCAACCCTCCACTAAACTTCTTTTGAGTTCCCTGTCCTCTTACTCTACCTTTTCCTATCAAGACATAGATTACACTCACTATACACCATTAGTTCTCTTATTCATGTGTCATTTACTCAAAGCTGTAGACAATCACAAAACCATAATTACTGGTTGTGGATGATTGCAAATTTGTTACTTAACATCTCACTGAATTCTCTTTGAGGCAAGGGAATCCTTGAATACCTCCTTAATCAAATCATTCCTTCCCTTCAAAAGTCCCTTAGCGCTCTCTCCCACTGCCCTCTCAACTGAGAACTTAGAGGCCTTTTTGCTGAAAAAATGAAGGCTATTCACCAAGAGCTTCCTCTTCAGCTCTTCTCATCTCATGTTACTCAGATGCCTTCCTCAACTACCATATTTACCCATTTTACATAAAATTCTTCTTGCCAAGGTAAATTATTGACATATATCCTGGACTCTGTTCCATCCAATCTTCTCAAGCAGATTGTTCCTTCTATCATTTCTATTAATCTTCAGTCCCTCTGTCTACTGGCTGTTTCTTTGCTACCTACAAACACACCCATATTCCACTCCCCACCCCCCATCCTTAACAATCCTTACTTGATCCAACTATCCCTACTAGCTCTCATCCTATATCTCACCTCTTGTTCATGGTCAAACAACTTGAAAAAGCTCTCTACAATCAGTGCTTCTCCTCAAACTCTTCTAAAATATTTGCAGTCTGGCTTCTGACTTCATCCTTCAAAAAACTGCTCTCTTCAAAGTTATTAATGATCTTTATATTGCCAAATCTATACGTCTTTTCTCAATATTCATCTTTCTTGACCTCTCTGCAACCAATGATGAAGTCTATCACTCTCTTCTCCTTGGTAATCTCTTCTATAGAGGTTTACATGATACTCTTCTTTCCTGGTTTTCCTCCAATCTATCCTACTTGTCTCATAATTCCTTTATCAGAACTTCATCCACAATAATGCTTGTGAACCACAGGTGTCCAGGGCCTCATGGCTTGGTCCTGGGTTTCCTATATTTCTTCATTTGGTGATTTCATTTGTGTTTAATTTTTTGGCTACTTGCAATATTTTCTCCTGCTGACCTGGGAGTTCTGAAATTTGGCTATGATACACCTGGGAATTATCCATTTAGGATCTCTCTTTGTGAGTTGATCAGTGGGTTCTTTCAATTTTTATTTGACCCTCTGGGTCTAGAATATTAGGGCAGTTTTCCCTGATAATTTCCTGAAAAAATTGTCTAAGCTCTTTTTTGGTCATGACTTTCAGGCAGCCCAGTAATTCGATTGTTTCTTCTGAATTTATTTTCCAGTTCAATTGCTTTTCTAACGAGGTATTTCACATTTTCTTCTTTCTTTTTTCATTCTTCTTTTTCATACATCTTCTTGATGTATCATGAAGTCATTAGCTTCCACTTGCCAAATTCTAATTTTTAAGACATTATTTTCTTCAAGGACCTTTTGTTCCTCTCCTTTTCCACTTGGCCAATTCTACTTTTTTAGAATTCTCTTCAGTGAATTATTGCTCTTCTTTTAGCAATTGGCCTATTCTGTACCAAGCCATTGACTCTTTTTTTCATGATTGTCCTGCATCACTCATTCCTTTTCCCAATTTTTCTTCTACCTCTCTTATTTGGTTTCTAAAATCTTCTTTGGAGCTCTCCTACCAATTCTTTTTGGATTAGAACAATTCAAAATTTTCTTGGAGGTTTTTAATGAAACAGAATTGGCTTTGTTGTCCTCTGAGTTTGTTTTGGTCTTCACTGTCACCAAAATAACTTGCTATGAAGAATGTAACTTTTTTTGTTGTTTACTCATTTTGCAGCCTTTTTATTTTCTTTTAACTTAAAAATCTGTTTCTGTGGTGAAGAAAATACTGTTCCAAGCTTCATATTCTTTGTGCAATTGCCTTCAGAACTAGTTTAAGGGGGGCCTATCTACTTTCAGTTCTTCCAAGGTAGCATGATCTAAGGCAGTAATGGTGAACCTATGGTACGGATACCAAAGATGGTAGGCAGAGCACTCTCTGTGGGCACTCAGCTGCTATCTCCCCCACCTCTCCCCCTAGAGTTCATTACTAGAAAGGCAGAGGGACTCGGGTGGAGCTGCTCCCCTTGCCCTCTCCACTGTGCCTAGTGACAACTTTTCACTTCTCCTGCCCCTCTGCCTTACAGCCTAATGGGAGTACATAGGGGGTAAGGTGGGTGGCTCACAGGTGGCGGAGCTGAAGGGGAGCAGAGCACTCTGGGCCACTCTACTCCCCTCCCCCTCTTTATACTTGCTGAGGACATTCCTCACTTCACGCATCCCTCTGCCCAGCAGCAGCCCAATTGGATGTGTGGGATGGGGGGGGGGGGGGAGAAGGAGGAACGGACTTTGGTGTGTACAGCAGTGTATGTCCAGCACTTGGTGGGGGGTCAGGGCATGACACTTGGTCGGGGGTTGGGGGGGTAAGGTTTGTCATCACTGATCTTAAGAAAGGTGTGTTTAATACTCTCTCAGTCTGAACTATGATCTGTAAGACAACACAAGGAACTGCAACCAGGGGTCCTCCTGCTCCTTGTGACTGCAAGCACTACTGTGGACTAGTGTTCCTCCTCACCCTGAGACTATGACCTGGATCTATGTATGGGCAATGAGACAAGTCTTGCACTCAGAACCAGCAAAGGGACCTCCCATCCTTCTGAACAACTATCTGACCCCTCCCCACCTCCCTCTGCTACTGTTTGTGACTGAGAACTAGAGAAGCCTTTACTTCTGATTCAGTTGCCCCAAAGGTTTAGTGCTGCAGTAAGGTGTGCCTTAGTGTGCTGTTTTGCATGCATCTTCCACTCCAGTGGAACTCAAGTTCTTTCACATCAGACTTCTAAGTTGTGTTGGGTTGAAAAATTATTTCACACTATCTTTTTGTGGGTTATGCTGCTCCAGAATTCATTTTGAGAAATTATATCATAGTTGTTTGGAGAGTAATTTGGTAGTGATCAGGTGGATCTTGTACCTCCTCTACTATCTTTGGCTCTGTAACCTACAGAATCATTTTGAGATCAAATTCACTGAAATTCTTAGACCTCTGTCAGAGGAACATCTATCAAGCCACACATTACTCATTTTATATTTATGATCTCGATTTTTTAATCCCAAACTTCAAAATTACATCATTCAAATTTGATCTAATTACAGATAAAATAACTAAAAACCAGAAATGGAATCTTTAGTTGTTCTCTATACATACTTCAGCAGATCCATGACTTCATCTATATGAGTAATTCACTCAATGGTACATATAAGATCACCTATCTAGGACCATTTGCTTTTTGTTCCCATCCAGGGTAGAGTGAAGAGCTTTGGGAAATGGAGATAAGGGCACTCTTCTCTCCACTTACCCACTAAGGTCTCAGAAGGCAGCAAGGCCAGAAGAATATCACAGCTACTCATTCCACTTAGATGAGCTAAGAGTCACCAACTCTAATCCTTTGGATTAGACAGATGACCACTGGTATACTCTGACATCTCCTTGGACTTTGTGCCCTTTAGTGCCAAAAGAAATATTATCAGACCTATTAATATACCTTAAGGTCCTGTAAGCACATGGAACTTCCTAGACATTCCACCTGCCCTGTAGCTGAACTTTTATGTGTTGTTTTCTCCATTTAGACAGAGCTCTTTCTTTTCAAAGCTTCAGTTCTTAGTATTTTTTCATTCATTCTTCAGAAAATTCACTACAAGATCAAAACAGTGAAAGGCAACACTCTTAACCCTGTGGATACCAGTGCAACACTCAAACTGTTCCTCGATTTTCTCTCATTCTTGCCCCATGACCAGTATGCCATCTTTTCCAAATATACATTTCCTGGATGATAGTCTTGTCATTTTTTCCCCCCAAACTCTAATCTTCTATCTTAGAATTAATATTAAGCAGTGGTTTCAAGACAGAAGGACTGGGCAGTGGGACTTAAGTGATTTGCCCAGGATCACAGAGCTAGAAAGTATCCGAGACAAGATTTGAAACTAGGACTTCTTTTCTCTAGGCTGGGCCCTCTATCCAGCTCCATGATAAAGTTTTAATACACAAAATTATACGGCTAATATTAATTATACTCAAGAGACACTGGCAAAAACAGTGTAAAATAGTTGAAAGAAGACTGTATTTGGAGCTGGAGGACTCAAAAACAAATCCTGACTCACCTTGGGCAAGTCCCTTTCCCTCTTAGACTCTTCCTTCTCTGCAAAATGAGATCTAAATTTTCTTTCCAAGCCCAAATCCTAAGATACTCTCTTAAAGGAACTGGGTTTTTTCCCCTTAGCCAAGCTTTGGCAGGTACCAATAAGCAACTAAGAGTCAATCAACTCTACTATCTTCATTATTAAGACAGAAAGAGCCAGAGAATGTACTTGGTGGTAGATAATCCAAATAAGATTTCCATGTGGCTTCAGAATGAGTCAATTGCACTCATTCACTTCTATACCCAGTCCCCTTAAAGTTCAATCTTTGTTCTAGTACAAATTCTTCCTAAAGGAGAAGCAAGAGAAACAAGCAGATGACTCCCTCAGAAATTTCAATTTTGTAATTAAAATCACTTTGCATGCTACCTGCATTAGCCCTAATCTGGATAATAGAGAACTTCTCTTCTCTAGTAAAAAAAAAGAAAAGAAAAAATAGATTAAACCGACTAGAGGGGGAAATAATCAAAAAGCACCAGAGTTAATAATAATAGTAATAATTAAATAATTTTGTAAGCAGTCTAATGAAAGAATAACATTATTTTTACATTTGTACATAATGGACTTACCTTTTGACCGTAAAAATGATTATATAAACTCATGGGTTTTTTATATTCAAACGTATTTCCATATAAAAACAATCAAAAAGTCAATCAAAAATGAATTGTACAAAAAATCAAGCCATTCCCCAATTGATAAATGGGCAAGGGGCATGAATAGGCAGTTTTCAGATAAAGAAATCAAAACTATCAATAAGCACATGAAAAAGTGTTCTAAATCTCTCATAATTAGAGAAATGCAAGTCAAAACAACTCTGAGATGTTGCCCCACTCTTATAGGTTATCCAATATGACAGCAAAGGAAAGTAATAAATGTTGGAGGGGATGTGGCAAACTTGAGATGCCAATGCATTGCTGGTGGAGTTATGAATTGATCCAATCATTCTGGAGGGCAATTTGGAACTATGCCCAAAGGGCACTAAAAGACTATCTGCCCTTTGATCCAGCCATAGCACTACTGGGTTTGTAACCCAAAGAGATAATATGAAAAATACTTGCACAAAAATATTTATATATGCACTCTTTATGGTGGCAAAAAAATAGGAAAATGAGGGGATGCCCTTTGATTGGGGAATGGCTGAACAAATTGTGGTATCTGATGGTGATGGAATACTATTGTGCTGAAAGGAATAATGAACTGGAGGAATTCCATGTGAATTGGAATGACCTCCAGGAACTGATACAGAGTGAGAGAGGAGCAGAACCAGGAGAACAATGTACACAGAGACTGATAAACTGTGGTACAATCGAATGGAATGGACTTCTCTACTGGCAGTGACAATTCTGAGGGACTTATGAGAAAGAATGCTATCCACATTTAGAGAAAGAAATGTGGGAGTAGGAACATAGAAGAAAAACATATGACTGATCACATGGTTTGATGGGGATATGGTAGGGAATGCTGACTTTAAATGATCACTCTATTGCAAATACTAATAATATGGAAATAGGTTTTGAACAATGATACATGTAAAACCCAGTTGAATTACTCAAGGGGGTAGAGAGGAGGAGAGAGAAAGAACATGATCACATAACCATGGAAAAATATTCTAATTAATTAAATAAATTGAAAAAGTAATAATGGCTTATGTGGTTCTTGATTAAACTCTTCTCAGAGAAAATAAAGAAAGTTGATGTTAGAGAAAATGAAAAATACTAAAAACAACAAAATAATTTTCAAGGAAGTTAAAAATAAAACCAACTACTATTCATAAATATTGAGAACATACTTTACTAGGTCTATCCGGTTATTGATGGCAGCCCAATGGAGAAGTGTGACATTTTCTTTATCTGGTTGCCTCACATCATAACCTGCTTCTACCAACTCTCTGCAGCGTTCATATATTCCATATCTTAAAGAAAAAGAAAATTCTGGTGACAATGTTATTAATATTTAAGAAGAAATTTATAATTAAGAATAAAATAATGCTGGCCTATAAAAAGATAAAGAAGTTACTACTAGTCATTAGAAATTCATATGCATAACATAGCCTGAAATATTTCTTATGTAATAACTAACTCATTTTCAAGGGTAAAAATAATTAGGCTACAACAAAAGCATTACCTCTTAACTGTTCATTTAGCATTACTCATCATAAAGAGTCATAAATAAAAAACTGGCATGGTAAAACTTTCTGTTTTACTAACCAGCAGCTCTACAAATATATTCATAAGATTTCCTATCACCATAAAAAGTAGACAAAATTATAGCACCGTTACAGAAAAATATTAAATAAGTTGTCAGCTAAAAAGTTATTAGTTGACACTACTACTCTATCAAAAATTATATTCTAAAACAGGTAGCAAGAAACACTGATGTTATTCCAAATTCATTAAAATAAGTATTGCATTTTAAGGGAAATGAGACAAAATTATTCAAATGAATTCTGCATGTAATAGAACAGAATGTTTTCTCAGACTAAAATCAACTCTCACACTTAAAAATCTTAACCTTGTGTTTTAGAGTAAAAAAATAGGCACTTCCTTAAGAAAAAGCCTATCTACTTCTTCCCATTTTATGTGCCCCAATTTTCTGACTACCTACCACTTCTTACCACCACTTGAGCCTAGTGGAGATGACAATATACAACTTTTTTTCACTTCTATTTAATCTCTTACTTTTCTGTAGAATATGAAGTTATGATTACTCTTTCCTCTTCATATTTTCTCTTCCCTAGGCTTCTTCATACAACCTGATTGCTCCTTAGCACCCTCTCTAGGCTACTGGTTCTTTAAGAATGTCCACCAAAGAGCTTTAAAATGCTCTCTTCTTTCCTATATATTTTTTCTTTATGAGTTAATTGACTTCAATTACCAAATATATACAATTGGCTCTCAAATTTATATCTCCAGTCTTAACTGATCTCCTCACATCCAGTTCTACAAGTGCCTGATAGACAAGACAATGGATGTCCTGCTAGCCTTTCCAACTCAGTATGTCCAAAACTGAACTCATCATCTCTCCTCTTTCCCCAAGTTGTTTCTCTTGTCAACTTCCCTATTTTTAGGGACGTTAGGATGTCACCTAAATTCAAAATCTCTATCACTTTTTTAAACTTCCTCTCTCACTAGGCTTCCCATAATCAATCAATTGCCAAAATATTCTCAATTCTACCTCTATAAACTTTCTTACATCTCTTATCTACTTCTCTAGGCATACTGCCACAAATCCAGTTCAGATATGGATGAATATATTTTAATATCCTCCTAATCCATCTCTTTGCCTTTAGTCTCTTTTGTTATCTAATCCTTCTTTCATATAGCTACTAAAACAAGCTCCCTAATATGCCATTCTGACTATTACTTCCCTACTCAAAAACCAATGGCTTTCTATTACCAACAACATAAAACACATCATTCCTTGTATGGTATTTTCTCTAGTACTCTGACCATCCTGGTTATTTACCTTCTGGAAATGATCCAAGCTTGTCAACATTTTCCTAAAATACAGTACCCAAAACTGAACACATAAGTGTCAAAGAAGCTTAACCATGACAGAATATAGCAAAAATTATTATCTCTCTTATTCAGGATACTATGCCTTAATGAATGTAGCCTGGGGCAGGAATTAACTTTTTTGGCTTCCATGTCACATTATTAGATTCACATTAGATCAGAACGGTCATCCATGTTATCTTTATCTTCCAAGCTTATTGTTGTTTGCAAATTTGGCAAGTATGCCATCTACACCTTCACTTCACAATGATTTTAAACAGAACAAAGTTAAGGGTTGTTACTGAACAACCTCCTTCCAAGATAATGACTCTACTAAATCATGACATCCTGGGTCTACCTAACTATAATATCACCCAGCCCATATCTCTCCATCTTCTTCCCAAGCATAGCAGACTTCTGCCAAAAGCTTTGCTGAAATTTAAGTATGTTTATAGTATTCCCCTGATCAACTAATAAAGGACATGAGTTTTTCCTTGAAAATGACTATCAAAAAAAAAAGAAGTAGAAGAAGAAAGAAAATGGCTATTATGTGGCCCCTACAATTTTTTCTTTAGGCTAAACCTGAGGTTTAGAACACCCTGGGGTTCCTTTAATTACTCCTCATATGGTAAGATTGCAAAGCCTTTAGGATTATGGCTGCCCTCAGATGGATACTTTCTTGTCTTATTGATGTGAGTTTTTCTTGTACTTAAAAATATTTTGAGATACTGACACAGCTCCTTACCTAAAATTTCACACATCTTAAAAGTGACAATACTCAATGCTTCATACAAAGACTTTTCTGGATATCATTAAATGATAAAGAGGGAAATAGAGAGAAAAACCAAGCTTTTCCTTTAGAATGCCAAATAATTTATTCAACAAAGTCTTGCTGCTGTTTTTTTAAAAGTAAAAGGATTGCTATTTATGAAGAAACTATGCTTACATTTTTAATCAACATAAGAGAATAGGCATTCATTAACTTCCTAAATGATAAGAATTTTAAGTTATTTACAAGCTCAAGATGGATTTATAATCCAATAAATTGATTTAGTAAATCAATACTTACTGTGTAGCTTTGACTATGTCCCACGTGCTATAATCATCAATGTGGCTTTTGCGTCCAAGAGGTTCACCATATCCGTGGTTATAATGGCTTTGAGGCTTGATTTCCTAAGAAAGAGAATCAAATACTATCAAAAGTTTAGAACAGAAAAGTGTTATTTACTAAAATGGTATTAGTAGGGGGCTCAGTGGATTAAGAGCCAGGCCTAAAGATGGGAAGTTCTGGGTTCAAATGTGAATTCAGATACTTCCTAGCAAGTCATTTAACCCCCATTGCCTAGTCCTAAGATGGAAGGTAAGGGTTTGGGTTTGGTTTTTTTTAATTTATTTTTTTTTATGGAATTAGTTAATTACTAAGGATGTTTTTGAAAATATTTTAACTTTAAAAAATTTGAAGATATTTTGCAAAAAATGTCTGACATATGGAGTTCACTGGAGAAAAGACATATAGAAATAATCCAGGGACAGATAGGTGGTTCAGTGGATAGAGAACCAGGCCCAAAGGCTGGAGATCCTAAGGTTCAAATCTAGCCTCAGACACTTCTTAGCTGTGTGCCCCTGGGAAAGTAGCTTAACCCCAATTGCTTACTTACCACTTTCCTACCTTGAAACAGATACATAATATCAATTCTAAGACAGAAGATATGGGTTTAAAAAAAAGAAAAAGAATAAAGAAATAGCCTATCTCCTGCATGCCAAACTATATTCTAAGTCAAGTATCAATGGTGATATTTTAGTGTCTTCAGCTCACTTTCACTCTGACATGCCTGGCTTTACTCTTCACTGCTTTGTTCTGTTTTATACCCACTATCCTTTCCCATAGATTTTACAAATTTTATCCTAAAGCAGAATTGTCTTTGGCTGCCAATTCTCTCTCCATTTAGCAAGAAATGTTAAGTGTTTGTTGAACAGGGTGCTTTTAGGCCCTTGGGGTATCTTTATTATAGCAATTAATTGATCTATGTTGGTTAAATGGCAAAATGAAATTACTGTAATGTGTCAATGTCTTTTCCTCTATCCATATACTATTTTTTCATAATCAATAACTTGTATAAAGAGGGAGTTGGTCAATAACTTGTATAAAGAGGGAGTCTGGCATGGAGTCAGAACCTTAGAAATAGAAAGGATGACCAAGGCCAACCAGTCCTTCTAAGAAATATCCAACAATTAGTGATCTAGCTCTTTCTTGAAAACTAAATCACCCTATTCTACATTTATATATAACTAATTCTTAAGAAGTTTTTTTTTTAAAATGGCAAATTTACATTTGCCTCTGAAATTTCTATCCAATGCCCCTTGTTCTGCTCCCTGGGTCTAAGCCAAAAAGTTTATCTCCTCTTTCCTATGACAGTTCTTAAAATACTTGAGGTAAAATATCATGTGCCCCTAAGCCTTTTCTTCAAAGTTAACCCTCCATGGAGGTCTTTCAAGCATTTTTCATAAGGCAAGATCACAAGCCTCATGATCACAAGCCAGCCATCAAGGCATCTAGTTGCTTTTTGTCTTACAATGCCCTTCCTACAATATAGTGCTCCCAACTCAACATAATATTCCAGATATTATAGGCAAAGTCTAGTAAGACTATCACTAATCTTGGATCTTTTAACATAGCCTTGGAATCTTTTTTGCTTTTGGTTTGTTTTTGTTTTGTTTTGTTTTTTGGTCAATTATATCATACTGCTGACCAAAGCATTCCTGGTTTATTTCAGAATTAACAGGAAGCTACTGGAGTTTACTGACTAGAGAGGAATGAAATGGTCAAACCTAAATGTTTTTGGAAAATTACATTGGCAGCTGTGTGGAGGATGGATATGGCGGGAAAAATAAGACTTTTGCAAGTCTATTCAGGAAACACCAAAGGCCTGAACTAGGGTAGTGCTTTTATAAATGAAAAAAAGAAGATATATGTCAAAGATGTTATGAAGAAGGAAATTATAAAATTTGGCAACTCACTGGAAATGTAAAGTGAGAATAATAAGTTGAGTATGACACCAAGGTTGCAAACTTAAGTGACTAGAAGGAGTAGGGCCTTCAACAGTGATAAGGAAATCTGAAAGAGGAGGCTAGGGGCCAAGACAATAAGTTGATTTGGACATGTTAAACTTCAAATGCCTACAATTCAAAATGTCCCATAGGAAGTTCTCTGCTAAGTTCAAACGTCTTTCTAAACACCACATTATACATCAAATCATCTAAGAAAAAAACTTAGTTAAGTAGAGACAAGCTCTTAACTACTATGCTGAATAGCAAGAACTAGATTTTTTAAAAAACCACATCAACTCATAAAGGCAATCTCATTCAATATAAGAAGGTTGTAGTCTCCATTATAATCACAAATATTAAGTGGCTGAGCTTGGATTTAAAACCAGATCTTTTTAGTAGAAAAGTTAGAGGATCATAGAATTAGTTAGGGATTTTCTGAACTGGATTCTAATCCGGAAAACTTTGGTACATATTCTACCTCTCTCTAGCCATGTCACTATAAGGAAACCACTTAAATCAGGGGTCCCCAAACTTTTTACACAGGGGGCCAGTTCATTGTCCCTCAGACTGTTGGGAGGGCCAGAGTATAAAAAAAACTATGAACAAATCTGTATGCCACTGTCTGGAATAGCAGAGGCTGCAGCAGCACTGGCTGTGATGGGCCTGTCACACCTTGCACAGGCCCATCACCACTACCACTATAGCGGGCAGCAGTATACACAGAGTGGAATCCCCTCCCCCAGATCGCTGCTCACCATGCTGAAGTCTTCCACTGTGCAGCCACATAATCCTTTGCATGGCACCTTGTTCTCATTCAGTTACTCTCAGAACAAGGCACCATGCAACTGATTATGTCACCAGAAGTAGTACTATATATGAAAGACCCACGCTTTGTGGCACTACCACATTCAGTGCTCCTCTCACTGACCACCAATGAAAGAGGTGCCCCTTCCGGCAGTGC
Organism: Monodelphis domestica; assembly: GCF_027887165.1. Lineage (NCBI taxonomy): Eukaryota > Metazoa > Chordata > Mammalia > Didelphimorphia > Didelphidae > Monodelphis > Monodelphis domestica. Next base: position 55,241,553 of record NC_077231.1, on the reverse strand, counting down.
GATGGGGGCGGGATAAATGGCCTCAGGAGGTCACATGTAGCCCACCGGCTGTAGTTTGGGGACCCCTGACTTAAACTATCTATTAAACTACCTATTACATCCAGAAGGAGAAACATTAGTGAAATCACATATTCCTGAAACTCTACAGTATGGAATACAGACACACACATAAACTATGTGTGAACTTTATGACTACAAACTCCCTTTTAGGCCTGTGAAGTCAAAACTGATAGCTCACAACTTCATTGCCAAGCTTTGACCCTAGACCCAGATCTGCTAAAAACTTGCATAACTCTGGTGAGATCCCTTAACTTACTACTTGGGCTATAGTTTCTGAAGCTGTTAAAATGAAGGGTCCAGATTAGATAATGTCTAAGAACCCTTCCAACTCTGTATTTCATGATTTTCTATACAGGAAGTCCTTACTATTGTTAGCAGCTTAAAAGGTTTTTAGGTGAGGTAATCTAAACATCTTTCAGATATTGCATTCAATGGCAAAAGAGGTTAGGGAGAACATAAGGGAAAAGGGTAAAGAATATAGAATATAATAAGAGAAATAAGATAGGATTGATCTACTTCACATGAATTTTTTTTTTTAATCAAGACATTTGGGTGAGGTCAGAAAATTTTAACCTGAGCTACACATAGATTTGATTTCCCTAAAATACATAGTAATTCTAAATTTTCTGGTAGAAGTCATTATTCTATCAATCAATCAAACAGTCCATAATTCTTTTAAAAATTCTTACCTTCTTAGAATCAACACTGTGTAACTGTCCAAGGCAGAAGAATGGTAAGAGCTAGGCAATGAGGGTTAATGACTTGTCCAGGGTTATACAGCTAGGAAGACTCTGAGGCCAGATCTGAATCAGGAACTTGAGTCTCTGGGCCTGAATCTCAGTCCACTAAGCTACCTAGATGCCCTCACAGTCCTTAATTTTAAAAGAAACTCAAATCATGTTAGGCTAGGTAATTTCTCAAAATAAGGATGTCTGAATATATCTGGATTTCTCATAAAATTACTTAATAATATGGAAAAGGATAGAAAGAATATACTAGAGTGAAGAGGGAAATACTAAAAACACAAACAAAACTTGAGAAGATAATCACAAACATTTGAAAAGAATGCATTAAAAAGGAAAATCATTATCTACCTAAATAGCTCCTTTTCCAAAGATAGCTAACTTATTTTACCAGCAGATGGCACCATACACACATAACCAATTAAATCTACTTCAATTAAAATCACAGGATTTTAGAGATGGAAGGAAATGTAATCATCCAGGCTATTCTTCTTACAAATATGTAAAGTGACTCTAAGAGAAATGAAAGGAATTGCCTTTCATTTGCCAGTCACAGAGGTTAAGTGCCAAAGTTTGGATTGAATCCTAACTCTTTTCACTAGAGAACCATAGATTTAGAGCTGGAAGGAACTTTCAGAACATCTGAATTTAGAAGACTTAAGTTTATATTTTACCTCTAACTGTATCACTATAAGAAAGTCATTTAAACTATTCATACCTCAGCTTCCATTAGCTATAAAAGGGAGATAATAATTTACTTAAAGGCCTTTGCAAACTAAAGGCTATATGTCAATTATTACTATGCAATGCAAATCTTTCGTCTAAGACAAAAATTCATAAAAAGCCTAGGCAATGGGAGCATGCAACAGGCCCTGTCACAGGAAGCTTCTAATATGGATGTCTTCTACCCTATTTTTCTGCGTAGTCTAAGAGAAAATCTCAGGCATGTACTTCCCTTTTATGTCCACAGCACAAGCAGTTTCTTATACTTCAAAGGATATCAATATTCCAATTACTCAGTGTGGTCTGGCACATAATAAATACCTAATAAATGTTTCTTTATTCATGGATTCATTATTCAATTGAATTAAAATATAAAGGCAACATGGTTTGGTAAGATGTAAATTTGGTGTTAAAGTCCTGATTGCCACTTACTGGCTAACTGTGTGACCTTGGGCAAGTTACTGCACTGCAGGCTTTTTTCTTCACCTGAAAAATGAAGATAATTTGGACTAGATGATTGCCATATCCCCTTCCCATTCTACATTGATGTTCTTAAATTTTTATCTATTGAAGAAAATCTGCAAACAAGTGTTAGGGATTTTACCATAAAACATAAAAAATTAACTGCCAAAAAACAAGGTAAGGCAAGTAAGAAAAAGATAAAATAAAAAATTAGGGGGGGAGATCTTCATAGTGAATAGATCCTAGGCAAAAGCCTGGCATCCAGAATTTACAGTATATATAAGAATATCAGATTTCACCAGTTCACAGTAGAAAAGGAAAGAAACCATTCGCAACAGCAGTATTTAATTGCAAATTAATATTAAAAGCATTTTCAACTTTATAATTAAAAAACTGCAAACTGAAACAACTCTAAGGTGCCACCTCATAACCATCAAATAAACAAAAACACCAAAATTCAACACTGGCTCCCCATGGAGAAACTGACACACTGGGAACATTCTTGAATATCTTCAAGAGGGATGAGATGGAATAAATAAATATCTTAGAAGCATATACAAGACATATACAAGGTAATTTTATAGAGAAGATACTCTACTGCATTTTACAGTGGCTGGAGGGGATTGGGAAAGGCTTTGTATAAAAATTAGCACCTAAGCTAATATTTGTAGTAAACCTAAGCCTGGACCACAGCATCTACATAACAATCAACACCTTTTTAAAATCCCTTACTATGTGCCAGGCACTGAACTAAGAAGTGGGGCTACAAAAAACCACAGTCCCTGCCCTAAAGAAGCTCTCAGTTCCACAGAGACAACTCACTTACCTGCCCATGACTCTAATAATAGTCTCCCTCTCCAGCAGACTAGCTGAAGGCGGTCCAGAAGCAACAGCTTCCTGACAAGTTTCCTTGCTTTTGAACTCCCCTTTTAGGCACTAAGGTTATTGATGATCTTTTATTGGACAAATTAACATTCTTTTCTCAATTATCATCTTCTTGACCCTTGTATAGCATCTAACATTGTTGACCATCCCCTTTTCTCAGACTCGTCTCCCTTGCTTTTCTCTTGACTCTCCTGTTGGGAAGCTACTGCTCAGTACTGTTGTATTCCTGTCGAATGGTCAGTCACTTAACAAGAGCACTTACTATACACCAGGCCCTTTACTAGATGGCTGGAATACAAAGACAAAGAAATGCCAGGAAAGAGAGTAATTCTTAACATGGGATCCATGAACTTGTTTAATATTTTGATAACTGTATTTTAATATAATTGGTTCACTTTAATATTCCTATTAATTTCATTTTAAGCATTTACAATATTGTTTTAAGTTTTGTCAGACTTCCAAAGGGATCCATGACACATAAAAATGGTTAGAATCCCTGCTTTAAGATAGAAATCACTGTGGTTTCAAAACACTTCATATAAGCTGGCTTTACCCTTTCTAATTTGACTTCATGTTACTCTTCCTCATGCAATCTATGATCCGGCCAAGTTGGTCTAATAATCTTGGGATTCCTAGCTCCCTTCATGGTTCAGATTTACAATCACTTCTTTCAAGAGGCTTTCCTTGATTTTACTCCCAGCTAGCAGTTCATTTCCCTAGCAAAATTACTTTGATTTACTCATCTAGCTATTAAATATTATTCTGGATAGTTGTTTATCTTTGGTAGATTGTGAAGTTCTTAAGGACAGAGACCATTCTGTTTTGTCTTTTTTATTCATGGGGCACCTAGTATAGTGCCTGAAATAAAAAAGGTACCTCTAGGTAACCAGAAGGTTACAGGAAGAAGGAAAGCTCCCACATATAACAAAATATTTAGCTGTACTGTGGGGAAAATTGTATACAGTGGGTGCCCACTGACTGTGGAAATGACTGAACAAATTATGTTAAATGAATACAGTATTAGACAGTGAGAAACCACAAATGTGAAGAATTACAGGATCAAATCTCAATTCCAGAGGGCTAATGATGAAACATACTTTTTCTCCAAAATAGAGGTCACAGACAAAAACTACAAAATGAGGCATACTCTCAGATAGAATACAATCAATGTGCTTGGCCATACCTCTCTAGAGTATGTGTAGCAGTGTTATCAAAAAGTGGCAGTGATTAAAAAAATATTAAAATATATAGCCAAGAATCAAGAACTGAAGGAAGCTAAAAGTCACTGTGCACTTACCTAAAATACTTCTTTTAAGCAAAAATTTAGGAGGCACTGGAGAGGGTGAACATTGAGTAACAGCATAAGAAATATAACTGACCATATCTTAACAAAGAAGAATTAACTGGTTACTAATGTAAGTCATTCCTGAATCAACTCTCTCTGCAGTTACACCACTAACTCGTGACAAATGAAAATCAAGATCAAATGGCAATAATTTTACTATACTAATACACTACTGGAGGACCTGTAAATTGGTCCAATAGTTCTTGAGGGAAAAAAAATTTAAGTGATCAAGACAAGTGGCTGAACTGTTCCCACACTGACCTAGCAACCTCACTGCACATATGCCTTGGGTATCCTGGAGAATGACTTGTTAAAGATTCAGTTCAAGCATTTACACCTCAGAAATCTGCAAATCACTAATCAGGACTTGATTTGTTGCTTGTTGATTGTCTAAAATTAAGAAAGTAAGGCAAAAAAAGTTAATAATGCAAATTAAGCTTAAAAGCTTGTCCTCTATACATTTTTCCGAAGTATTTACCTGCCTTTCGTTACATGGGAATGAATATTACATATCTGGGAATGTCAGTGATATTTTAATATTTTTAAAACTTTTATGAGAATTTATATCAGGCAATCCTTGAAATATGAAAAAAGAATAAGATGACTTTTACCAAATAATACTGTCAATGGATTGCTTTAATATTTGCCAAGTGTAAGGCAAAATTGAAGAACTCGGGTTGTATAGTAGATACAAGGACCACCTCAGTCAGGGTTAAGACCTGGTTGGTTCAAGTCTAGCATTTAGCTTTGTGACTTTGGCAAACCTATCTGGCTTGTAAGATTAGTCAGGGATTTTCATCATTGGAAGTTCCCTAGTTCACATGGAAATCACAGGTTCATTTTCTAGAAAGATTATGAGATCCCATATTTGTTTTGTTCCAAATAACTGACTGAAAGGTGTAAAGCATGTAAGATCTTATTATCGTGTTTATTAGGTAATAATTTTTTTTTATTTTATAGAACAAAGTCTTAAAAGTTCTCTACCAACGTTCTCCCAGGATTAAAAGATTACTTGAAAGGTAACAATGGAGATAACTTTGTTCAGTGATCCCTCAATTATTAATATCAAACAAGCCATAAAACAGGGAGACATGTTTGCCAAAGGTGTTTGGAATTGTCAGGGGGAAAAACCAGGGCAAAGTACAAATGGAAGAGGGATTCCCTGGTGAGGAACTCCAGATGCTTCCTTTTTCCAATGACAATCCACTGATTAGATCAAGATGAAGCAGCTTGTGCCTCTGCATGGTATTTATGTAATGTTCAGCCAGTAAGAATCAACAGGACTGAGTTATGGTGGGAGTCTAAGCAATTGCTCCTTTAGTGAGGCTACTCAGAGAATAAAAATTACACCAAACGCATACATCATAAGGCATTCAAGTTAATTTGTTATACAGGAAAGAACAAAGTTATCAGCAATAAACCCAGGTTTAATCACAGAATTTAACAATTAGAAACTTCAATGGCCATCTAGTTTAACAGATCCTGGAAAAAGGATTTTCATTACAATATATTGACAAGTTTCATCCAAACTCTGTTGAAAGGTCTCCAATGAAGGGGTACCCACTACCTTCCAAAGCAGCCAACTTCAGACTACCACTAATTACTAACTGATCAGGAAAAATGGACAAGCCAGCTTGGTTACTTTGTCTTTTCATTTCTCCTGTAGTCTTGGCCAACTTCCCCAGGAAGCAGCTATTTTCTCCTATTGTTCCCAACCTCCTCAATTTTCAATTAAGGATATTGTACAAGCTCCTGATATTTCATCCATCCCTTCAAAACAGAAACCTAAATTGCTTTCCTATGTCATTATAAACGGATACAAGGTAGGTCCTGAGCAGTTATAAAAACTCATTCATTTGTTGCTGTGGCCTTACATTGGAGATAGTGGTGGCTGTGTCACTTTCTTCTATAGCAGTTCCACCAGAAAAGGAGCCCAGAGAGGACAAAAGAGAAAAGGAATAGAAGTAACTACAGCACTAAGAGAACATATAATTACTAATACTGCAAAATGAAAGCACCTCCTTTCTTATCTACCAACTGCAACTCCTTATGAAAGGCTTCAACAATCAACCTACTCCCAAATTCTGGAGTGAATGCAAATGTCAGAGCTACGGATCTCTCAAAGTTCTCTAGAGTGTCTCACCAGCCAATTTCACCTCACTTTTTTGTTTTTTTTTTTTGGACAGGGGTAGGAATGCCTGGGAAATGAACTGCCAGCTGGGAGTAAAATCAAGGAAAGCCTCTTGAAAGAAGTGATTGTAAATCTGAACCACGAAGGGAGCTAGGAATCCCAAGATTAGTAGACCAACTTGGCTGGAACATAGATTGCATGAGGAAGAGAAACATGAAGTCAATTTAGAAAGGGTAAAGCCAGATTGTGAAGTGTTTTGAAACCACAGTGATATTTCTATCTTAAAGCAGGGATTCTAACCACTTTTTTCTGAGCTATTACCTGTATTACTGTCTAGGTCATATATCCATTTGGAGAAAAGGTCTTTTAACCTGGAATCCCTGAACTTTCTTTTAAATATTTCATGTATTTCACTATTTAATTTCCTCTGGGGTTCTATGTATTTTGTTTTACCACTTAACATTATTTTGAGAAGGCTTTCAGAGGCATCAGGCATCATCAGACTGAATTACACATGACTCACACAAAAAAGGCTAGAAATTCCTTACAGCTTATGGTGACATAAGGTATGAGATGTCAGTCTAAACCTAATTGCTTTCCAACTGTGTAAACATATAGCACTAAAGCTTCAGTTACATCATAGATATTAAGAATAATACTGAAGTGTTTTGGTTAAGTCCTTTATCTCACCTGAATCAAATACCTAATTAATTTCAGAAAAGGGGGGATCTTGATTATCTAAAACTAAACAATTTAATCTTGGGATGGTAACGTTTTTAATTTAATCAAGAGAAATTGTTTGATCACCTCTGACCAGAATGTAAGAGTGGTTAAAGAGATTCAAGTATTCTTTTCACATCATGACTTTCCCCATTACAGTTTCAATATATTGCAGGTTGGCATAAAAAATTAAATTGGAATTTTCAGGGAGTTTTGCAGAAGTAGTAGATGACAGAAAAAATGTATAAACTATATAGCCTATGACCAAATACTTAACCCAAATTTTATACTAAGGTACTGTAAATATCCCATAAAAGGGGGAAAAAAAAACTCAGACTTATAAAGGGAGGGTAAACATTTTTTATAGATATTCTAGATCTTGGGAATACCACACCCCTAATGCCCATGATGTGGAAGAAAACTGTAACTGGTATGTGGGAAAGGTATTTTCTCTAAGGATGAATCACCACTAATATGACTATTCTCTTTAAATTAAAACCTGGGGACTTAAAGTACATACCTTTGTTTCACTTTTCTGTGAAACATCTTTTGTTTCATGAATACTATAAAACTTAAGTGGAAAGTGCATGTGTTGGAGAAAAAAACAGCAGAGGGAACTTATCTGGTTTGGCCCTATTATCAGTTGGAAATAACTTAAATTGTCTCTGATAGACTTTCACAATGCAGAATAAAGAAATTTTTCCACACAATTTCCCCTGCAGTTCATCAAATAGGGAGTCCTCAACCCATAGTGGATAGAATCTTAGGATTTATCAGACACAATGTTCAATTGCTCTTCAATCTTTTATGCCTAATCTGTTTCAATGGCCACTTCTTGTTTTTTAAACCAGTGCTAAACAGTTTTGATGGTATTGCTTTGGAGTGGTTCTGCTAGGCCTTTTTTTACCCCCGGCTTTCCCCACAATTTTTCTCTTAAGAATCTTAACCCCTTTTTCCTCCTGATGAATTTTGTTTTGTAGTCATAGAAAGTAATCCTTTGGTAAGCTGATTGGTATGACACTAAATCCTTAAATTAATTTAAATAATATTTTTATAAAAGAATGGCTCAACTAGGAGCAATTAAATTCTCCCCAATCATTTGTCTTCATTTCTGTAAAGTCTATTTTAGCTATATTCATGTAATTCCTATGTATCTTAGAATATATCCAAGAGGTGATTTAAATAGAATTTTTCTTATTCTTGTTGGGTTTTATTAGTAATATACAGAAAAGACTGATAGGTTTTCTAGGTTTATTTTATATCCTATTGGATTTTTGCACTTTATTAGTTATAGTTTTCTAATACATAATGGTCAGCAAAGGGTGTATTAATATTCCTACTTTTTACTTCTGAGTTTTTTTAATGTCCTAGCACATAAAATTTTCAAAAAGAAATCCTGCACAGCTGAGAAATATATATACTTTTAGTTTCCCATTCAATAACTGCTAGAGATATAGCAGATTTAACTTTTCTAAAATTTTATTTAGGAACATAAGTCTTGTTTGTCTTCTTATTAGATTTGGTAGAATCTGAAAAGGGCACACTGAAATCTCTAATTATTATAGTTTTGTTGTTTATTTCTGTAATTTGAAGAGTTTTTCTTAAAATAATTTAAATGATATATCATTGGATGCATGTTTATTAAAGTGACATGATTTTATTATCTATGGTGTCTATAAGAACAATGCATTTTTCCCATTCATATCTTTTAACCATGTCTATTTTTATGGTTACCTTATCTGAAAGTAAGATTGCCATCTCTGTTTTTTTTTTTAGCTTTACTTGACAAATAATTATTTCTGCTCCATTCCTTCATGTTTTAAATGTTTCTTGTATAGAGCTGGATTCTGCTCCTCTGTCATTTTATTAATGAGTTAATCTCATTCTCCTTTATAGTTATCTATGTCAATACTGTATTCTCTTTTCTTCTCCATTATATGCTTCTTATTCTCTCCTGCCCTTTACAGAGGTGTTGGATTAGGGTGGAGGTGGGAGGAAAAATAAGAAAAAATCAGTCATCTTATAATTGAAATGGTCAGATCTCACTCATCTTAATGTTTTTTTCTTCATCTACTACATCTACAGGTTCTTTTTTATTTCTTTAATTGAAAATTTTTATTTAATTAATTTGCAATATTTTTCCATGGTTACATGATTCATGTTCTTTCCCTGCCCTCCCCCCATAGCCAATGGGAAATTCCACTGGGTTTTACATGTATCATTGATCAAGACCTATTTCCTTATTATTGATAATTGCACCAGGGTGATCATTTAGAGCAGGGGTCCCCAAACTGCAGCCTCCTGAGATCATTTATCCAGTCCCCACCACACTTCTGGAAGGGGCACCTCTTTCACTGTATGTGGCAGTGCGGTGTCACTCATGTATAGTACTACCTCCGGTGACATAATCCTTTGTGTGGCGCCTAATTCTGAGAGTAACTGAATGAGAAAAAGGTGCAGCGCAGAGGATTATGTGGCTGCACAATGGAAGACATGAGCATGGTGAGCAGCGATCTGGGGGAGGGGATTCCACATTGTTTATACTGCTGCCTGATATAGTGGTAGCGGTGATGGGTCTATGCAAGGTGTGACAGGCCCATCACAACCAGTGCTGCAGCCTCTATTATCCCAGACAGTGGTATACAGCATCACAGGCCACTACTGTGAGAAGCCCACCACAGCCACTGGGTGTTTTATAACATACCCCCTGTTTTTTTTGGGGTCAAATTAATATAAGACAGTGTCTTATTTTCAGAGAAACACAGTAGTACAATGGCCCTCATACTCCCCTAGATGCACAACATAATGGCCCCTATTATAGCCGCCATTATGTTGTCAGTTTGTTGATTTAAATTTACTTGTACTTTATGTCTTGTGATCATAGGTTCTTAAAATGTCTCACTCCTTTGGTACACAACTGCTTATCTGTAAAATTGAAGAGCTCTAGGGTCCTTTCTACCTCTAAATTTACAATCCTATGTAGGCAAAATGTTATGGATTAAAAGCAGCATCAAGGTTCTTTCTGATAATCTATTTGTGGCAATGATACCCAATTAGAAAATGTTATCTCCTAGAATGATAGTTCTCACTGCTGGAAGGAAGCAATATAGAAACACAAATGTTTACCAGTAAAAGGATATGAGTTTCCAAATTTGCTCTGTGACATGTCTAGTTGTTTCCAGGGTTTAACAAAAATTTTTTTAATATTGAATTTTACAAATATCATAATCAAGTATTTTTAAGGTATAAAAATGGTATCCTATATAATACTTTGTTCTTCCCTTTTGCATGTTTGTATTAGTGCTGAGATAATTTATTTTTTTTAAATTCTGTAGCATCAACAGACTAGTACCAGGTACCAGTCTGGGATTCTCAGCTGCTGTAGTCTTATCTACTCCAGTTCAGATATGTGAAGAGAATGCTAGGGAAAGAGAATAGAGAAAGCGAGAAAGGGGGCTAACAAATACCAAAGTTTCAACATCCCTGCTGTTGTTCAATCTTTTAGTCATGTCCAACTCTCTATGACTTCATGGACTTATAGCTATCCTTTGGGTTTTCTTGTCAAGGATATATTGGAGAGGCTTGCCATTTCCTTCTCCAATGGTTCCAGTAGATCCTTCTGTCAGGCATTCAGAGGTTAAATGACTTGCCTAAGGTTACACAGCTACAAGTGTCTGGGACTACATTTGAATTCCAGGTCCAATACTCTATCCATAGAGCCACCTAGATTCCTCCTAGTCATACTGAGGGTAAATGCCTTGATCAAGTTAATACCCCTACCCACCACTCATAGCTCAGACACCAAGAATACTGACCAGATATAGGAGGAAAAAACTACACCTTCCTTGCTGAATGTTTCCCAGAGATTCCTTATCAAATGGTTTTAATTTAGTTAGGCTATCAACTTAACTATGCACATTTAGGATTTTATCTTGGCAAAAAAAAAAAATTTAGGAAATTAAAGAGGGACAGCTGGGTATCTCAGTGGATTGAGAGTCAGGCCTAGAGAGGGGAGGTCATTGGTTTAAATCTGGTCTCAGACACTTCCCAGCTGTGTGGCCCTGGGCAAGTTACTTAAGCCCCATTGCTTAGCCCTTACCACTCTTCTGCCTTGGAACCAATATACCACAGTATTGATTCCAAGATAGAAGGTAAAGGTTAAAAAAAAAAAGAAATTAAAGAAAACTTTAAAAACTATATATTATATTCAAGAACAGTCTAATAGAGAAATTATTTTATTTTTAAATTAAATGCTATGCTGGAGTTTTCAAAACTGTTAAAAAAAGAATCATAGGTCCATTATCTATCCCTGTCCTTAAAAATATAAAACAAAACTATGCAAATAATTTCAGAATTTCTATAGCTCAATTATTATTATAAAATATTCATTAAATTCTTAATTATACCAAGTGCTACAATAGTCAGTAATGCTGGGTGCTATATTAAGCCTCCTATGCCTGGAATTCCTCCTAATCTCTTGGAGTCCTCATTTTTTCTCAGTTCAGGTGTGAGATCTCCCACAGGAAACTTCCATCTCTCTACTTAGTATTTTCTTCCACTCAAAATTACACTGTATTTACTTATCGCCTTCCACATTTTATCTTGTTAGCAGAATGTAAACTCCTTGAGGGAAGGGACTATAGGGTTTTTTTTCTTTGTTTCCCCGGGAGTCTAACATTAGAAAGTATTTAAATAAATATTTGTTGAATTAAACTGTTAGGGAATGATACAAAATAAGCATAAGTGCTTTCCTAAGTGTTTAATAAAAAAAATGTCAGAAGCAAGGGACGTATCCTATTCAATAAACTGCTCTAGGAAAAGGGCAAGGAAGAACAGAACAAAATGAATAATATGGAAATTGTAGATGGGGGAAAAAAGAGTATAATTCAGGGAAAGAAACATAAAAGCTAGAATGCTTCATAAGCCATTTATTGTCTAGAAACTAATTTTTCTATTCAACTACCAATATTATTTATTCCCCTATGGCATTAGTTCATAGTTGGGCATTAATCAGTCTGGTAACTCCTACATGTCCCAAGGATGTGATTTTCTAGATAGCCATGTACTAGTTATAGGGAGACAAGCGTACACATGCCTAACAAAAGAACTCAACTTTCCCACTTACTGACACTTAAAAGTAGAAATGACCATTTAAAATTACAAAATTCATTAAATGTAAAGATGTAATTAACTAGAGCAAGTGAAAAAAGTGAATCAGAATCTTAGAGACAGAACATCTCCTCAGCTTACACTATGTAGAAAAAAAGCTCAAAGAAGCTTTGACTTTACATAGCTAATACATTCCAGTACAATAGCTCAAACTCAACCCAGGTTATCAGGCTCCAAGACTAAAACTTCTTCCTTTCATTTAAACTCTCACTCAAATTGCTTTGGAGTTTGGCTTAAGTAGTTATTTTGAAGATTAAGGTATAGATGGGTTAGAAACAAGTAGAAAAACTAAACATATATTGTTACAACTATTTCCAAAGTTAGAGATAATTTTATTTTTAATTACATTTTGTTGATGCTTTTTGTCTATTTTTAAATATCATTTATTTCTCACTCATCCATCCCTTCAGTCTGAATCTTCTCTTGTGACAAAAGGGGCTTGATTGGACCCAATACAGAGCAGTGATGGTGAACCTTTTAGAAAACAGTGTCAGGCCCCACCCTCATCCCACCTCCCAAATTGAGTGCTGTGCTGCTCCCTCCCAGAGATGGCATGTCATGCCTCTTCCCCCATGTAGTGTTGGGTGTGACTCTTCCCTCACACAGGGGAGAGAGGAAACACTCCCATTGGGTTGTTGGGCAGAGAGAGGGTGGATGAAATGAGCAATGTCCTCAGCAAGTGTAGAGAGGGGGAGGGGAGTGGCCCAAGTGCTTTGCTCCCCTCCAGTTCTGCTGCCTGTGAGCCACTCACCTTGCCCCCTGTGAGCTCCCATTGGTCTGCTGTACAGAGGGATGGAGGATGAGGGTGGAGGGAGTAGCTGAGTACCTACAGAGAGCACTCTGCATGCCATCTTTGGCACCCATGCCATAGGTTCCCCATCACTGGTATAGAGGATTTCTGAAAGATAAAAGTTCATCTTCCAATGCAGGCCATCACCATCTCAGCAACATTAGAGCTTTATAGAGTGCTTCAGGCACAGAGAGGTTAAGTGACTTGTCCAGAGTCAAACAATCAGTAAGAGTCAGAACTAGAATTCAAGTATTTCCAGCCACCAAGTGAGCAAAAAAGTTGCCTCTTTAGCAATAAAGAAAAAACAAAACAAAGCAAAACAAAACATAAATCCTGAGACCATCTGTAAAAAACCCAATATCTGTTCTAGAAATCTCCACTTCTATACTACTACAGTAGAGGTATATTTCTTTATCTCTTCTTCCTGGATTTTTACTGGTTTTTCTACTAGAGTGGTTCTATGGCCAAGTGCTAAAAAGAATATTTGTCCGTTCTATAAAATTATGTAGTGGAGAATATATTGCAGTAAGACTAAAAAAGAATTTGTATTTCAAGCTATCAACAAATGCCCCAAAATTACTTTACCTAAGAAAATAAGGAAACATATTTTCTATTTTTCACTGAAACATAAATATACTTGTGCTTTAGTGAGTCTAAAAGGGTAGCATTTGATAGGGTTCAAAAAAAGAAAAATCTCTTTGTTCTCTGACTCTATGCTCCTTTCCACGGGAGTACATCTCTGCTCTCTCTTTCACTAGCCTCCACATCAAAATTAGACCAAAAGTCAAGCAACTTTAATGATTCCATGTCCCCCATAACCTTTTCTCTATTTCCTCATCACGGCTGAGATCTGATAGATATATAAGGTCATCCATGTGAATTTATGTTCATGCACACCAATCAGAATAGAGCTAGGTCCACAGTAGGGGGTTCCAAAGATGAATGGGTCAAGCTCTAAGGGAGTGGTTTCTGGAGGGTCTGGTGGCCTAGCTGGTACAGTAGAAGGGAATATAATAAGATAACCAGGGTGAAAATATGTTATATGACTACAGTAGAGGAGCTGGTTTACCAGGGAAGATTATGTGTTGTAGTAGGGGCCACATAGGTAGTAATATTAATAACTCACATTTATATCAACTATATTAATTTTAATAAATTCCATCATAAAAATAATTTGGATATCATTGAATTAAAATGAGTGGAGTATGTGAAGTATACTCTGGTGGAAGTTTAAGTGACTTTGATTTGTATACCATTTCCTATAATTCTCTTATCTGTTCTTTATAATAAAAATTATCACCCTGATTTACCAATGAGGAAACTGACTGTTGGGGCATCCAAATTGGTCTTCAGCAATCTTATTTAGCTTGCATTTTTTCTGGGAGTTTTAATAGCATGTCCATATTTGGCATACAGGTCAAATGTCTTTATACTAAATTCATTCAGAAACTGCCCTTGCTTTCAGTAATGGGATTTTGTTCAAAGGAATACATCATTAGAAATGTCTCTTATCTGCCAGGAATTTACTCTCAGACTCTTCAGTTAATCAGCAAATGAAAAATACTTTGGGTCCTTGGATAGAAGGGAGTATTACTCTGCATACATTTATCTCCCAAAGACTGAACTATTTTCTTTTGGTGAGAAGTTTGGAAGTTTGAGTTTGATTTTGACAATTGAAATCTTAAAGAAAGGAAAGGTCAGATAATTTAAGATCATTCCTAGTCTAAAAGTGAGCAGGCCAAAAGAATAGTAAACTAGTGAAGATTAGCTCAACTCTGCTTATTTTGTAATGCAAACAACTCACTCTCAGGTTCTTTCTCCTATGGTAGAATTTGGTTATGAGAAGAACCACTGATTGCAAATGTTAAAATTCTAAAGGGAGAATTTCTAACTTCAGGCATTGAGTCTTTGGCTTTTTTTTTTTTTTGCATACAAAGCCTGAAATATCTTTAATGAGATCCTTCACTGTCCTCATTTCTGTAGTAGTGAAATTTTTTTACCTGTATTAGCAGAACAGAGTGTTAGTGATACATCTGTTAGTTACCAGAGCAAAGAGCAGGTAGCAGTTAATGCCATGTTTGATATAAGAACAAAACAGTTCTGACGGTGATTTAGTCCAGTCATCTGGCTTGGATCTTCATGGAATTCTCACTTCACAAAGTATCTACTAGCCATCCTACTGTATCTCTAGTTTATGCCAAGCATACGAAGGACATAAAATAAATATGACATTTAGTGCCTTCAAATCACTCAGGCAACAAGCATAAAAACATTTACTTTATATCGGACATCATGTTAAGCACTGAGGACACAAAGAGAGAAAAGGCCTGTCTTCAAGGGGCCTCACACTAAAATTGAAGGAGACCAACATGAAAATAACTAGTGCTGAAGCATATTAAAACCTCCTTTTAGTCCAAATGAAAGTGTTAAGAATATTTTCTTTAGCCTAAAAACTCTTTTCAGGCTTTTTACCCTATAGAAAAGTGAAGCCTGTCTCCTTACATTGCAGGCTATTTTAGAAGCTAGTCTGGCCTTCCTCACCCTCTGAAGCTATTAGCCTGCCACTGACCCTAGGAAAGCACCCTTTTCTTACATACATAAAGGAAAGGACTGCCTTACTGATCCTAGGAAGGAGGCCTTTCTAGTCCTTGAAGGAAATAGTACAAGAAGGAAGTAGTGAATACTGGCTTCAAACTGTATTTTACCTCATTATGGCATTTTCCTATGTCAATATTTCTATAAATATTACTTCAAATAATTTCGGGGGCAAGGGGCATGGCTCAGGGCATGGAAGAGAAGGGTGGTATGGGATTATGCTAATTTGGACATATTTCAATCTTGGGAATTGGCTTGGATTCAGCATAATGTTAAGTTAATGACAATTATTTTCCTAAAGCACAACACAGCATGAATAAGTTTTCTTCAACCCTAAGTACATAAAAGATACAAGTAAGGCCAATGTGGCTGGATTGTAAAGTTTGGAGAGGGGATTAAATATTAGAAGACTGAAAAAGTAATAAGGGGTCAGGTTGTAAAAAAAGCTCTGAATGTCAGGTAACTTTATATTTGATCCTGGAGGTAAGTAACCAAGAGCCACTGGAATTTACTATAAGCAGTTAGGTGGCCCAATGAATAGTGCTACCCATAGAATTACAAAGAACTGAGTTAGAATCTTGCCTCAGGCACTTGCAAAAGCAGAACCCACCAGCAAGTAACAACCCCTCAGTCACTCAGTTTTCTCACCTATCAAATGGAAAACAAGAATGATACCTACCTATCTACCACACAGGATTGTTGTGAGGATCAAATGATGTTAACCTTTTTGTAAGATGCTTTGCTAACCCTTCAAGCATTACCTAACTATAATACAACATAATAAACATTTATTAAGCACGTAATATATACAAGCCAGGCACTATGCTGTGTGCTTGAGACAAAAACAAGAAAAAGAGTCCTGAAAATGGGCATGTGATAGTGGAATCAAAATCAAGTAGGGCAACTAGTGAGAAATGAAAAAATTGGCTGAGCTCCTAGGTTCTCTTTAAAGGAAGCCTTTGGGAAGAGTATTCCATCATCTTGCCTTTTCAACTGGGCACTGATGAAATGCAAGTACCAAAGCTGAATCAATCTGTCATGATGAGTTTCCTAGTAAAAAGGTGGGGTA
This sequence comes from Monodelphis domestica, assembly GCF_027887165.1. Taxonomy (NCBI): domain Eukaryota; kingdom Metazoa; phylum Chordata; class Mammalia; order Didelphimorphia; family Didelphidae; genus Monodelphis; species Monodelphis domestica. Next base: position 55,224,861 of record NC_077231.1, on the reverse strand, counting down.
GGGGTGGGGGTGGGGGGGGTTACTGAGACTAGAATCCAGGTCTCTTCCAATAACCTCTCTGCAATTAACAGAACAGAACAGCATGAAATCCCCTCCATCAAGACATCTCCTAGCTATTATGTTGAGTAGGGATCAGAGTTGCCATTTAGGAAAATCCCTCCTAGAGCTGAGTAAAAGATGGACTGACATGGAAAGAGACTTGAGGCAGGGAGAGCCACCAAAAAGTTATTGAAATAGTCTAGGCAAGATGTGATCTGGATCACAGAAAGTGGAGGTTTATGAAAAGAGGAGCTTCAAGAATATTGTTAACAATCTGGGGGAAATTAGATTTACACAAGTAAAATACTTAAATAATAATACAAGACAGTTACCATTTCACCATGCTCATACCTTTGAAGTCCCCAGTAACCACAATCCATGGTTTTCTATAATTCCACCACAATAGTGCTATAGGGCATGTACTCTGACTTAAAAGGAAATTACTTATTGAGATAATTAGTGACACAGAATTATTTCTTACAGCCCCAGAACCCAATTTACTGGGACTGTAAAAAACAAAACAAAGAAACTTGTTCTATTCTGCTCTCTTTTTGCATCTTCCCAAGTACATTTTGTCAGTAAGGGATAATAGTGATTGATATTTTTATTTCAAATCTTTCCCTCACTTCTCTCTCAGTTAGGGATACCACCATCTTTTCAGTTACCAAGCTTCACAATGAGTCATCCCTAACTCTTGTCCCTCATATACAAACAATTGCCAAAATATGCTGATTTTTACCTCTATAATGTATCTCACATCTATCTCATTCACTCCACTCACACAACTACCTTAATTCAGGGTCTAATCTCCTATTGCCTCTTTCTTTCCTTTTTTAAAATGTATCCACCAGGGTGAGTGACTTAAACATAAAGAAGGAAACCATAAGTAAATTGGGTAAACACAGAATAGTATACATGTCAGACCTTTGGGAGGGGAAAGGCTTTAAAACCAAGCAAGACATAGAAAGAATCACAAAATGTAAAATAAATAATTTTGACTACATCAAACTAAAAAGCTTTTGTACAAACAAAACCAATGTAACTAAAATCAGAAGGGAAACAACAAATTGGGAAAAAATCTTCATAGAAACCTCTGACAAAGGTTTAATTACTCATATTTATAAAGAGCTAAATCAATTGTACAAAAAATCAAGCCATTCTCCAATTGATAAATGGGCAAGGGACATGGATAGGCAGTTCTCAGATAAAGAAATCAAAACTATTAACAAGCACATGAAGAAGTGTTCTACATCTCTTATAATCAGAGAGATGCGAATTAAAACAACTCTGAGGTATCACCTCACACCTAGTAGATTGGCTAACATGACAGCTATGGAAAGTAATGAATGCTGGATGGGATGTGGCAAAGTAGGGACATTAATTCATTGCTGGTGGAGTTGTGAACTGATCCAACCATTCTGGAGGGCAATTTGGAACTATGCCCAAAGGGCGACAAAAGAATATCTACCCTTTGATCCAGCCATAGCACTGCTGGGTCTGTACCCCAAAGAGATAATGGACAAAAAGACTTGTACAAAAATATTCATAGCTGCGCTCTTTGTGGTGGCCAAAAACTGGAAAACGAGGGGATGCCCATCAATTGGGGAATGGCTGAGCAAATTGTGGTATATGTTGGTGATGGAATACTATTGTGCTCAAAGGAATAATAAAGTGGAGAAGTTCCATGGAGACTGGAACAACCTCCAGGAAGTGATGCAGAGCGAGAGGAGCAGAACCAGGAGAACATTGTACACAGAGACTAATACACTGTGGTATAATCGAACGTAATGGACTTCTCCATTAATGGCGGTGTAATGTCCCTGAACAACTTGCAGGGATCCAGGAGAAAAAAACACCATTCATAAGCAAGGGATAAACTATGGGAGTGGAAACACCGAGGAAAAGCAACTGCCTGAATACAGCGGTTGAGGGGACATGACAGAGGAGAGACTCTAAAAGAACACTCTAATGCAAATATTATCAACAAAGCAATGGGTTCAAATCAAGAAAACATCTAATGCCCAGTGGATTTACGCGTCGGCTATGGGGGGTGGGGGGAGGAAAAGAAAATGATCTATGTCTTTAACGAATAATGCTTGGAAATGATCAAATAAATTTAAAAAAAAATGTATCCACCATACAACTATCAATTTTATATTCCTGAAGGAAAGATCTAGCCAAATTGCTTCTGTTCTCCAACAGCTCCTCTTTCCTTGAGGATAAAATGGAAACATATCTGTCTTCCAAAGCTAGGGACCAACTGGCACTAGCCTCCCTTTCCAGGATTATTTCACATATCCTATTAACTTCAGCCATACTAGACTGGTCTGTTTACAGACTTCCTCCCAAGATTCTTCTGTGCCTGTAATAGCCTCCTCACTTCCACCACAAATAACCCCAAGCTTCATTCAAAGTTCAGATCAAGTGCCTTCTACTCCATCTCAACTACACTAAGGGATGAGAACACACCTGACCATCACAACTGGTCTATTTCCACACTCAGAAATTTCTGAATCTAATATTGTATCATTCCATATCTCCTTGTGCCTTACAATCTGACCCCAAATCCTGCTATTCATCCTTGACAACACCTGCATTCCTTCCACTCCTCAGTTCACTTCACCAATCACAACTTGTTGAATTCTAACCCATGATCATTTCTACTTTTTGCCTCCTTTGCTCTTGTTCATATGCTGAAAGGAACTGGAAAAACATCATGAGACTGTTCTGAATGGGTCAATTACAAATGTATAACTTATCTGAAGTGAGTCTTCAACTGTCAAAAAACAATCCTTTCACATCTCACTAATCAAAGAAAGAGTGTCCTCACCACAGGAGCTATTCAAGTCATTCCTTCCTTCTCATACCTCTCTCCACCAACAGTTATGCCATGTGTGATCTTCACCTCACACTTCACTGAAAAAACTGAGGTCATCTGACAAAGCTCCCTTTTCTCCCCTCATTTTCATCTCACATTGTTCACCTTCACACTTTCCTTCCTTACTCCTGTCTCTGATAAAAGAGTAGTCCTACTCCTTATCAAGGCCAGCTTCTCGACATAAACCCTTGATTCCATCCCTCCTATCTTCTTCAGCATATTGCACCCACTCTCTCTCCCTAATCTTCAGTCCTGCACTAGCTACTGGTTCCTTTTCTGCTGCCTACATTTTCCATGTCTCTCCAATTTTTGGTTGTTTTTTTAAAGTTCTTGTTTGCTTCTCCCCACTATCATCCTATAATTCTCTCTTCTCAAGTAAACTTCTTGAGAAAGTCATCTATGTTAGATGCCTCCACTTCCCATCCTCTCATTTAATTCTATACCCTCTCCAATCGGACTTCAGACCTCAGCATTCAACTGAAACCATTCTCTCCAAGGTCATCAATAATGTCTTAATTGCTAAATGAACATCCTAGTGCAAACATCAACAACATGGAAATAGGTTCTGATCAAGGACACAATACCCAATGAAATTGCTTGTGGGCTGGGGGAAGGGTGGGTGGAGGGGAGGGAGGGAAATAATGTGATTATTATAAGCAAGGAATAATGTTCTAAATTGACTAAATAAATTAATTCAAATGGAAAAAAAAATAATGTCTTAATTGCCAAATCTAATAACCTCTTCTCAATTCTCACCTTTCTTGACATTTCTGCAACTTATCATCATCATATCTTCCTGGATATTTTCTTCTCTCTTGTTTTTCAAGGCATTGCTCTCTTCTGGTTCTCTATCTGTCTGAATAAACCTTCTTCAACTTGTCTGGTGGATTGTTATTCAAGCCATCCTCACAAAATGTCAGTGTTCCCCAAATTTTTGTCCTGGGCCTTCATCTCTTCTCCTTCTATACTATGGGCACTAAACCTATGGTCAGTGAACTTGTGTTTAAAAAATACCTGCATATATTTTGATAACTTCCTTTGTAATCTCATTTATTTATACATTTAAAAACATTATTCTGTGATAAGATCCATAGATTCTACCATACTGCCAAAGGAATCCATGAATCAAAAAAAAGGTTAAGAACCTCTATTTTATACTCTCTAGATTCGGTGATGTCAGCAACCATCTCTATGAGAATGATTCACAGCAAGATATTCAACCATATGATGGAACACTATTGTGCTCAAAGGAATAATAAAGTGAAGGAATTCCACAAGAATTGGAATGACCTCCAGGAATTGATGAAGAGCGAAATGAGTATAACCAGGAGAACATTATACACAGAGATGGATACACTGTGGTACAATCGAATGTAATGGACTTCTCCATTAGTGGCAATGTAGTGATCCTGAACAACTTGAAGGGATCTATGAGAAAAAACACTATGCACATTCAGAGGAAAAACTGTAGGAGCAGAAACACAGAAAAAAAAAACAACTGCTTGAATACATGGGTCAAGGGGACATGGCTGGGGATGTATATACTAAATGAACATCCTAATGCAAATACCAACAACATGGAAATAGGTTCTGATCAAGGACACATGTAATACCCAGTGAAACTGAATGTCGGCTATGGGAGGGGTAGGGGGGAGAGGAGGGAGGGAAATAATATGATTCTTGTAACCAAGGAATAATGTTCTTCTTTTTTTTTTTTAATTTTTAAACATTATTGTATTTGGTCGTTTTCATACATTATTCACTGGAAACAAAGATCATTCTCCCCTCCCCCCCCCCCCCCCCCCCCCCCGCCTTTCCCTCTCCCATAGCCGACCCATGATTCCACTGGTTATCACATGTGTTCTTGATTCGAACCCATTTCCCTGTTGTTGGAATTTGCATTATAGTGTTCATTTAGAGTCTCTCCTCAGTCTTATCTCCTCCAACCCTGTAGTGAGGCAGTTGCTTTTCATCGGTGTTTTTACTCCCACAGTTTATCCTCTGCTTGTGGGTAGTATTTTTTAGATCCCTGCAGATTGTTCAGGGACATTGCATTGATACTAATGGAGAAGTCCATTACCTTCGATTGTACCACAGTGTATCCGTCTCTGTGTACAATGTTTTCCTGGTTCTGCTCCTTTCACTCTGCATCACTTCCTGGAGGTTGTTCCAGTCTCCATGGAATTCCTCCACTTTATTATTCCTTTGAGCACAATAGTATTCCATCACCAACATATACCACAGTTTGCTCAGCCATTCCCCAATTGATGGGCATCCCCTCATTTTCCAATTTTTGGCCACCACAAAGAGCGCAGCTATGAATATTTTTGTACAAGTCTTTTTGTCCATTATCTCTTTGGGGTACAAACCCAGCAGTGCTATGGCTGGATCAAAGGGCAGACATTCTTTTATCGCCCTTTGGGCATAGTTCCAAATTGCTCTCCAGAATGGTTGGATCAATTCACAACTCCACCAGCAATGAATTAATGTCCCTACTCTGTCACATCCCCTCCAGCATTCATTACTTTCCATAGCTGTCCTGTTAGCCAATCTGCTAGGTGTGAGGTGATACCTCAGAGTTGTTTTGATTTGCATCTCTCTGATTATAAGAGATGTAGAGCACTTTTTCATGTGCTTATTAATAGTTTTGATTTCTTTGGCTGCGAACTGCCTGTTCATGTCCCTTGCCCATTTGTCAATTGGAGAATGGCTTGATTTTTTGTACAATTGATTTAGCTCTTTGTAAATTTGAGTAATTAAACCTTTGTCAGAGGTTTTTATAAGACTGTTTCCCAATTTGTTGCTACCCTTCTGATTTTGGTTACATTGGTTTTGTTTGTACAAAACCTTTTTAGTTTGATGTAATCCAGATTATTTATTTTGCATTTTGTAACTCTTTCTAATTCTTGCTTGGTTTTGAGGTATTTCCCTTCCCAAAGGTCTGACATGTATACTATTCTGTGTTTGCCTAATTTTCTTATAGTTTCCTTCTTTATGTTCAAGTCATTCACCCATTTTGAATTTATCTTGGTGTAGGGTGTGAGGTGTTGATCTAAGCCTAATCGTTCCCACACTGTCCTCCAATTTTCCCAGCAGTTTTTATGAAATAGTGGATTTTTGTCCCAAAAGCTGGGATCTTTGGGTTTGTCATATACTGTCTTGCTGAGGTTGCTTGCCACCAGTCTATTCCACTGATCCTCCTTTCTGTCTCTTAGCCAGTACCAAATTGTTTTGATGACCGCTGCTTTGTAATATAGTCTGAGATCTGGGACTACAAGACCCCCTTCCTTTGTATTTTTTTTTTCATTATTTCCCTGGATATCCTTGATCTTTTGTTCTTCCAAATGAACTTTGTTATGGTTTTTTCTAAATCAGTAAAAAAATTTTTTGGAAGTTCCATGGGTATGGCACTAAATAGATAGATGAGTTTGGGTAGGATGGTCATTTTTATTATATTGGCTCGTCCTACCCATGAGCAGTTAATGTTCTTCCAATTGTTCAAGTCTAGTTTTAGTTGTGTGGAAAGTGTTTTGTAGTTGTGTTCATATAGATCCTGTGTTTGTCTCGGGAGATAGATTCCTAAGTATTTTATTTTGTCTAAGGTAATTTTGAATGGGACTTCTCTTTCTAGTTCTTGTTGCTGAGCTGTGGGAATTATATAGAAATGCTGATGACTTATGTGGGTTTATTTAGGAATAATGTTCTAAATTGATTAAATAAATTAATTTTAAAAAGAAAAAGAAAAAAAGATATTCAACCATAGTATCTCTCCTGAGCTACAGTCCCACATCATGGCATCCCAAATGCCTTTTGGACATCTCAAACAAGTTATCTAGAGTGCACCATCTTTCTTTTCGAATCCATTTCCTATTGTTGTTTGGGGAACCATTCTTCTCCTGGAGGTTACCCAGACTTACAGCTTAAGTGATATGCTTACCTTTGTCACCCCAAGTAATCCATTTGTTGTCAAGCCTTTTCATTTCTACCCTCCCAACATCTCTCCTATTTGCCCTTTTCCCTCCATTCACACAGCCATGAAGCAAGTTCTCTCATCACCTCTTCCTAGACTACTACAATAGTCTTTTGATTAGTCTCTGCCCCACTCCAATGCATTTTCCACTCTGCCAAAATAATTTTGGGGGTGGGTAGCTCAGTGGATTGAGAGTCAGGCCTAGAGATGGAAGGTCCTAGGTTCAAATCTGGCCTTAGACACTTCCCAGTTGTGTGACCCTGGACAAGTCACTTAACCCCCATTGCCTAGCCCTTACCACTATTCTGCCTTGGAACCAAATCACAGTATTGACTCCAAGATGGAAGGTAAGGGTTTAAAAAAAAAATCTTCATAAGGGCAAACATGACCATGCCCCTCCTCTACTCCATAAACTCCAGGGGCTCTCTATTATCTCCAGGACCAATTTGTGAATTTCTCTGATTGGCCTTTTAAAGATCTTCACAACATAGCACCCTTCTACCTTCCCAATCTTAAACTTTACTACTCTCCAGAAAGAAGGAAGCTACACAGGCTTATTATACACTTCACCTCCTGATTTCATGCCTTTGCAATAGCTATTCCAGCCTGCTGACCTCTTCTTCAAAGCTTCTTTCAAGACTCAGTTAGAATTCTACCGTCTGCCAGACCTTCCCTAGCTTCCTTCACTGCTAAAGTCTTCTTGCTGCTATTACTCTCTGTTCTATATATATTTTATATATACACATAATTGTTTGTATACTGTCTCCTCATTAAAATGTGAGCTCCAAGAACACAGAAACAGTGTTTTTACCCAACTTTGTATACCAAGCACTGAGCACAATTCCTGGCACAACACAAATATTTAATGACTGACAAAACCAAAAATCTGGGTCCTCAAGGAGCTTACTTTCTATCAAAGCAGACAATGTGTGTATGTGATTGGAGAAGACTTTTCATTTCATTGGTATAGAAAATTTCTATTAAGAAGACTCTCTCTACCAATACATATCTGTACCTCATCTACGACTTGCAATTTGTCAGTTATTTGGAACACAAAGAATGATTCAGTGAATTGCCCAGCATTATAAAGTCACTATTTTAAATGTGGATATTGAACTCAGGTCTTTTGGCTTGAACATTAACTTTCTGCTCAATGTGCCACACCATACAAAATAAATTGATTTTTAATATAATACTGTTCAAAGAGAGCTGACATTTAAATTCTGCTGTTAATACATACCACCTGTGTAGCCTTAAACAAATCAATTAGCCCCTCTGAGCCTCAGACTCGACTCCTCTTTTATATTAAAAAAAAAAAAAGGGTTTGGATTAGATAGCCTCTGAAGTTGCTTCTAGCTCTAGATCTATTAACTTAAGACCCTTTAATCTTGGGGAAAGGCATCAGCAGCTGGGACTATCAGGAAAGGACTCATGTATAAAGCTACTTTTGAGGTGAGCTTTAAAAGAAAGTAAGGATTCTAAAAGGCAGAGGTAAAGAAGTAGTCTATTCCAGAAATGAGGGGACAGCCTGTACAAAGGCAGGGAGACAGAAGTTGGAATGCTATGCATGAATAACATAAAAAATCCAATTTGGCTCTAATTAAGACAAGTAATGGGTGGTTAGATTGGAGGAATAGATTGGAAACAGTTTGTAAAGAGCTTCAAATGCAAATCAGAGTTAATAGTAAGAAGTACTGTAATAGGCAGCCACTGGAGTGTAAGTTGCTGACAATCACACATATGCATTGAGACTTCACATTTGTGTGGAAAAGAACAGGAAAAATTTGAGTTGGGGAGACCATTTGAGGGTAACTGGCATGTGTATAAAGAGAAGGGGATGGATGCAAGAAATACATATTGGCAAGGCATTGTAGTGACTTGGTGTGTGGAATAAGGCATAATGAGATGATGAAAATGACTCCAAGGTTGCAAACCTGGGCTGGGAGTTTAGAAAAGGAGGGATTTTAAGGGGGGAAATCAGGTTCTGTTTTAATTGTCAAGTGGAACAACCAGTTCAAAGTCCAGTAAGTAGTTATGGGCATGAGCCTGAAGCTCAGGAGAGATACCAGAGCTGAGTATATTGATCTAGGAGTCGCTTTGTAGTGATGCTAACTGAGCCCATACTTTAACATTTCAAGAGTCTATAATATTTTCCAGTGTTTATTCTTTACAACTTAGTAGAGAAGAAAGTTTGTCACCCATGTCTCACCTGGTAATAATAAGCCTCTAGGGGTAGATAGGCTGTTTCCTGGACAAGAGATTTATAGTCTATCACTAGATTTGTCACTGAAACTATTCCAGCTTAACAAGGACATTCCAGAGATTCTAACTGCATTGATAGAGCCTCCAGAAACCCAATCAATCTATCAATCAATAAGTCTACTATAACTTAAGGGCCTACTACATGTACCATGCTAGGCACTAAGGATACAGTTATAAAATTGGTACAGTTCCTAACATTAAGGAACTTATCTTCTGCTACTAGGGAGCACAATATAGTCACAGGTAAACGAATACAAAGGAAAAAAATGAGTAATAACATATTTATGAAAAAGCAAATATTCTATAGAAGATATATTTCTCCAGGCTATCTAGATTCCTGTTTCCCAAATAAAATTATCCTGGAGACTCAGTCAAGTTTATAGTATGTTTTTTCCTCCTGAAAATTGAGACAATTACTAATATACTGAGTACCATAAATATATATATGCTGAGGTTCCCAAGTACAAGGGAAAGAGGTTGGAGAGAAAAGACTATAAATTTGCTATTAAACTCCTCTAGGAAAAAAACCCCTAGAAGAATCTGAGGATCAGGAGTCAAGTATGGTAAGGATCTAAAAAGGGTGGTTTAGCCAATAAAAATGAACCTTGAAGGAAGAGAAATTGCTGACTGGCAACAGGGAACAAGGATCAGGTCTAGTCTGTTAGAAGAGCAGTGAGGAAATGTCATATCTATAACAAAGTGAATCATTACAACTGGACTTTAGGGAGGAAAGCACTTTATAATCAGCTGTCCTTGATCTTTTTTTTTTTACCCATAAACAAACTTCTGGACGCCCGGGTAAGCATGACAGCAGTCTAGCCGCAGAAGCTTCCTTTCCCCAGCACCCAATGAAATAGACTACCTCAAAAGAACATAAAACCATTTTCAGAAGAACGGAAGGACTCAACAGTAGGGTGCAGCATTGAAAGTACGTGGGGTTTGAGTATTTCCACTCTATAAGAGGGTGAAAAACCTACCACCCAAACATGAGCCAATCTACCCTCTCCAACCCCACCTACAGAGCCGGAGTCAGAGCCAGCACATGCCAGAATCATCTAGTGAGTGAAGGACACCTCTAGAGTCAGCAAGGGGCACCTCTATGTCCTTGGGAGCTGACTAGGACTACCGGGGATGTGCCCCTGAGAGCAGTTACACCTGAAACCCCTGTGCACTGGGGAGCACAGACAGTGGGTGTGGTCACTTTCTGAAAAGCAGGAGGCTGAGGAGATTCAAGAGCTTGCCTCAGACAAAAACCTTGCTCCTTAACTCCATAAACAGAGAACCTGCCCATCTCACACAGATTTCTGACTAAAAAGGGAAGGAAAAAACACCATAGGGATGGCTAATTGTGCCCAGGACCAACAAACACCCTCCAAGAAAAACAGGAAGAAGGCATTGACCCTGGAATATTTTTATGGAGGGAAAACCCAGGCTACAGAGGAAAAAGAGGAAGAAATTCAAACAAATTCAAAACTTAAAAAAAAAATGGAAATTGTCTACAAGCTCTTTAAGAATTCAAATTGGAGCTTATCAAAAAGATGGAAGCCTTCTGGCAAGAAAAGTGGGAAATAATTCAAAGAGAAAACAACAGTATAAGGGGCAAGAATTTCCAATTGGAGAAACAGCAGGTAGCCAAAAAACAGGATAGACCAAACTGAAATGGAAAACCAGTCTTTAAATACCAGAATTAGGCAACTGTAAGACAATTATCTTGCAAAACTGCAAGAATTAATAAAGCAAAGTCAAAAAACTGACAAATTAGAAGAAAATACAAAATATCTCACTGACAAGGTAACAGATCAGGAAAACTGAGGAGAGACAATTTGAGAATCATTGGTCTACCTGAAAAGCCAGAAATAAACAGAAATCTTGACATCATAATACAAGAAATCAGCAAAATAAGACATTGAAAGAGTTCATAGAACACCCTCTGTACTAAATCCCCAAAAGACAACTCCCAGGAATTGCTAAATTCCAAAGCTTTCAAGCAAAAGAAAAAATCTTACAAGAAGCCAAAAAAAGACAATTTAGATATAAAGGAATGCCAATCAGGGTCACACAAGATCTTGCAATTTCCACTCTGAACGACCATAAGGCATGGAACATGATTTTCAGAAAGGCAAGAGAGCTGGGTCTTCAACCAAGAATGAGCTATCCATCAAAACTGACTATATACTTCCAGGGGAAAGTATGGGCATTCAACAAAATAGAAGATTTCTAAGTATTTGTAAAGAAAAGACCAGAACTAAGTGGAAAGTTTGATATCCAAACACAAAGATCAAGAGAAACATGAAAAGGTAAATATGAAAGAGAGGGAAAAGGAGAAAAATGTTTTTTTTTAATTCAAACTCTCTTCTTTAAGGGCTACAATTAGATCAAATTATATATATTAATATATGGGGAAATGTTATTTGTAACTCTCAAAAATTGTATTCATTATTATAGTAATTAGAAGAATCACTCATAGGAAAAGATTGGGACATTAAGGGCTATAAGATGCTATGCAAAAAAAAAAAAAAAGAAAAGGGGTGGGGGGAATTGATGATGGTACCAAGAGATACTTGAAGAAATAAAATAAATAGAATAATCTTTTTCACACAAAGATACACATGGGAAGGGGAGGGGAATAATACTCTTATAAGAAGGAGAGGAAGAGAGTGCTAATAGGTAATACTTAAACCTGACTCTCAGTGAAATCAACTCTGAGAGGGAAGAGCATCTAGATCCATTGGGATTCTGAATTCTATCTTATCCTACAGGGTAAGGGAGAAGGGCACTCTAAGGGGAGGAAGGGGGAGGGAGTACAAACAGAGATGGAAGGAGAGCGGAGAGGGAACTTACCAGACCCTAAAAAAAAACAAAACAAAAACAAAAACAAGAAGGGAACAAAAAGGGAAGGACCAAAGAGGGAAGCATATCAAGGGAGGATATTAGGGGGATTGATTAAAAGTAAACCACTGGTTTAAAAGGATATAGCAAAAGGAGGACAGAACTAGGAGAGGACATCAAAATTCAAGGGAATTCACAACTGACAATCATAACTTTGAACATGAATGGGATGAATTCACCCATAAAACATAGTCAAATAAGAGAGTGTATTAGAATCCAAAATCCTACCATATGTTGTCTACAAGAAACACACATGAGCTGGGTAGATACTCACAAGGTCAGAATTAAAGGTTGGAGCAAGACCTATTGGGACTCAACTGAAAGAAAGAAGGTAGGAGTTGCAATCATGAAATCTGACAAAGCCAATTGGGACTCAACTGATAGAAAGAAGGTAGGAGTTGCAAACGTGATATCTGACAAAGTCAAAATAAAAATAGACCTGATTAAAAGGGATAGGGAAGGTAAATACATCCTGATAAAAGGGAGTATAGACAATGAGGAAATATCACTAATCAACATGTATGCACCAAATGGTATAGCACCCAAATTTCTAATGGAAAACCTAGTAGAATTAAAGGAGGAAATAAGATAGTAAAACTATACTAGTGGAAGACCTGAACCTACCACTATCAAATTTAGATAAATCAAACCAAAAAATAAATAAGAGGTAAAAGAGGTGAATGAAATCTTGGAAAAATTAGTTAATAGATATATGGAGAAAAATAAATAGAGACAAAAAGGAATACAACTTCTTTTTAGCAGCACATGGTACATTCACAAAGATTGACAATATACTAGGTCATAAAAACATGACATACAAATGCAGAAAAGCAGAAATAATAAATGCAACCTTTTTCAGATCATAAGGCAATAAAAATAATGATCAATAAGGGTTCATGGAGAACCAAATCAAAAATTAATTGGAAATTAAATAATATAATTCTCCAAAATTGATTAGAGAACAAATCACAGAAACAATAATTTCATTGAAGAAAATAACAATGATGAGACATCCTTTCAAACTTTATGGGATGCAGTCAAAGCAGTACTTAGGGAAAAATTTATATCCTTGAGATATATTAACAAATTAGGGAGGACAGAGATCAATGAATTGGACATGCAAATCAAAAAACTTGAAAGTGAACAAATTAAACCCCCCCAGAAGAAAACCAAATTAGAGATTCTAAAAATTAAGGGAGAAATTAATAAAATCGAAAGTGATAGAACAATTGACCTAATAAATAAGACTAGAAGCTGGCATTTTGAAAAAACAAACAAAATAGACAAAGTACTGGTCAATCTAATAAAAAAAGGAAAGAAAATCAAATTAACAGTATCATAGATGAAAAGTGAGATATCACCTCCAATGAAGAGGAAGTTAAAGCAATCATTAAAAAATGTTTTGCCCAATTATATGGCAATAAACATGCCAATCTAAGTGATATGGATGAATATTTACAAAAATATAAATTGCCTTGATTAACAGAAGAAATAGAATTCTTAAATAATCCCATATCAGAAAAAGAAATTGAATAGGCCATCAAAGAACTCCCGAAGAAAAAATCCCTAGGGCCTGATGGATTCACAAGTGAATTCTATCAAACATTCAAAGAACAGCTAAACCCAATACTATACAAACTATTCCATATAATAAGCAAAGAGGGAGTGCTACCAAATTCCTTTTATGACACAAATATGATACTGATTCCAAAGCCAGGCAGGTCATAAATGGAGAAAGAAAACTACAGACCAACCTCCTTAATGAACATAGATGCAAAAATCTTAAATAGGATACTAGTAAAAAGACTCCAGCAACTGATCGGGGGATTATTCACTATGATCAGGTGGGATTTATACCAGGAATGCAAGGATGGTTCAATATCAGGAAAACCATCCACATAATTGACCATATCAACAAGAAAACCGACAAAAATCACATGATTATCTCAATAGATGCAGAAAAAGCCTTTGACAAAATACAACACTCATTCCTATTAAAAACACTAGAAAGTATAGGAATAGAAGGGTCTTTCCTAAAAATAATAAACAGTATGTATCTAAAACCATCAGCCAACATCATCTGCAATGGGGATAAACTAGATCATTCCCAATAAGATCAGGAGTGAAACAAGGATGCCCATTATCACTGTTATAATTTAACACTGTACTAGAAACACTAGCAGTAGCAATTAGAGAAGAAAAAGAAATTGAAGGTATTAAAATTGGCACAGATGATATGATGGTCTACTTAAAGAATCCTAGAGAATCAACTAAAAAGCTAGTGGAAATAATCAACAACTTTAGCAAAGTTGCAGGATACAAAATAAACCCACATAAGTCATAAGCATTTCTATTTATCTCCAACACATCTCAGCAGCAAGAATTAGAAAGAGAAATTCCATTCAAAATCACCCTAGACAATATAAAATACTTAGGAATCTGTCTGCCGAGACAAACACAGGAACTATATGAACACAACTAAAGAACACTTTCCACACAACTAAAACTAGATCTGAGCAATTGGAAAAACATTAACTGCTCATGGGTAGGAAGAGCTAACATAATAAAAATGAACATCCTACCCAAACTTATCTATTTATTTAGTGCCATACCCATTGAATTTCCAAAAAACTTTTTTACTGAATTGGAAAAAAAAAAACATAACAAAGTTCATTTGGAAGAACAAAAGATCAAGGATATCCAGGGAAATAATGAAAAAAATACAAAGGAAGGTAGTCTTGCAGTACCAGATCTCAAACTATACTATAAAGCAGTGGTCATCGAAACAATTTGGTACTGGCTAAGAGACAGAAAGGCGGATCAGTGGAATAGACTTGGGGTAAGTGCAAGACAGTCTATGACAAGCCAAAAGATCCCAACTTTTGGGACAAAAATCCAGTATTCGATAAAAACTGCTGGGAAAATTGGAAGACAGTGTGAGAGAAATTAGACTTGGATCAACATCTCACATCCTACACCAAGATAAACTCAGAATGGGTGAATGACTTGAACATAAAGAAGGAAACTATAAGTAAAGTATGTGAACACCAAATAGTATACACGTCAGACCTTTGGGAAGGGAAAAATTTTAAAACCAAGCAAGACTTGGAAAGAGTCACAAAAAGTAAAATAAATAATTTTGACTACATCAAATTAAAATGTTTTTGTACAAAAACAATGTAACCAAAATCAGAAGGGAAATAACAAATTGGGAAACAATCTTCATAACAAAAACCTCTGACAAAGGTCTAATTACTCAAATTTACAAAGAGCTAAATCAATTGTAAAAAAATCAAGCCATTCTCCAATTGATAAATGGGCAAGGAACATGAATAGGCAGTTTTCAGATAAAGAAATCAAAACCATTAATAAGTACATGAAAAAGTGCTCTAAATCTCTTATAATCAAAGAGATACAAATCAAAACAACTCTGAGGTATCACCTCACACCTAGCAGATTGGCTAACATGAGAGCAAAGGAAATTAATGAATGCTGGAGGCGTAGTGGCAAAGTTGGGACATTAATTCATTGCGGGTGGAGTTGTGAATTGATCCAACCATTCTGGAGGGCAATTTGGAACTATGCCCAAAGGGCGATAAAAGACTGTCTGTCCTTTGATCCAGCCATAGCACTGCTGGGTTTGTACCCCAAAGAGATAAGGAAAAATACATGTACAAGAATATTCATAGCTGCACTCTTTGTAATGGCCAAAAATTGGAAAATGAGGGGATGCCCTTCAATTGAGGAATGGCTGAACAAATTGTGGTATATGTTGGTGATGGCATACTATTGTGCTCAAAGGAACAATAAAGAGGAGGAATTCCATGGAGACTGGAACAACCTCCAGGAAGTGATGCAGAGTGAAAAGAGCAGAGCCAGGAGAACATTGTACACAGAGACTGGTACACTGTGGTACAATCAAATGTAATGGACTTTTCCATTAGTGGCAATGCAGTGATTCTGAACAACCCAGAGGGATATAGGAGAAAGAACACTATCCACATTCAGAGGAAAAACTGTGGGAGTAAAAACACTGAAGAAAAACAAGTGCTAGAATACATGGGTCGATGGGGATATGATTGGGGATATAGACTCTAAATGAACATCCCAGTGCAAATACTAACAACATACCTAGTGGAATTGTAGGTTGGCTATGGGAGGAGGTGGGTGGGGAGGCGGGGGAGGAATAGAAAAATGATTTTTGTAACCAAAGAATAATGTTTTAAATCGACCAAATTTTTTAAAAATGTCAAAAAAAAAGAAAAACAAAAACAAAAAACTTCTGTAAGCCAAAAAGGAATGCAAGATGTATAGCAAGTTTCAGCTAATATTCCATCTCACATTTATCCCTAATCTCTGTCTATATTTTCTAATGGTAATCTCATCCAATTGAATGGTTTCGGCTATATTATCTGATACTTCATTTCCAGGATATCATTTTCAGTAATTCTTAGAAAGATAATTAAAGGGTTACTTGTTCTCATCTTGAGCTCAAACTACTGTAGTCATCTATTTAGAGCTTGAGGGTTCCTTAGAGGCCTAGTCACTCACCTCATTTTGTAGATAAGAACTGAAGCTGGAAGAAGGGAAGTTACTTGAATATGATAATCACTGAGTGCTAAGTGGCAGAGCTAGGATGTGAACCGAATTCCTAGCTCAAAATCCTTTCCCCCTCCCCAAATAACTTTACCTTCTTTCTTAGAACTGATACTCCGTAACCTGCCCAGGATCACATAGCTAGGAAGTATATGAGGTGACATTTGAACCCAGGACCTCTCATCTCCAGACCTGGCTCTCTATCCAATCCACGATGCCATCTAACTGCCCCTCCAAATCCACTTTTTAAAAAATAAACAAACCCTGGAATCAATACTAGGTATTGGTTCCAAAGCAGAAGAGTAATAAGGGCTAGGCAATGGGGGTTAAGTGACTTGTCCAGGACCACACAGCTAGAAAGTGTCTGAAGCCAGATTGGAACATAAGACCTCCCGTCTCTAGGCCTGACTCTCAATCCACTGAGCCACCCAGCTGCCCCTCAAATCCACTTTTAAAGATGAAGAAGCCGAGGCTCAGAAAATCTGTGCCTTCATCAGTGTGAAATTAGAAAAGGTCTACCAAGATCACACAACTAATAAATGACAAGGCAGGGAATCAAATCCAAGTCTTTTCCCCCTTGACTAATAATCCTATTATACCATACTGCTCTACTGAAGCACAGACAAGTCACCAAACTTCTTAAGCACTTAGTATGAGCAGAGAATGTGTCCTAGGAAAAGCAAACGTTTGGATATAATACAGTACCAATACTCAGTTAGTCTAAGGTCCAGACTAAGGCTAATTCCTCTTCCACATGACAGACCCTCAAATGCTTTAAGGCAGTTAAACCCTCTGAAGCCTATCCTTTGGGAATCTGTACTTTGGTGAAGCAGTTGTAGTGAACCTGTAGTCAGAAACTGGCTTCTGAGTCACAACTTAGACACTTGCTTATTGTATGAGTAAGTGACAAATTCTCTGAGCCTCAGTTTCTTGACCTGTAAAGAAAACACTACCAATAATCTTAAACTTATTATGTAATTATTACAGAGGAAAGAGATTTAGCTTTTGAAGTCACAGAAACTAAATTCAAAACCTGCCTCTTTTGAGGGTCTTGGCCAAGTGACTTACTTCTCTGTAAAATGAGGGAATTGAGCTATATGGCCTCTAAGGACTCATCCATTTCTAAAGCCATAGCTGTTTTTTTAACGAACAAACTTAAGATTTCATTGTCATTCATATTATGAAAATCTCACAGACAATGCAAATCAACAATTTAAGAGTTAGCTGGGGGGGCAGCTGGGTAACTCAGTGGATTGAGAACTAGGCCCAGAAATGGGAGGTCCTAGGTTCAAATCTGGCCTCAGCTACTTCCCAGCTGTTGTGACCCTGGGCAAGTCACTTGACCCCCATTGCCTAGACCTTACCACTCTTCTGTCTTGGAACCAATACACGGTATTGACTCCAAGATGGAAGGTAAGGGTTTAAAAAAAAAAAAGTTACCTGGTAGCCCCAGAGAGGTGAAGGAGTTTCCCCAAAGTCACATTCATTAAGTACCAAAGGTAAAACTTAAACCTGGGTATTCTTCATTCCAAGGCCTTCATTCTCTATCTACACTGGAGGCTGCTCCTCAGTTTAAATATGATAATTATCCAGGCTAACCATCCAGAAGTTCTATTTTAAGTGATTTCCATTAAAAAAAGGTATTGAAACTCCTCAACATAGAAACTGAATATCTTCGGACACAGTACAATTTGCTAGTGAGGAACTCAGAAGTTAAATGTTCTGTTTTCTGGTATGGTATAACCACTTCCAGAAGTCAACTGTTATCTCCTCTGCTCTGAATAGTTCTTCTAATCCAACCTGACTCAGACTAATTTAGACTTAGCCTGCCATCAACTAAAACTTTTAACGTTTTTTCCCCCCAACAGGAACTGTTCCTCTCTAACCAGTCCTCCCCCATCTTGTACCTTCATTATAGGGAATCCCTTAAATTTACCTCTATTTTTCTACTAGTAATCTATCTTATCAGATCCAATGAGTTCTTAGATAGCCAGCTGTCATGTGGGCATCTCCAACTAGATCTCAAAATAAAAATGTCCAAAACAACATTATATGCCCTAAATTGTCTCCCTCATCCATGTCTTCATCTCCACAGAATATGCCAATGTCATCCTTAACCTTTCCCTCTCACCAATCACAGCCAAACAGTTGACAAATCGTATCGATTCTAAATCCACACTGTATCTCACATCTGCTCATATGGCCCGTTTGGGGCCTCAATAATCTCTTGCTTAGTCTATTACAAAAGTCTCTTAATTAAGGTGCCTGTTTCCACATTCTACCCTTCCACACTCCTTGATGGCAAGGGACTATTTTTGTCTTTGTATGCCCTGGCACATGGTTGGAAATCAATGCTTGTTGCATGAATCAATCTGGTGTGGTATGGCCTTGTTTCAGCTTCCTGATGTATGTATTTTTTAATCTAATTTTGTCATCCAACATATTAGCTATTCCAGCTGTGGGAACTGAAAATTTGATAAGCATGTCTCCTATGTCTTCATCCAAATCACTGACAAAAAAATCACCAGGACAAGTCCAAGAAAAGGCCCTATTTATTATAACAAAGTCTTCCTCTACCTAGACATCTATTGATCAATAGACTCTGATTATGATTATTTTATCAACTATGAATCCATCTCATAATACTATCATCTAGTGCCCATTTCTGATTCTTGTCTGTGAGAATATTACAAAAGCCTGTCAAATACGCAGCTAAAATTCAGATATAAAGAATCTAGTGGCATTGCTATAATTTATTATTAGCAATTTTTTAAAAGGACACAAGAAAATGTCAAAAGATCATCTTTTACTAAAGAACTGTACTCACTAGATGAAAAGAAATTTAAACATTAATTCATAATAATGAGAAATTGAAAAAAAAATGCTGCATTTGAAGTTTTGAGTGAGTTAGGTTCAAATCCTACTAGTGATATAGAAACTGCTTAACTTCTCTAAGATTCAGTTTCCTTAGGTCCTGCAAAATAAGAATATTATTTGTAGTACCTATCTTGCCAGATTGGAGCCAGGATCAAATGAGATTACCTAAAGCATTTTGCAAATTTTAAAGCACTATATAAATTTCAACTTTCATTTTCATTTGTTCAATAAAGAACAAACCATCACAGTTTAAAAGCTCACTCCCAATCCTTTGTTAAGCACCTCTATGTGAAAAGCACAGGACTAATCTCTGGAGATATAATGAGGGGGGGAAATGAAGCAGTCCCTATTACAATACAAGAAGAATGTGTATGAAAGTGGCTTTTGGGATGGTTAGAGGGCCAGTTTTGGAGCCAGAAAGGCCTGGACATGAGTTCCACCTCTGAGGGATAGACTTGTTATATCCCAGTACAAGTCACTCTGCTCTTTTTTTTTTTTTAAATCCTTACCTTCCTGTTTTAGAATTGCTACTAAGTATCAGTAAGTATTCTAAATTAGGCAATTGGGATTTAGAGACATGCCAGTCACACTTGAACCCAGGACCTCCTGTATTCAGGCCCCACTCAACTCTTAAAAGACCATAAACTTGGGATAAATTGTCAATCTGCACTGGAGAAGGGGGTTTCCAGACTGGGAGATAACATTATATAATAGCCCAAAACATTAACTTGACCTTAAGGTTTATCCTTGGTTTCTTAGTGCTTAGCATATAAATGCTTACTTAATTTAAGTGACTAGAATGTAAGCTCCTGGATCACAGAAGTGGCATCCTCAATACCTACCACAGTGCCTTTCATATTGTTTGCAGAAATGAACTGGAATAGAAAAGTCCACAGGCCTAAATCTGAGAACCAATGAAATTATTCTATATAAAAATATTTTCAAGTTTTTTCAAACTACAAAACAATAACTGTTCGGTTCCCCCTTACTGAGGTCTCTATAATAAACTACTACTCTGCCCAAAGCTATAGAGTCTACAATCCTATAGTAAGACCCAAATTGAGGAGGCTAGGTAGCTCAGTGGATAAAGCAACAGGAGGACCTGGTTTCCCATCTGGCCTCAGACACTTCCTAGCTATGTGACCCTGAGCAAGTCACTTAACCCATTTGCCTAGACTTTGCCTTCTGTCTTAAAAGTTGTTACTAAGACACAAAGGGTTAAAAAAAAAAAGACCCAAGTTCCTATTCAAATAAGTTTTGCTTCATTCTTTGCACTACTATCCTAGGTGCTTGGCACAGTGTCTTGCAATTAGGCCTTAAGTAATTGGTGGTGAAGGGGATAGTTTTTTGGACCTGGGAGTAAGTAACAACTGTGTTCAAATACTATCTCAAACACTAACCAGCTAAGTGACCCTGGGGCACAGGTCACTTAATCTCTCCCTTAGTTTCCTCTTTTGTAAAATGGAGATAACAGTGCCTACCTCAGGATTGTTTCAAGGATCAAATGAGATAATACATGTAAAGCATTCTGCAAGCACTAGATAAATGTCACTATTGTCATTATTATACCTTACTGGTCTATTGTGAGTATCAAATGAGATGATATACTTAAAGAGCTTTACAATCATAAATGCCCCATGTAAATGTTAACTAATATCATTATTATCTCCCAGGGTGGTGAGGATTAAATGACATAAACATATATAAAGTGTTTTGCAAACCTTAAAAGTTCTACATAAATGAAAGCTATTGTTGTTATTGTGGTTATCACTCCTTGTGGATTTACAGAGATCACAAGTGCTTTGCAAACCTTGAGGTTAACTGTCAATTATTTCCATAACAATAATTAGTTGTAGTAGTATTAAGCCTTCCTGGTTTGCTGTGATCAAATGAGATCATCTCTTTCAAATGCTTTGTAAACCTGCAAGGCTATATAAATGCCAGCTGTTAGTGTTATTAATGTTACTAAGAGCTAAGGATGAGGAAGCACCTAAATTTTAAAATCATTGCTTTCTAGATGGAGTTGTCCCCTTGCCCCATCATCTTCCTGAGCATTAGCTCAGCTACAAAACTTAAAGGTAAACAAGTATAGTGAAGTGATGAGAAACTGAGGAGCTAAGTGTAGCTTCTAAAAATGGGGCTTTCTCAAGCTTGGGAAGCCAATTCCCAAAGTTTGTAAGGGGCAGAGACTGTCATAGTTTTCCTTACCTTTCTTAGTCCCCACTCTCCCCTTAGTACAGTACCTGGCACATATCAGGCCCTTAATGCTTTCAAGGCCTGACTAGACTGATATCTTTTGCCTTTCCTTGTACACTAAGCCCTAGGCATACAGGGCTCAAGCTCCTATTAAATTCATGTTGACCCTGAGGGCAGGAAAGGTATTTTTGTCCTTCTTTATATCACTAAGGCTTGGCATTGAGTAAGTCCTTAATTAATGCGTGTTGCCCCTAAGGATAAGGAAGCCTTTCTCTGTATCACACACACCGGGGGGGGGGGGGGGGGGGCAGGCTTGGCACACAGTAGGCGCTTAATAAATGCTTTTCGGCTTGACTCATTTACAGCCTCCCAATTCAAAGGGTGAAGAACAACCAGTCTAAAGAGGGGTGGGGGTGGGAAATCCTACTATGCTGATGGGGCTCGCCCCCCTCCAAAGCCCCTCCCCCCGGACGCGAGCCCGGCTGTCATCCTGCCGTGAGAGAGGAAGCCAGAACCGGAGGCGCTGCTTCCTCCTCCTCCTCCTCCTCCTCCCCCTCCGTCCCCACAGGGGTTTCAGCTGCCTCCGCTGTCAACAGCGGGCCCGCCCCCCCGCCCAGTGCCGCCGCCCTCCCTCAAGACTCCCTTCCCCCAACCACCCCATCAGGCCGACCCCCGCCCCAAGTTCTTACTCTCCCTCCTCCCCCTGGCCCGGGGCTCCTTCATTCCCCCCATCCCCCTCCCCCCGCCTCCGCCTCCTCCAGGACCAGCGCCCTGCCGCACACGTCCGCTGGTCCACAGCCCGGGAAGAGAGGCCCGGGGGAGGGGGAGGCTCCGAGGGAGATAAGCCTGGGCCTCCCCTTCTCACCCAACCCCCAGCCTCGACGCGGCTCCTCACCTCGGGATGGAGAATGGGGACACAGCCCGCTTCTTTCTCGTACTCATCCGGGCTGTCCGCCATCTTGGTGTTAAATCCCTCCCCCCGCTGCATGCCGGGAGAAAGCGTTTCACCCTCGCGGGGCGCGCGGGGCGCGCGGGGCTAGGGGGAGGGCGGGCGCGAGCCTCCGAGGACGCCGCGCGCCTGCCTCGCGCCCCCTTCGCTCTCTTCCCCCTTCCTCCCCCCACCCCCCTGCGTGACGTGCCCCTTAGCCTCGCCCGACGCGGAGGGCTCCCCGCGCTCTACGCATGCGCTGCGGTGCGGTGCTATCTCTCCCACCCACCGCCCTCGCGTCTTCTCGCCCCCCCAATGTCGCTCAGTTCCCCTGGTGGGTGGTGCACTGTACAGGAGGGTGTGTTTGTATGTTCGTGTGCGTGCATGCGTACGTCTAGGTGAGCTGGAGAGCGTTTCGGTGCCCGCAGGCTACGCCTAATTGCCCTGCCTGACGGGTGGGGCTGGAATGCTGCCCGAAGGAATGACTTTGACCCAGAAAACTTAGCGGCGCTGACCTTGACCGGCCCACTCTGAGGGCATCGGAAACCAGAGTGCAGAGGTCACCCTCCAGCCGGCGGGGAGTCTCCTCCCCACAGCACTTTGCACCCTCCTAACGCAGCGGCGGGTTAAGGCGCCTGGAGAGTGAACTCCCCTCCGACTGCAGGTGACTTTGTCTGAACCCCCTCTGGGGAGAAAATCCTCCAGGCCTTTCCTAGCACCGATCCACCTAGGATAGTTCTGCAAAAGCCTAAGAAATGGTAGGCACCTGCCCCACTGGTGTTACAGACACCATGTGCATCAAAGACTTTTACTTCTAGAAAGCTTTCTTTCCTGAACTACAAAGCACTCTACATCTGCCACATTTTAATAGAACCGACGAGATGATTGCAAAACTGAAACCAGAAGGCTTAAATGGAATTACAGCCCAAGTGGACTTTAGATAAAATCTCCGGGGTGGGGAGGGGGGGGGGGACGGTGGAGGGAAGCCGAAAAGGGGATTTAAGGATTTCAAAAAGGTTTGGTGACCAGGTACCGATGGGATATTTTTTATTAATACTCCTATTAAACGCATATCGACTCGTTAAAAAAAAAAAACAACCTCCACCACAACCTTGGAACAATGATTTCGTAGTTTTAGGGAATTCATGGTATGAAAATTCCATCCATGAATATCAGCATTTCTGGTAGCTGCCTGGGGGGTAGGTATTGAGTCATGGTGACTTAACCAACTAGGATTTCCCAGAGTAGGGCTTGAAAACCTGGTCTTTAATTTAAAATTAAAATTTAAATTTAAAAGTGATGTATCCACCTGGCATTTATCAGGATCGGGCTTAAAATCAGATCTTCCTTGTCTATCCCCCATACCTTGCAACCTTCCAAATTAATATTGTTCATCTTTAGCATGTTAAAAATAATACGTCTTTAGTATATAACCAATAAATAGAGAACAGTGGTTAAAATTGTAACCTCCCCCAAACTAAAGAGATAATATGACTACAGAATAGTAATTAACATTTTTCTTTTCTGTGTCCTTAGCTTTACGTTGCAGAAGCTAATGCCAAGGACTTTGCCCCAACCTTGTTTCAGCTTTGATGATTTTATGATAGGCTATGTGATCCATTAGATTGTATGCTCCACCATCTTTTGCCTGCTTTGAATCTCCAGTGCTTAGCACAGTGCCTGACACATAGTAGAGGCTTAATAAAGGCTAAATAAATGATGTCAAACCAACCAAATTTAAAAATGACAAAATCTTAGCGAACTACTCTAAGGTAAATGTAGAGGTGGTCAGATGTGACCATACTCTATTTTTATTTTAACATTTTTTACTTACTCTCCTTTATTCCTTTTATTGATTTTGTGGGTAGAGGAGTTGAGAGGAAGCAAAGAAAAGCCCAAGCTCTGGAACAGAAGATGGAATGAAAGAAGGCAATGAGCATCTAGGGCCACCAGTGATCTAGGACACAGAAGATGGAATGCAAGAAGGCAATGAGCATCTAGGGCCACCAGTGATCTAGGACCCAAGTGACTTTGAGTTCTTAGCTTAACTCCATCACTAGTGAGTCATATTACTGGACACTTTCCCCAGTCAAAGGTAGACTTGAGTTTTCTCCATTATAAAAAGTACTTAACTTCCTAGGATCTATTTCCTCATATGTGAGAGGGACATTGGACTAGAGCAGAGCTATCAAACACCCAAGTTGGTGGGCCACATATGGCCCTTTCTATTTGTGTTAGAAACCACTGGACTATTTATGTTTAGCCTTTGAAAATCCTTAAGACTATGATCAATGATACTATGAATTAGGTAATCCCTTTCAATTTAAAAGTTCTAGGATACCACATGAAGACATAAATGAAAAAAGAAGCCTTAGGTAAGAGAGTACAAATGAAAGAAATGGTGCTGTATTCCAAGGAAATGGGAGAAGGGTAACTTTAGGCCCAGGTAAAGTGATGGACATTTCAGGGTGAGATTCACTCCCTTCCCTTCGCAGTCCTCTGAAGCTGCCCTCTTGCCCCACTCTAAGCCTCTACCTCTTTTCTAATCCCAGTATGTCTTGTCCCTTCCACCACAGGGGCACATTGCTTGTGTTGTGCTTTCATATTGTATTCCTCATTGGACTGTAATGTTCCTTGAGAGTAGAGACTCTCTTTGCCTATCTTTGTATCCCCAGTGGTTAGAACAATAACCTAGCACATAGTAGGACCTTAATAAATAGTTATGAACCAACACAAGATCCCCTGGAACATCAGCAGCAGTCAAGGACTGATGTTCTCCACACCAACTATCCCCATCCCCGATCAACACAAAGGATTTGCTGTGTGCAATGAACTAATATAAAGATCTAAGGGAAAAAAAAACAAGAAATTGTCTCTCAAGTGAAAAACACCATAGTAGCTAAAAGGAAAAAATACAGATATTCTCAATGAAGGTAAGAGACTAGGGACAATTATGGTGCCTGGGGATATGTGTATATTTATATAGAGAGAGATAGGACCTGGACTTCTGGTTTCACGTATAGGAAACTCTTGGGTGAAGAAACTGTCCATCAATGAAGATTGGTACCTTATGAATGTTAAATTGAGGCTAACCAGCCAAAACCAAATGACCAGTTAAAACCATAGAAGACACTTCAGATCAGTATGTACTTTTATGTCCATATTTTTATGTGCCCCCAAATGGATCCCCATTAGTACAGAGTTCCTGCATACAACTCAGGTCCCTACACAAACTAAATGGCCCCAAGCTAATTACTATATTGTCATCTCAGTTCTCTAAATTCTAATAGGTCTTATAAAAATTCTAATAGATCTTTTAATCATCTTGTAATTTCCTCCAAGTTCTCTTCCAAACCTCCATGCATTCTTAAAATTGTGGAATTTAGTATTAGAGAAAGTACTGCCCTAAGGACTTGCCTAGTTTGGTGTATAATGGAGGAAATTATTTGATTAAAGGAAGGAACAATTTATAACCTATCCCCCTTTGGTTTCTTAAACCCATCAAAGGTTAATGAATGATGCAGAGTTATTCTTGGGGGATTTTTTAGACCATCTATAAATTTCATCATAGGAAAAAATCACTAGGAAACAATTTTCCTGAGGAAATTTAAAATATAAATAATTATGATCCTCTTTAAAAACAAGACATAAAAAAAAGATAAAATGTCCTCATTTTAAAATTGGTTGTATATTTTCAGTGTACTCCAATAAATATTTCAATGGATCTGGCATTTCATAGGCCTAGGTAACAGATTATAGCCTGTCTGAGCATTTTTCTCCTAGTCCACATCTTTGCTTAAGTTCTTGATATAGCATTTACCCAGTCTATAAGGAACCGTGTTCTGGTTCATTTTATGGATGCTAGTGCAGTACTTGAGCTGACTTTCTGTCGTCCTCCCCTCTTCCTAAATGACCAGCTCAAACTCCTTTACATTCCCCCAATGTTTTATGTTTCTTCTTAGCTACAAGACATCCATAACAAGATCCTGGAAGCCTAGGCATACCAATCATGTATAAATGTTGTCACCCTTCTGTTCTATAATTCATTCCTACATAGCATCATGGGAAGGATATTCATGTTTAGAAAAACTAAACTTTTATTTTAGTCTTCAAAAAGCCATACTGTCATCTACAAACCACAATATGGCCATTATTTTACAATTGGAAGGGACCTCAGAGATTATCTAGTTCAATCCATTAATCAAGTCTACAAGCATTTATTAAACCCATACTAAGAGTTAGACATTGGGCTAAGGGCTGAGAATACAAATACAGCCAGAGACAGTCCTTGCCTTCAAGGAGCTTACATTATAATGGAGGAAAACAATATATAAAAGAAGGCTTGGGGGAGGAGGGAGAGGAAGAAGGAAGGAAAGAAGGGAAGGAAGGAATGAAGGAACAAAGGAAGGAAGACAGAGAAAGAAAGAGGGAAATGGAGAGAGAGGGAGGGAGGAAAGAAGGAAGGAGAAAGAAAAACATAAAGAAAGGTTTGTCAATTTGGAATCTAGAAACCCCAAGTTAGCCCTTGTCACATGAGACTTTCACCCAGGAACACTAAGGCACTATTGGTGGAAATTGTGATTTGATCCAACTGTTTTGGAGAGCATTTTGGAACTAATATCCACAGGGTGCTAAAATTGTGTGTGCATACCCTTTAATTTAGCAATATTACTACTAGGTTTTTATCCCAAAGGTTTTTTTAAAGGAAAAGAATCTTTTTGTACAAAACATTTATAGCAGCTCTTTTTGTCTTAGAAAAGACTTAAAAATTGAGGTGCTATCCATCAATTGTGGAATGGCTGAAGAAGTAGTAAAAGAGTATAACAAAATACTATTGTGCTATAAGAAATGACAAGTAGAATTTTTACATAAAACCCTGAAAGACTTAAATGAACTAATGGAAAGTGACACAAGCAGAACCAAAACACTGTACACAGTAATGGCAATATTTTTGATGGAGGACTATGCATGACTAAGTTATCAGCAGCAATACAATCTTTCAAGACAGTTCTAGAGATTCATGATGAAAATGCCATCGCCTTCAGAAAAACAACTTATTGCAGACCTTTTAAAACACTTTCTATTTCACTTTCTTCTTTTGCCTCTTCTTTAAAATTTGAAATCTCTTCCTCAAAATGACTAATATGGAAAAATGTTTTACATAATTACAAATATAAAATCTATAGCCTGCTTACCACTGTCTTAGGAAATGGGGAGAGTAGGAGAATTTGGAATCCAAAATGTTTTTTTTTTAATTTTACAAATTGTTTTTACATGTAATTGGGGAAAAAAATAAAATATAATTTTTTTTAAATCTACTTCCCCCAAATTCATTCAAAATGTGCCTAGCTATTCTCTCATCACACTCAAAAAAGGAAGTAGTCACTTCCTTTCAAGCTTCTCAACATTTCTACCCCAGCAGTTAGTTCTTCCATGCTAATAAGAAAACAGCCCCAGGAGAGAATTTCCTCCTATGGGTTCATCTACATTTTGAAGGATAAATTATCATCTTGGTTAGTTGGGAAGTTATTCATTACTCTGCTTTTTTCTTTAAAATATTTTAAATTTTTTTTTAATTTTTGAGTTCCAAATTCTCTTTCTCCCTTCTACCCCTCCCCTTCTTACAAAAAGGCAAGCAATATATAAATTATATATGTGAAATTATACAAAACATTTTTCCATATAAGCCAAATCACAACTTTTTATAAAGCAAGAAAAATAAAATGAAAAAACTGAACTTCAATTTGCACTCAGAGTTCATCAGTTCTTTCTTTGGAAGTCGAATTTTTCATCATGAGGCCTTTGTAATTGTCTTGGATCATTGTATTGACCAGAATACCTTGGATTATTATATCAACCACAATTACTCATTATTACAATATTGCTGAGTACAATGATCTCCTAGTTCTGTTCATTTTACTTTGTATCAGTTCACATGATCTTCCCAGGTCTTTCTGAAATCACTCCCCTTATCATTTCTTATAGCACAATAGTACTCCATCACAAGGATGTGCCACAATTTCCCAATTGATGAGCATTCCTTCAATTTCTTAATCTTGACCACCACAAAATGAGCTGCTATAAATATTTCTGTACATATAGATCCTATTCCTTTTTCTTTGATCTCTTTTGTACAGATCTGGTAATAGTATTGCTGGGTCAGAGTATTCACAGTTTTAGAGCCCTTTCTTTGGGCATGCTTCTCAATTGTTCTCCAGAATGGTTGGACCAGTTCACAACTCCAATAGTTCATTAATGTACCTGTTTTCCTTCATCCCCTCCAGCATTGTCCTTGGTCCTCAGTTTTGAGGTGGTACCTCAGAGTTGTTTTGATTTGTATTTCTCTAATCAAGAGTGATTTAGAGCATTTTTTTTCAGGTTCTGAAAACTTCCTGTTCATATGCCTTAACAATTTATCTATTTGGGAATGGATCTTATTTTTTATAAATTTGATTCAGTTCCCTATAAATTTTAGAAAAGAAGTCTTTATCAGAGAAATTTGCTATAAAAATTTTTAACAATACCTCATTGTCTATTATACTTTTATTAAAATGTGATTTCCCTGATTATCTCTTTAATTAGGCTCATTTTTGCTTTTGATTTGTCTGAGATCATGATTGCTACTCCTGCATTTTTTACTTCAGCTGTGTGAGTCTTTTGGTCTCAGTGTATCTCTTGTAAACAACTTATTCTTTTGTTTCTAATTCATTTTGCTATCTACTTCCATTTTTAAGGGTGAGTTCATCTCATTGATATTGACACTTATGCTTACTAACTCTGTATTTCTCTTTATTCCATTTTCTTCTGTTTATTTTTTTCTTCTCTTTTTATCCTGTCTGTCAACTTAGAAAAACAGAACCATTTAAATAGTCAACAAGATCAAATTTTTAATCAGGACAAGAAACAGTGTTCAATATTCAGCTGCCACAAAGAGTCAAGCCTTTAATGCCGCCTAGAGCCAAAGCTCTGCAACTCTGGAAACAATGTCTCTGGGAAAATGCACCACCAAAGATGATTTTCCAAAGAGTAACAGAACTTGGGAGTCTTATATACTTTTGGGGAAATAAAGGAGAGGGAATATGATTGATTAGCTTTATAATGGCCACAAGAAAATGAGGAGTCCAGGGCTGGTTTATCAGGGAGAGGCTGAGGCTTTATAATGGATACAAAAGGAAGATTTCAGCCAGGGGCTGGGCTTCCAGGGAGAGGACTTCTAAGACAAAAAGGACTTCCCTTAAGACAAGCTCTTAGGGGACAGGGGCAAACTTGGGGTTCCAAAAATACAGTTGACATGTCCCTCCTCAAAAGTCTGTTTTGCTTCTGACCACTGAATCCCTTAATCTCCCTTTCTTTTATCATTCCCCACTTCTTTCTCTTATTGCCTTCCTTTTTTATTTCCCTGATGGGTAAGATAGATTTCTATACCCAATTGAGTGCATGTGTGTATGTGTATACATTTGTATGTGTCTATAGTTCCCCTCTTTGAACCATTTATGATGACAAAGTTTCAAGTATTACCCACCACCTTCAATTTCCCCTCCATTGTAAATGCCCTTCATGTGCCTCTTTTATAAGAATTTTCCCCATTTCTACCTTTCCCTTCTTCCTTCTTCCAGTTCATTTTTCATTCTCATCCCTTCATCTTTTTTAGAGCATCCCAACATAATTGATGTACATCCATGCCCTCTATGTAGATTGCTTCTAAGTGCCCTAATACTGATAAAGTTCTTAGGAATTACATGCATCAATTTTCCATATAGGAATGTAAACAGTTTTTTGTGTCTCTTATGTTTTTCTCTTTCACTTTTTTAGACTTCTTTTGAGCACTATGTTTGAATGTTGGAATTTCTAATTAGCACTGTTTTGTTTTGTTATTTTAAATTAGGAATGCCTGAAAATCCTCTATTTCATTCTTCATTTTTTCCCCCTCAAAGAATTATACTCCATTTTGCTGGGTAGATTATTCTTTGGCGTAATCCTAGATCCATTATCCTCTGGAACAACATGTTAAGCTTCTAAATCTTGTGTGATCCTGACTGTGGCTCCATGATATTTTGTACCTTTCTGGCTGATTGCAATATTTTCTTTTTCTTTTTTTTTTAAACCCTTACCTTCCATCTCCATCTTGGAATCAATACTGATTATTGGTTTCAAGGCAGAAGAATGGTAAGGGCTAGGCAATGGAGGTTAAGTGACTTGCCCAGGGTCACACAGCTAGGAAGTGTCTGAGGTCACATTTGAACTCAGGACCTCCCATCTCTGGGCCTGGCTCTCAATCCACTGAGCTACCCAGCTGTCCCCTGATTGCAATATTTTCAACTTGACCTGGAAACTCTGGAATTTGGCTATAGTGTTCCTAGGAGTTTTTGTTTTAGGATCTCTTTCAGAAGGTGAATTATTTTTAGCTTCTAATTTACCCACTGGACCTAAGACATCAGAGCAGTTTTCCTTAATAATTTCTTGAAAAATTATGTCTGGGTTCCTTTTTTGATCATAGCTTTCAGGTAGTAATAAGGTAGCCAGAAAAAAAAATGAAATAAAGAAAGGAAAAGACACGAGGGAGGGAGAAGGAAGGGGAAAATAGAGAAAAGAGAATATTGAGACTTTTTTAATTAGAAAAGAAGGCCAGAAAACCAGGACAGCTTTGAAAGCTATGAGTCCATCTTATTATATACTTACTTAAAAAAAAAAGATGGGGAGTCGCTATCTTATTCAAGTTAGAAGGGACTACTCGCTGGCCTTATCTCCTTACTGATTTGCATGGGAGCTCTGACCTCCTGCATTACTGGACTGATTTGTTCCAACTTAGGGAACATAGTGACCACCTGCTTCTGGAGCATATTCATGCTGAATTTACTACAAACATCTGATTCATATAGCCCACTGCTGTAGAACTCCCAAATCCAATATATCTGCCAGTCTCAGCCCCTCTGGTAGCTGAAATTACAGGCATGTAATCTCATGCCTGATTTATTATATATCTTAAAAGAAAATAAAATTGTATATGTTAGAGACTTGTAGTTTCATACACAAGCCTCTTTCTCTTCTACTATGTAAACTATTTTATTTGTTATTTAAGTTCATGATAAAATAAAAATTAATTAAAACAAAAAGTATATAATATCAAATAATACAAAGTAAGTTACCTTTTATTTATAAATTTTATATAAAATTATTTGACCGATATATATATGGGAAGCTGTACCTAATGTAAGTACTGTCTGTAAAGATGTTAAAATGGAAATTTATATTCTTCCTCTCTGAAAGTTTTAGATAAATTAAAATTTCTATGTGGACCATAGCAGCAACAGCTTTCTTTCAGGATACAAGATTCTGCTGTCTCACTAATCAGCATATTTGACATCGGATCAGTGACATACTTGAAAAGTACCAGCTTTATTACAGCTAAATTATATATTTGTTGTCTAGTCACTGATGCATAATCAGCTGGCTCTTGTTTAAACCAGCACATGTTACCATGGTCAATTAACTGTTGTATAAATATATCATTTTTGGAATTGTTGCTATCTAATTGGTTCTTCGAAAAGCAGCTAATTCCTAACTGTCCACAGATTGTCTGGTGAATTCCCATTTGAGCATTATATGATTGATAGATAAGGAGTGATTCATTACGTTTTAATAATGTGGACTGTACTAATATGCTATATTTTCTTTAAGCCACTCTCCTACCAAAAAACTTCATGATTTATGGTTATCTTTCCCATAAATCTTCCTTATTAGATAGTGTAGGCTGATAACCTAAACTAGAGATGACTCAGTATTGTTGTGTAAGGGGGAAATATGGCTGCTGATACACATGACAGGAACCAGCTTTTAATTTTTTTCCTAGTTTCTGTTCAAATGCTTCATTTCTGGTATTATTTTCCTCAGGGGGTCCTTCTTTCCAAAATAATTCTTATAGTCAGGAAGTGTTTTCTCATTTCAAGCTTAAAGAGATCTCCTTAATTCAATCATGCTATTTATTGTCACATTTCATCCTCTGCTTTGCCAGATAATTCCTTGCTGGATCCTGCATTAAGCATCAGCATGTTGATGCAGTCTCAGGAAGCTTCTGACATACAGCTTTTTTGCAAAAAGAATAGGGATAATGGCATAATCTACAAGCTGGGAACCCTGTTACCCTGGAGGCAAATTCAGTTGAGTGGTAGGTAGGAGAGCAGAAGACAGTCTGCTTAGATCCCTTTTAATAGAGGGAGGGGACAAGGGTTGTGAGTAGTAAGGAGAACTGAAATAAAGGAGAATCAGTCTCTCCCAAAGAGACTCCTCCACTGGATCAAACTCCCAGTGGTCCCATACTAATTATGGTTTGGGGATAAGGCTATGGAGGACATCAGGCTCAAATGTTATTTGGTTTCCATCCCGTCTTGTGTTTTTGGTGGAAATTCTTGGAGTCAAAATGCACTGTAATGACAAGGACGAGATTTGGAGTCAGACTTAGGTTTGAATCCTGACTCTACTATGGCTAACAAGCAATAATAGTAATAATAACAATAATGACACTGATATATCACTTTAAGTTTTACTCAACAAATATCTAATTTTATCTTTATCACAGTTCTAGGAGGTAGGTACTATTATTATCATCCCTCTTGGGTGGGTGGGGGGCTTGAGGTAGAACCTGGGGTTTGGGAAGGGTACCTTTTGCAAGGATTCACAAGACTCTGAAACTTAGTTTAAAAATAAAAAAAGAAATTTATTAATTTAGAAGATAATGTTGAATCTGACCAAGAGGGCAGCATAAAGGGAAGCCTGCTTCTTAGGTGGAACAGCATGGATGGAAAGCTGTTTCCCAATGACACCAATTCTTGGGTCTTTATACTCTTTACAACAATGAAGATGTGACTCGAGAGTGGTATACACTGAGGTATGGAGTTGGGGGCGGGGGAAGGTTTGCCTGAAGGCATAGGGGGTGACCCTCCTAGTTTAGAGGACAGATGGATGTCTGAGATACAACTTGATGATACCTCCAAAAGAAGATAGTTTAATGGAAAGAACCTAGAGGGATTGGAAATGGAAAAAAAAAACCCAACTAGGAACCTCCCAGGGCCAGTTAAGCACAATCCTTGCAATGATAAAAAACCAAGTTTATTAAGGGTAGAGAAATGATAAATAAAGTCCTAAATACACACAACCATAGCTCCTCCCACCAATCAATGCTCCCCCTCTTGGGGTTTGCTCTTCTGGTCTTCTCAAACCCTTCTTACTCACTCCCAGATCTTATCTAGACCCCAAAGAGCTATCTTACTATCTATATACTATAAATTGTCTTTAAAAGACTGAGGATGCAGGACTCACAGATGTACTGAGTCCTTACCCAAAGCCTGGGGTTGGCTTCTTAGGTGAACTCAAAGTCCCAGGTGACAAAACCCTTGGGTTTACCTTAACCAAGTTGTTTCTGACAGATTGATCTCTGAACTTCAGGGGAAGGCACATCTCCAAGGCAGCTCTCCAACCCAGGAATTCCTAATCTTTCCACAAAATTAGTCTTTTCCCAGGGAATGCCAAAGCAAAGATCCTCCTTACCAGCTCGGAGGAAAGCCAGATCAGGAGAGACTGTTAAATTCAGTAAACTCCCAAGATTCTCCTCTTCTTCCAGAATCTTCTCCCAGGGTTTGTGTCTAAATTCCCCTCCTTTCCACTTAAAGACAATCTGTGCATTTTCCTCTATTCCTTATCACTTATCCTTACTAGATCAAGGAGGTGTGTCTCCCTATCCATCTCAAATCTAAAGGATGATCTAAGGAGGATAATTTTCTCAGGGTCTTATTGGAGTTATCAGATGTTTTGGTTTAGGAGTCACAAGAATATGAGGGAGCAAAGGAATTTCCCTGCTTATAGTTTGCCTGAAACACTTCTATAATATAATAAATACAATGCCCATGCCAATCCCCATTTTAAGATGAGAAAACAGAGGCAGAGTTTCAGTGACTTTGCCCAAGATCACACAGCTACTTAGATTTGAATGGAGATCCTCCTGACTCAAGGTCCAGTGCTATATTGACCATGCCTCCTAGCCACCACAAGAAGGCTCATTGTTTCCCCTTTCTGGACTTCAGGTTCCTTATCAGTAAAGCAGAGTTGTTGAACCCAGGGACTGCTGAGGTGCTTTTTCACCCCTGAATTCCATGATCCTGGGACCTGTCTGTCATCTCTCAATAATATGAGCAGGTTGACTAGCTATAGGTGATGATGCCATTTGTTCTACCTAGAAACCATAACCCTTCTTCCTTTATGACCAGATATTGTAATGTCAAGTAGATAAGCAGTGCTGTGTCCCAGTCTTGTGTTTTCCTTTTAGAAACTAGGTGAGTTTGGAGAATGTAGTAGAGTACACTTAAGATCTAATTTGGTGACTAATTTAAAAGATGGGTGCCCTATAGTAATGCATTCAACAGCTGACCTGGACTGTGTAGCACATGAGTGATGAGAGTTTAGTACAGGCTCTCATCACTTTTCACCTACACCTTTTAGGGGCTTCTTACTTGGTCTCTCCATCTCAAGTCTTTCCCCTCTCTAATCCATCCTCCATTCAACTACCAAAATGGTTTTTCTTAGGTACAGATCTGAACATCTCACTTTTCTGCTCTCTATTGTCTAGGAGAAAACATACTCTTCTGTTTAACCTGAAAACCCTCACAGCTGACCCTAACATATCTTTCCAGTCCTGTTATATGTTTGGGGAATGGTTGAATAAATTTTGGTGTATGGATGTGATGGAACTTTTCTTTCTTTCTTTCTTTCTTTCTTTCTTTCTTTCTTTCTTTCTTTCTTTCTTTCTTTCTTTCTTTCTTTCTTTCTTTCTTTCTTTCTTTCTTTCTTTCTTTCTTTCTTTCTTTCTTTTTTTTCTTTCTTTCTCTCTCTTTTTCCTTCCTTTCTTTCTTCCTTCCCTCCTTCCCTCCTTCCTTACTTCTTTCTTTCTTTCTTTCTTTCTTTCTTTCTTTCTTTCTTTCTTTCTTTCTTTCTTTCTTTCTTTCTTTCCTTCTTTCTTTCTTTCCTTCTTTCTTTCTTTCCTTCTTTCTTTCTTTCCTTCCTTCTTTCCTTCCTTCTTTCTTTCTTTCTTTCTTTCTTTCTTTCTTTCTTTCTTTCTTTCCTTCTTTCCTTCTTTCTTTCTTTCTTTCTTTCTTTCTTTCTTTCTTTCTTTCTTTCTTTCTTTCTTTCTTTCTTTCTTTCTTTCTTTCTTTCTTTCTTTCTTTCTTTCTTTCTTTCTTTCTTTCTTTCTTTCTTTCTTTCTTTCTTTCTTTCTTTCTTTCTTTCTTTCTTTCTTTCTCTTTCTTTCTCTCTTTCTTCCATCCTTTCTTTCTTACCTTGCTATAAGATTTAAAATCAATATCCAATAACTCCAAGTATTATATTTATATGATTTATTAATAATCACTTGAAGCAGAAAAAATAAAAAGACAAAAGTAAAAGCTTGTGTAAAGAGAAGTTTTCCCAGCCCCATTCACAGGAAAAGAGCATGGAGTGGGGTCACATACAAACTTTATCTCCAAAGCATAAGGACATAATGTGAGAAGGAACATGGGAAGCTGCGATTTTGAGTCCTGGGGAGCAGATTCTAATTACACATTACCTTCTGTCTTAGAAACAAGGCTAATTATTGGTTCCAAGGCAGAAGAGGAGTAAAGACTAGCCAATTAGGGTCTAGAAGACTTCTTCAAATCCCACCTCTGATACTAATTAGGTTTGTGATCCAACATAAATCACTTAACTTCCATGTGTCTAAGTGACTTGCTATAAGGACCGACTTGTGATCCCTATATGTTTTACCTGTGGGTGATAACCTGAGGAGAAAGGAGACTGAAGGAAATAGGTGAATAATAAAGACTCAGAGACCAAAAAGTCAAAACACATGGGGAGTGGTGCAATCTCCATGAATATTTCCCATGGACAAGTAATTAATGGGAAATATGAGGAATAAGAAAACACACGGGGAGTAACAATTCCTGAATGCTTCCTATGGACAAGAGTGTCCGAAGATTAATAGGAAGCATGGGGGCGACAGCATCATGAGGAAAGAGAGGTCAGGAGGGATAAGATAGGACAGAGCAATCAGAAGATCCAGGGATATAAGAGAGAGATTCACACTTGTTCCCCAGTATTTATTGGAGGTTTTAGGAATGTGGATTGGGAGGTGATCAATGAATACATAACATGGCATAGGTTTTAACATTGGTTGAATTGACACTGATGAGATCAAAGAGGTGGAGATTAACCTGACATGTGGTTTGTAAAGGAATGTGCTCTGACAAGGTGTGAGCTAGGACCCTGTGGCCACTCAGGAATTCTCTTGCCCTTTGGACTGTAACTTCTATACAATGATCATTAACTGATCTGACCATGTGTCTGGTAAATGAATATATAGGATACAATATCAATACATCTTCTAAGATGCTAACATGCCTGGTATGCTACACTTGCCCAGTGAGTGAAGGAAATCATTGAGTACATTTGGGTCAGGAGAATAGAATGGAAGCCAGAAAAAAGCAGCAATAAAGTCAAGAAATCATGAGGGAGAAGCTGGGTGGCTCAGTGAATTGAAAGGCAGCAAGCCTAGAGCTGGGAGATCCTGGCTTCAAATTTGACCTCAGACACTTCCCAGCTGTGTGATCCTGGGCAAGTCACTTAACCCTCATTGCCTAGCCCTTACTGCTTTTCTGCCTTGGAACCAATACACAGTACTGATTCAAAGATGAAAGGTAAGGATTTAGAAAAAAAAAAGATCATGAGA
Source organism: Monodelphis domestica (assembly GCF_027887165.1). Lineage (NCBI taxonomy): Eukaryota > Metazoa > Chordata > Mammalia > Didelphimorphia > Didelphidae > Monodelphis > Monodelphis domestica. Next base: position 55,187,477 of record NC_077231.1, on the reverse strand, counting down.
CAGGGAGCAGGGCAGATGTCCCCTGAACTGCCCCCTACACTGCCCCTCTAGGCAGCCCAGGCCATATAAAAAGCCACAGTTGGCTCAGGAGATGTGATGTGTGAGACTTATTAGGTGGAGAAAAGTTTTGATAAACTGAGGCAAGAGGGGATTTCGCTCTCTTCTCTTCTGTGTTGGTTGCTGACTGGAGCATGAATAGGGGGCCCTAAATGGAGCAGCAAGAAAAGTAACATCTCTCTCTCTCTCCTATTTCTCCATCTTTTTCTCCTACTACTTTTGATTTAACAAAATTATTAATTTACAGCCAGTCTCATAATGTTCTCCTAATACTCAGGGTCACATAGCTAGGAAGTATCCGAAACCAGCTTGGAATGGAAGATCCAAAGGCCAAGTTCTCTATCCACTAAGCCAGCTAGCTATACCCAAATATACTTCTGCTATAAGAAATGAGTAAAGGATTAGTTTCAGAGAAACCTGGGAAGACACCTGTGAACTGAAGCAGAATGAAGTGAGCAGAACCAGGACAGCAATTTTTATATCAAATTTGGAAGACTTAAGAACTCTGATCAACTCAATGACCAACCATGATTCCATTTGCCGCCATAATCTACTGACTCTCCCCTTTGTATTATGAGCCTTGCAGCCTAGCACTGGGAGATACTATGACTCACAGGAATGGACTACATTCCTTTGCATTCTGGGGTGGACAACCTCATCCAGTAGTATCACAGAAAAAATCTCAGCAAAGTGTAGTGTTCTACATGTAACTTGCAAATAATGTGATTGTTTTATTTCACAACAAAATGAGATAATATTGGTAAAGCTCTTTGCAAACCTTGAAGCTCCATAGAAATGTTAGATATTATTATTATTAAAAGTAAAAGAGAGGGATTGGGACTAGGCATATAGTTTTTTTTTTTTAATGTTTTGCTGAGGCTTTTTTTTTTACACATATTACTTCCTAATGATTCCTCTCTCACTCTTTCTTCATCTTGCTATCTTTGCTTCCCAGTAGCCCAGCAAGAGAATCCTCTTGTGTAGCAAAGAAGTTAAGGAAAACGAGCCAAGATGTTGACCATGTCTGAAAATATATGCTTCATTTTGCATTTTGCAACTGGACATCTTTCTGCCAACAGGAGGGAAGCATGTTTTACCATCAGATCTCTAAAGTCACTGAATTCATCAGAGGCCTGATGTCTGGATGTTTTTTCCCCTTTCCCTCAGGAAGGTTTGAGTCCAGATCTGGTTTGAGGTATTTACTAGCTGTGTGAGGCTCAAGCAAAATAAAATTATAAGTGTTTATTACAGTGCCAGATGCATAGTTGGTGCTTAATAAATGTTTGTTTCCTTCCTTCCTATTAGCTATTATGATGATGATTTTATTTGTATTTATTCACTGTATAAATCCCTCCCTCTTCCTTTTTTCTTCTATTCTTTCATATCACTCCATTTTTTCTTTGAATACATAGTTCCTATAGCTTTCACTTACGTAGCTTTTCGAAGACTCTGTGAAGCAGGTTATGCCAATATTATTTGTCCCCTCTTTGCACACTGGGATACGAGATTTATAATGGTTATCTGACTTGCATAAGTCTACCTAGCTAATAATAGCAATTAACTTTTAGATGAATTTTTAAGGTTTACATAACACTCTATACAGGTATTGCTATCATTTGTTCTATGTAATAACATTATTAGAATAACTATATGCATGCACATATATGTATGTTTTTACTTTCATACACACATATGTGTGTGTGTATACTTATATACATACACAGATATGTACATATATTTATGTATATGATTTTTAGAGGGGTAGAAAGTTCTCAGTGAGGAACTTCATCTACAAATGCTGATCAACACATTTTCTTGAAAGGAATAGGGAGAAAGAAGAAGATATGAACTTCCTCTAATAGTTTTGTGATTAGAAAAAACATATATGTATATATATATATGTATATATATATATATGCAACCAGTTTGCAATAAATTGCTCTATTTTGACCCCTTCTGCATCTCCATTTTGTTCCTTTGGTTCAACTTTTATAGTGCTTTACTAATACTTTCCTCCCCATATTTATCACTGTCCACAAACCCAGTTTTCTTTCAGAACTAACATGTTTAGTCAAGAAAAACAAATAAAAATATTGACCATATCTGAGAATGCAAGCATGATAGATCTGTTGTTGTTCAGTTTTCAGTCATCTCCAACTCCTCAGAGCCCCATTTGGGGTTTTCTTGGTAAAGATTCTAGAGTAGTTTGCCATTCTTTCTCCAGCTGATTTCACATATAAAGAAACTGAGGGAAATGGGATTAAGTGACTTGCCTACGATCACATTGGAATTCACATTGGAATTCAGGTCTAGGTCTTCCTAACTCCAGGTCTAGTCTCTTTCCACTAAACCACCTAGCTTATCTCACTGCAGCTAAGGAAACTGATGGTAGGAGCCAATGTCCCCGGTTTAGAAGTTCAGCATCATCTTCATTCTTCTCACACCTCGACTATAATTCGTAGCCATTTCTTTGAACTTTGCATGTAATTGATCTGATTTCACTGGCTTCTTTTGGGCTTGTGTCTTGATCTTCCCTGTCTCCATAGTAATCTTTTGTGGTCAAGTCCTTTTTTTGTCATTGTTTGCTCATTTTTTCAGTCCATTTCTTGACTTTTAAATCTATGTTAAATTTGAAGTAGAAGTAGAGAGGATATTGTATGGCCACTGCTCTGGGACTGGGACTGGGGTCCCTGCTCCCCAATGACAGCAAATACCGATGCAATGTTCCTTTCCCCCCTGGGACAGTGACCCAGAACTGTATATGGGCAATATAACAGGGTTCTGCACACAGTGCCAATAAAAGGAACCTGTAATCTTCTTCCGACCACTTCTCTGGCCCTCCTATCATCTATGTACAAGAGCTCCCAAAGCTGCTGACTCCCTGATGTAGCTGCCACCCCAAGGCAGGGGCTATGTGCCTGTTGTAATAGGATTGAGAGAGGGCAACCATTGAGAGGGGGATGGAGGGAATTGAAGGAGAGAGGGAAATGGGAAGAGGGGGAGAGGATTCTTCTCTCTTTTTCTGGGAGAGAGGTAGCCAAGTCTTGTCCCCCTGGCAGAGGGAATATGTCTCTTCAGAGAATAGTTCTGGGAGATGGAGGACACACACTGTCACTTCCCTTCAGAAACCTGGGGTCACCCCACTATCAAGGAGAGATGTTGTTCCTTGGGTTAGGCAGTTTGGATCCCTGGGATCCTGAACTAGCCTTCTCCTTTTGGGGAGAGATGTAATTCTCCCCAAATCTTCTGTCCTCTTTCCTAGCATCAGAAACCAACCACAGCGAATTCTAAAGTAGTAAATGATTTATTTGGGTTCACATAAGGAAGGAGAGGTAGGAGTGTCAGGAAAGGAAAGTGGGGAGTAGGAAACCCTAACACTGGTTCCCTCTGGCAGACTGGTCTCCCCAAGTTCTCAGGGTTCAAAGCTCCTTCAGCCAGCTGCTGGCTGATCCCTAAGCCTCAGCTAACTAGCTTTTAATTCAGGAGTCTAGGAACAGGTCTGGGAGAGAGAGAAATCTCAGGGAAAGATCTGGATGGCTCTGGCCAGCATGAGTCCAAATCCAACCCCCTCCTTGAGAATTCTGGAAGCTGTTCTTGAAGAGTCTTAGTTGGAGGTGTTTTGGGATCCCAGAAAAAATAACAGGTCCCAAACTGATGGGCAATTTCTCAGCTTCCAGGAAAACCTTCTTTCTTCCTCAACCTCCCAGGCTGGAAGACTGTTGACAGTTGGAGCTTCTCTCTCTGCCCCTCCTCCAATGCTTTTCAGCAGATCTCTCCTTCAGCTTGGCTTCTCATTGCAACCCCCTGGATCTATCTTTCTTACATTACACTGTGCTGTGCTCCCAGGGCTGACCACTACCCTTCCTGTCCACCTCTGAAGTTGTTTTGGGCATGAAAATTATTTCACCCCACTCTTTCATTGATTCTGCTGCTCCAGATTCAAGTTGAGGAATTATTTTAAAGCTATTTAGAGTAAGAGTTCAAGTGAATTTTTGTTACTCTGCCATCTTGGTTCCCCAAACTCTCATGTGGAATGCAATGAAAACCACCTTGTCACTATCTGTAGATAAAATCCATTATTCAGTATAGACTACAAATAAAACAAGACTTAGAGCAGGAAAACTAGCCAGAGTAAGCAATGCCAGTTCTCTAGACAGCAATAGAAGTGGATAAGGTGGGATAAGGGGAGAGTCAAGCAAACAACCACATTATGTCTAGGCACATTACTCCTTAGGTGGATCAGGGGGACAGACAAGTCTCCAAGTGCTCGTGACTGTATTTAGGTCAGGATACCAGCATCTTTTACTTGCAACTGGCTGGCAATAGTATGTCTCCACTTGCATGCACCTACACTTTATCCTGAGCTCCAGAGTTCCAGGACTTCCTATGTGCCTGAGGCTCTGTCTCTTATCCTCTTTCAGTCTCTCCTAAGTTGGAAAAACTAGGCTTTCCATCAGCCTTCTTGGCCATAAGGAGGCACCTATGACCCTTTATATAAAGACAACTGGTTGCTGCTAATCTATCTCATGTAGTTAGTGCTAGCAGCACTGATAGAAGCTTGAAAATTGTGTGAGTCAGAGTAGAGGTAAAGCCATACCCCTAGGGGGAGGTGAAGGAAGTGGGTAGAGAAAGTGATCTCCCTTATAGGCACCAAAAATACTTTGGAGGCAATTTGCAAGAGCACTGTCAAACAAGTAGGAGAAGTTTTACAGAGAGAGAGAGATTAATAACTCACAGTGAATCAAAAGTCCCTTGAAATCATGTTTTTATTCATTCATTCATTCAATTAGTATTTATTAAAAACATGATGTGAAGATGTTTGGTTATGATGGCAATGTGAAAGATTGTAGAGGAGCCCTCCTCACCTACACACACCCTAACAAATATCTTATAGGGCCATAGAGTTATGATAAAGAAAAACAAAGAGAAACAAAAGTAAATTCCTTCATTTACTCCATAAATATCTAAAAAGGAGCTAAGAGGAGTCATTAGGGAAATCATTGCTCCAATAAACATGACTAAGACTTACTAGGACTGGGAGAAAGTTTATGCCAAGGAAGCCAGAATGAGCTCTTATAAATGGATCTGAAGCTGTGAATCTTAAAACTGCTCAGACTCTACTTCAGATTTGATTAAGCTATTCCCCATTTTTAACAATGGCGGTACTTGGTCAGGAATGTATTGAGAACTTTTAAAATTACTTCACCCTACTTATACAGTGCCTTAGGGGAAGATAAAGTTATAAACTCCTGATTGAACAATGAAAAGTCCCCAACTCATACTTATAGTGAAGCAAAAACCCTAAGCTAGGTGGTCTATTTTTAGATCTAATACAAAAGGGTGCTAAGTACCTATGAAGGTTAAATTAATCACTAAAAGGTCAAGCAACTTACAAAAGGCAAGCTTAGCAAAGAGGTGTGAAGTACTCAGAGGATTTAATCTGACTAGAGAAGGTGAGAACAAAAGAAGATGAGAACTAAGAATGGGCAGTCCTGAAAAAAAAGCATCTACTGTGATTGGTAGAAGTGAAAATTTAAAGGAGGTGACATAAGAGAAATTTTCTTTAAAAGGAAGGGGCTTATTGAGCTGGAGTTCATAGTTTTGTATTGGAAGTTAGTTGGAGTTGGAGTTCAGAGGTTTGCAGCTTGCTTGAAAACGATCTTGTGGTGAGTGATAAAGACTGACTCGCTCTCCCTTAGGCTCAGGCCTAGGCCCTTTCTACTATTTTCTCTTTCTTTCTCTCTTTCTCCTTCCCTTAATGCCTTCATTTATATTAATTAAAATCTCCATAAAACCCAGATGACTTGGATAGTTTCATATTTGGGAATTTTCCCATGGCGACCACTTAATTTTAGATTTTTAAATCAAGACACTAAAAATTATCTTTACAGTTTGGCAGAAACCTTTACAGTTTTGGCAGTTCACAGTCTTGGCAAACCACATTTTTTCCGGTTACAACACCATCCTATAAGTACTCTGAATAAGAAAGTCCTGGGGGTTCATATGCCAATGAAGTCTCAGTAATCAGACCTGAAGCCAAATCTTCACTGTGGCCAGCCAGAACAGAAGCAGAGGGTAGAACAAGGTCCTAAAGATTTCTGCAAATGGAGACATGGGTCTGGCTATTCAACCTTTGACCAATTGGGAGCCACAGAAGGCTGAACTCATGATCTGGCACCTATTGAGGAGGATTGAGAATGGTTTGATTTCCATCATGCCAATGGATAGTGTTAGGGCTTTAAGAGGTGATGAAACCATCTCCCAATATGGAATTAGACAAGGAAAAGGAGATGTAGATGAGCCAGGACAAGCACCCATAGGGTAACTCCAGGAGATAAAGACAGGAATTGAAGCAAAGGATGAAGTCAATTACCTGGCACCCTATTTAGAATGGAAAATCCAACATTATCCACACTGCAAAGGGAATAGAACCAAACTGGACCTGTACAACCTATCCTAAAGTTTGGGAGGGAGCAGAGTCTGCCACTGGCACAAAGTCCTAATAAATGGAGGCTAGAAATATGAATCAGTGAAAGAAAAGTTGAGGTACTCAATGATTATAATTTTGATATTTCTTTAGGTAATTTAACTTTTCCTTAACATCCACAGATTCTGTGTCATTCAATTCATATATATTATTGATATTATTTTGTTACCCATGACACCTTTAGGCATCATGAAGTTTCTTTGCTTATCTCATAACCATGTCTATTTTTATTGTTAACTTGTTGAAGATCCTGAGTGCTATCCCCACTTTTTTGAAATTCATCCAAAGCATAGTAAATTCTCTTCCAGTCCTTCATTTTAACTCTGAATTCTTCTTCTTCTCCTCCTCCTCCTTCTCCTCCTCCTCCTCCTCCTCCTCCTCCTTCTTCTAGAATTTATTGCCAGGTATCTTAACCCCTCCATAATTTCCCGTACCACACAAGGCATCACCAGATGAAAAGATATGTTTATATAAATTATGTCTTTTGTGTTTCTACTTATCAGTTCTTTCTTTGAATGTGGATATTCACAAGTCATTCTTCAAGTATTAATTCTGTAAATCTTTGTGTTTCAAATACGCTTCTTGCAAACAACATATTACTACATTCTAATCCATTCTGTACTCCCCTCCATTTCACCAGGAAATTCACACCATTCAAATTCAGAATTAGAATCTTAAATTGTGCATTTCTCTCGCTCTTCCTTCATACTTTTCCTTCTTGCTTCTTTCCTGTCTCTCTCATCTTGAAGAAAAAAGGGGATGGAGAAATAGAGGAAATATATTTAATATTAGTAATCTATAATTTAAGTGGTCTGTCTCATTCTTTAACCTCTTTCTCTTCACCAAGTCCCAATCCTGATTATTACTTTCTTATACTATTTTTTTCATTACATGAAATTTTCTTTTTTTCTTTTTTTCCCATTTGAATTAGTTTATTTAGTTAATTTAGAACATTATTCCTTGGTTACAATAATCACATTATTTCCGTCCCTCCCCTCCACCCACCCTTCCCACAGCCAATGCACAATTTCATTGGGTATTACTTGTGTCCTTGATCAGAACCTATTTCTATGTTGTTGGTGTTTGCATTAGGATGATCATTTAGTCTACATCCGCAACCATATCCCTTCGATCCATGTATTCAAGCAATTGTTTTCCTCTTATACTTTCTTGATGGGAATGGGAAGGTATCATGGGTATAAACCAGCAGGGGGCATTAGAATTTGGAAATATTTTGTGCTTTTATTATTTTGAGGAATTATTTATCTTCAGAAAGATTTTTCAAGGTAGAAGAGAAGATAAGTTAAACTCTGCATAAGTGTCTACTTTGGCTTTCAATTATAATTCAGAAGTGACTGTAGACTGCATCTCATGAAAAATTCTCATCATCATTACCAAATCAGTGCCAGAAAAAAAAGTCAACAAAATGATGGGCAAAGGAAACAAAAGATATATGAAGTATTTTACCCTTGCAAATAGCATAGTGCTGCATTTCCTGGAAGAAAAGACTTTTACAAATGGCACCAAACATCAACTATTTATACCCCACTCCACTCTGCTCCCCCCCCCCCCCCAATCTGAATGACTATTGACTCCCTTTTATAATTTAAGGCAAGTTTGACTCAGAATGTAAGTTTCTTGAGGACAAGAACTATCATTTGTTTTATCTTTATATACCCATGTATTTAATAGGCTTTTAATTTTAATGCTTGTTTAATTGAAGTGGTTAGAGGTGCTGCAAAAGATTCATCTGAGGGAAAGTATTCCTATGCCCACAGGTAAAACAGAGGTTAGTCACTTTCTAATGTGCTTTTAAAAATCATCTTATTTTTGGAATGTTCCTTTTTCCACTGACACCTTAATGGGCTGTAATTTGAAGTTTTTACATGCTGAGGGAACAGGGCATAAGCACTTAACAACGGTGTGCATAATTGCTATTTAAAAATATTGTATAAATGAGTATACAGTAAAATACCAAATGCACAGAGCATCTCCTGTGTATACTTTTCTTTTCAAATATTTTTGTGGATGCTTTTTTCTTTATTTTTTTATAGTCACGACCCAGTGGCTCTCACTTCCTTCCCCTCCACATACACACCATACAACCCTCTCTCCTCTTGTAAAAAATAAATCAATTAAGCAATCCACGAACATTTATCAAGGACTAACTACACCCCAGGCACTGAGCTAAACAGCAAGGATTCAACAAAGCACAAAAATAACAACTATAGCTGAACTAAACAAAGTGGTACATTGGTATGTCACCTATGTTAGAAAGCATATATTTGACTCCATCCCTGTGTCCTTTCCCCCAAGAGACATGACTGGTCAATGCAGCACCGCTGCGGAAGTCTGAAGACTTCCAATATTGTTTGCCATCACAGTGTGAAAATCTGTATTAGAATTTTTCTCCTCATTCCAATTTACTTCACCATCTTGTGTGTTCTTTTGCAACTGAATAATTTTTTTTTCTCTCCAAATGACTTTTAATTTTATTTAGTCAATTTAGAACATGATTCCTTGTTTACAAGAATCATATTCTTTCCCTCCCTTCTCTCCCCTCACCCTTCCTGTTGCTGACACATGATTCCACTGGGTATTACATATGTCCTTGATCAGAACCTATTTCTATGTTGTTGATGTTTGCACTTGGATGTTCATTTAGTGTCTACATCCCCAGCCATATCCCCTCGACTCATGTGATCAAGCAGTTGTTTTTCTTCGGTGTTTCTGCTCCCACAGTTTTTCCTCTGAATGTGGGTAGTGTTCTTTCTTGTAGATCCCTCTGAGTTGTTCAGGATCACTGCATTGCCACTAATGGAGAAATCCATTACCTGCAACTGAATAATTTTTATTTTTATTTTTTGGGGAAATTGTATTTAATTAATTAATTTAGAATATTTTTCCATGGTTACAAGATTCATGTTCTTTCCCTCTCCTCCTCCTAACCCACTCCTATAGTCAACAAGCAACTCCACTGGATTTTACATGTGTCATTGATCAAGACGTATTTCCATATTACTGATGTTTGCACTAAGATGATCATTTAGATCATCCCCAATCATAGCCCCATTGACCCATGTGATCAAGCAATTTTTTTTCTTCTGTGTTTCTATTCCCACAATTTATTTTCTGGATGTGGATAGCATCTTTCTCATAAGTCCCTCAGGATTGTCCTGGATCACTGCATTGTCACTAATGGAGAAGTCCATTACATTCAACTGCATCACAGTGTATCAGTCTCTGTGTATGGTGTTCTCCTGGTTCTGCTCCTTTTACTCTGCAAATTGAATAATTTTTAAAACCAGAAAAGTATATCAAATGAATTTCTCCCTTATGCTGATATTTTAAGCCCTGTCTTCTCATTTGCACTAAAATAATTTCAAAGAATCTCAATGCTTGAAAGAACATCATAGATCATCTACTCAAGCCCATAACTCAACCAAGCCTTTCTTCCATAGCATCACCAATAAGTATTCCTTCAGGTTTCCCCTAAGGAGGGAGATCCTTCCTGAGACAACCATTTCTGGGCAGCTACAATTGTTCAAATATTTCTCCTTGCATCAAGATGATCTCTGCCTCTGTGCAACTTCTATACCTTACTTCCAGTTCTTCCCTCTGGACTCACCAATAAAAAGTCCAGTCCATTCTGTGTATGACTGCCTCTTCAGGCACTTATCCCCACATCTCCCATCAATTCTTTCCCTCTCTCAACCAAACACCCTTTCACAGACCAGCTTCAACACTCACTCTTTGGTGAGGGCATCTTCTACAGATACCCACTAGCTCATCAATGACCGTTCCCAAATATGGTTCTCAAAACTGAATATATCCTCCAAAGGAAGCTTGATCAGGGCAGAACACAGTATGATTACCATTTCTCTCTTTCTAGACACTGGAACCAACAAGAAAAGTAGTGAAGGAGAGCAGGTGGTACAAATGACTAAGGCTCAGCAGTCTATAAGGCAGCCTAAGTGATACACATATTTTTACCTTTCTCAGTAGTATCATGATTTTTCGATCATTTGATACATTATAAAATTGATGTCTTTCAAAGAAAATAATCATGTAAAAATCTTGTCTGTCATTTGTCAATCAGCAGACATTGATTAAGCGCCTACTACATGCCAGGCACTGTCCCAATAAAAAGAAAGACAAAAAATAGCCTATGCTTTCAATTTGTAAATGGGAGAAACAACATGCAACTGATTATATATATATGTATATATATATATATATATATATATATATATATAAGATGTGTATATCATGTGTGTGTGAGAGAAAGAGAGAGTGACAGACAGAGAGAGAGAGAGAGAGAGAGTGAGTGACAGAGAGAGAGGGAGGGAGAGAGAGAATAATCTTAGCCATTTTAGCACTTAGGGGAACTGGAAAAGGCTTCTAGTAGAAGGTGAGCTTTTATTTGAGACTTGAAGGAAGCTAGGGAGGTCAAGAGAGAGACAAATTTATTTTACAGTAAAAACCGCAATCAGGAGATGGAATGAGGAAGGCCAATATTTCTGGATTATAGAGTAGCTAGGGGTAGGGTTATAATATGTAAAAATACTAGAAAGGTAGGAAGGGCTACCAGAGAATTTTATATCTTATATTTGATCATGGAGATAAACGGGAACTACTGAGGGGGTGGTATTGAATGGGATATGTGACAGGATCAGTATGATCAGTCCTTGACTTTAGGAAAATCACTTTGGAGCATAGACTGGAAAAGAGACACTGGAATCAGGGAGACCAATCAGAAGCCTACTGCAGTAATCCAGGTGAGAGCTTGTACTGGGGTGGTGGCAATGTGAGAGGAGAAGGAGAGTACAGGACAGATATTACAAAAGCAGAATGGATAGAACTTGATAACAGATTGGATATTGGGGGAGAAAGAGAGAAAGCATGAACAGTCTGTGAGCCTGAGAGACAAGGGAGAATGTCCTTTTCCCCACCTCTCTTTTTTCTCATCTTTCCCCTTTTTTCACACTCTTTCTTCTCTCCATTCTTTTCTGCCTTTGATGGGGGGGGGAATCTTTTTTTCATCAGACCCCAAAATAGTTCTCCATGACCATGTCTGGACACTATCCTACTTAAAAGGCACAAGATAGTACCAGGTAGGGGGCTGTCATGTCACACACCACCCTCTAACAATAAGTCTATCTTATTGGCAAAGAATTGGAAACAAAAAGGATGTCCATCAGTTGGAGAATGGCTGAACAAATTGTGTTATATGATGGTAATAAAATACTATTGTGTGACACATGTAAAAACCAGTGGAATTGCTCATTGGCTATGGGAGGGGGGTTGGAAGAGGGAAGGGAAAGAACATGAATCATGTAACCACGGGAAAATATTCTAAATCAATTAATTAAAATAAACTTAAAAGAAAGACCAGTTTAGTGATCACCCTAGTGCAAATATTAATAATATGGAAATGGGTCTTGATCAATGATACATGTTAAACCCAGTGAATTGCTTGTTGGCTATGGGAGGGGGATGGGAGGAAGGGAGAGAGAGAACATGAATCATGTAATCATGGAAAAATATTCTAAATTAATTAAGTAAATAAATATATTTAATTAAAAATATTATTGTGCTGTAAGGAATGATAAACAGGATGGTTTCATAAAGAACTGGAAAAATCTACATGAACTGATACAGAGTGAAATAAGCATAACCAGGAGAACATTATATACAGTAATAGCAATAATGTGGAATGATGAAATATGAGAGATTTTTCTACTACCAGCAATACGAGGATCCAGGACAATTCTGAAGGACTTATGAAAGAATGCTATCTACCTCCAGAGAAAAGAACTGTGGGAGTAGAAATGAAGATAAAAGCATACACTTTTTCACTTGTTTATTTGGAAATATGTTTGGGAGTTTGGGCTTTATAAAATTATTCATTTATAAAATTGAACTATATGGAGATATATTTTGTGTGATAATACATGTGTAGCTCAGATTGAGTTACTTGCCAGAGTTTAAAAAAATAAATAAGCAAAAGAAAAACGTGCATTTTTTCAAATTGTCTTTTTTTTTAACCCTTACCTTTTGTCCTAGATGATTCTAGGCAGAAGTTGTTAAGAGCTAGGGAATGGAGATTAAATGACTTGCCCAGGGTCACACAACTAGGAAGTGTCTGAGACCAGATTTTTAAAAATAATTTATTAATCAATTTTAAATTAATTAACTAAATTAATAACAAATCAATAATTAATAATTTAATTAATTAATTAATTTAAAAATTAATTTATTTAATTTTTATTTAGAATATTTTCCCATGATTACATGATTCATAATTCCTCCTCTTCCCTGCTCTCTCCTCTCCCCTCCCAAAACCAACAAGCAGTTCCACATGTATCATTGTTCAAAACATATTTCTATGTCATTCGTAATTGCAGTAGAGCAATCCTTTAACATCAAAACTCTAATTAGATCCCTATCGAACTATGGGATCAATCATACATTTTTCTAATGCATTTCGGGTTCCACAGTTCTTTCTCAGGATGTGGATAGTGTTCTTTCTCACAAGTTCTTCTTGTTAAGATTAAAAATTTTAGTTTCTCTGCTAAAAGTATTATATTTTTATGAGGTTTATTAAAGATTAAGAAATAAAGAAAATACAAATATAGAGAGCACGTGGCTAGGAGGGCCGAAAAGTCCATTCAATTTCATTCACTACATCTTAGGAGATGCTTGTCCCTAGAAGTGGAAGCCCAGAGCCCCAAGTAAGGGGAGAGTCAGCTTAAATACAATTTCTGTTCTTGGCCCAGGTGGGACCAGGTGAGGTGACAAAGCATTCTGGGAAGTGGCCAAGGACTTCTGGGAATTGAAGTCCGGGGTTCAAATCTCCATTTTTACACTCTGGATTGTCCTGGTCGAGACCAGATTTAAACTTGGGACCCCTAAGCCTGACTCTCTATCTATTGAGCCATCTAGCTGTCCCAACCTGTGTCTCTTTTTTTAACCCTTCCCTTCCCTCTTAGAATCAATTCTAAGTTTTAGTTCCAAGGCAGAAAAGCAGAAAGGGCTAGACAATGGGGATTAAGTGACTTGCCCAGGGTCACACAGCTGGGAAGTGTCTGAGGGCAGATCTGAACCCAGGACCTCCCATCTCTGGACTCTCAATCCACTGAGCTCCCCAGGTACCCCCCAGACACTTCTTAGATGTGTGATTTTGTGCAAATTACTTAACCCCCATTACTTAGCTCTTCCTGGTCTTCTGCCTTGCATCCAATTCACAGTACTTTTTCTAAGAAAGAAGTCAATAGTTAAAAAAAAAAAGGCTGAGTCCCCCTGAAGTATGGGGCTATTCATCCTCCAGATCCCACTACTGAATGTCATGTCAGTTTTGACTTGCTCTGTTTCTCATACAGACTGGTTTGCCCTTCCTTAGTCAATGGAGTGATCTCCTAGCCCTGAAGGCTCGCAATATCGGTTCTGGGCAATGTATTGACTCATTTGTTAAATATATTCCCTGAATTTAAAAGGAGTTTAGTAACCACATAGCCCTGAGTTCCCACTTTTTCCTGGTGATGGAATAAAGCAAGTTCACTCAGGTATACAAGTAGCAGAGGTACATTCTCTGACTCCAGCTTTTCTATTCTATTCTATTCTACTTTGGTGCCACTCTGAAAATGAAAACAACAAAACAGTTGTTCAGGCTGAAAAGGGCGCCATATTGCTTTTCTTCTTCTTTTGTCTATTAAAGTATATAAATATGGGACTTAAGGCTTTATCAAACCTCAGACATAGTCTAGTCCAGTCTTTATCTGTGGTTGATGGATGCCTAAGGAGTCTATGGACAAATTCCACAGACCTGAGAACTTGGATGAAAAATATAATATTACATCTTTTACTTCGCTGATCTCTAACTGAAATTTGGCACTTCCTTCAAGGATGAATAGAGGTAACAAACATTATAACCAGAAGGGATCCCCAAGTTTCAGTAGACTACCCAAAGGGTCCATGATAAAAAAGTATTAGAACCATTAATAAAGTCCAATCTTCTCAATTTACAGATGAAAAACAATCAAAGAAATATTACCAGTTAGCATTATTGTAAAGAAAGTTCTACTTAATTTAATCCAAATCAGTTCATACAAGTCTTTCCACAACTTTTTGAAATAATTTTTTCTCTATTCTTTATAAAATCATAGAATGTTAGACTTGAAAAGGATTGGATAGGTCCAGTCTCTAGGAGGTTTGACCTACTGCCCCTTTGAGGAATCTTTCTATATTGACATATCCTTCATCTCCACCTTAAATATTTCCAGGGAAGGGGAAGTCACTAAGGTAATGCAGCCCATTCCACTTTTAAATACTGGAGTTTTTATGAATGTCTATCCATATATGGACCACAAATTTGTTTCCTTTTAAAGGTCTAGTGTTCCTGAATGTCACAGGCTAAGGCTAAGTAATTCCTTTTCATGCCAGTCCTACAAAAATAAATAAAAAAAAAGTCACGCCCAAGTTATTTCTGATCTTTCCCCAACCCCACCCTCTCCATCCAAAAACAATTCTAAAAAAAAAAAGGAAATTATCAAATCTTCCTTAAGTTTTCTCAGATTAAATATCTCCAGTTTCTTTCATTGTTCTTTTAGGGTAGAGTTTAGAATTCCCTCTATTCTGAGTTTTCAGTCAGCTAAAACCTGCTAGTCTTTTTGGCAGGAATAACTCTAATCAGGTCTGCCCATTCCTCTGCTTGTTTAGTTGTCCTTTAAGGATGTCAATGCAGATGTTTTGTTTTTTTCCTTCATTTATCTCCATTCAATTTCATTTCATTAGATTCCATCTGCCATTCCACTCCATTGAAAATGCCTTTGAATCCCAATTCTGTCATCCAGGGTATTAGTTATCCCTCCCAGCTTTGCTAAATGGTACTGTGCTAAGACAATGGAACCCTCCCTCAAGGTTGACTTAATTCATTCAAACAACAGCTAGATGAGCTATATATTTCATTGTATGTCTCTCTAAATAATATAAATGAAATAATGTATTTTTATAGAATTGGTTCCACTTAATTTTTATCACAAAACAGCACCATTATTTGCTTAGAATTTTAATTAATCTGTCAATATTTTATTGAGCAGGGACTATATATGGTTTTTTTTGTTACAGAAAAAAATAGGAGATTAATAAAAATGCAAGAGGCAAATCTAACCTCAACAGGAAAATAATTTCTGTACATAAAACTTTCACCTACACTGGCACGTGGATGCTTTTTCTGATAAAGACTCATGGGCAAAAATACAAGAGAATGAAATAGCTTCCGCATAGTAGTTTTCTCACAAACTTAGTAGTAAAGGGGGCAAATAATAAAGAACTCATATGCTTTATGGTTCACAAAACATTTTCCTGACGACAACCCTTTGCGGTAACTAAAAATGAAATGATTTATTACAGAACAGAAAATCTATATTTTATTTTTTTTTTTGCTTATCTGTATTTTCTCTGCAGTTGCACACTGGATATATAGAGCTGGTTCATTGTTTGGGCTTTAAGGTCCTCTCTAGTTCCTTTTCCCCTAGATAATGCTTCAGGGGCTACCACCAATATATCTGGTTTTTAATTTTGGCTGCACAAATACTGCAGACGGGTAAAAGAGCTGCAAGGGTGATTCACTGTTGGAATAGAAATTGGGTAAACAACTGCATCTGTGGGAGGGTAATTTCAGAGGCTGGAATGACAGAGAGGTTAGGTCTAGACAAGCAGATCTTAGAGTTAATTGAATCCATTGGAGCCAATGAAATCGGTAAATAAAATAATATGGAGGAAGAAGAAAAGAGGATCAAAAGCAGAGCCTTGGACAAGAACACTGATGATTAGTGGTCATAACATTGATGAAGAGCCAGCAAAGGAGTCTTAGAAGGAATAGTCAGATAGAAAGAGAAGCAGGAGAGAGCAGTATTATAGAATGCAGAGAGAAGAGAATCCCACAGAGAAAAGGCAGTCAAAGGCAATCAGGTGAGAAAGGTACACTGGTCTTAAACATTATACAAGAGCAGTGTATTAAATGCATAATTAAAAAAAAAAACAGAATAAGTTGTTTGTGACTGTTTTTTTAGCTCATCCACTTCTTACCCTACAAGAATACACTGATTGTTTAATTCCTCTTTTAGTTTTATGGTCATCCTGTCTACTTCCCTACTTTCAGTACTGTTGAATCAAAAAAAGAGAAGTTACTGTTCTGCTAGACGTTAGCATAATTTCAGATATTTTTGCTTTGTGGTCTTTTCACCAACTAAAATGCTTTTTAGTCCCCAGTGGAAAGTAAATACTTTCATTGTGCTTTTTTGAGGTAGGCTGTTATTTATAACCCACATGCATTGGGAAATAGGCCTATTTGTATTAACAATTATTCTGGTTTAGGTTACATCTTTTGGGGGAATTCTTTTTCCTCTCTGAATGCTTCCCTTGAATCCTCCTCTCCATTTTAATTTGTTATTTTGAGACATTTTAAAGAAAAACCAAAAGATCCTTGGATTTTAAAATCTTAATAACTTTCCAAAAACTAAAAGTGTTTTCTTCTTTGATGGCATGTGTTTTCTTTAGAAAATTGGGCTATGCAATTATAGAATGTAAGGATAGATTTGGGGCAGTGTATTCAAAAATAAGCACTTTGGGGCCTGTCCACAGTTGGATCTGGGACCCTTCAAGACTTTAGTCTCCAGAAAGCTTCTAAATGCTTCCTGACCAGCCAATAGAGTAGGGAGAGCAGGTTTCTAGGGGGCCCTACTCCTTGGAAGACAAAAGTCTTCTTCATTTCAATCTTTCTATACTTAGCTATTGTCACATCATTCAGGACTTATTCCATCCAACTGCCTTTTTATTTTCTATTTTTCATACCACATTTATTGCTTCTGGAACTTTGCCAGCTAGACATGTCTTCTGTTTAGCCAGTTCAGTGATGAAGAACTGGGAGTCATTGATATCTTTGCCAGCACTGATCATGCTCTTCTGGAATTATCTTTGCATCAGGAAAGTAATGGTTGTAGAGTTCTTTCTGTGCCATCATCCTATTTGAGGTTTCCATCTTTAATCATTGAAGTCTTTGATCACATGATGAAATTTACTGCTCTTGAGGCCAAATCTTTTCCTTCCTCTGGACAAAATTGTCCACTATCTTGGTAACTGTCTTCCCAAAGGGCCCAATGACCCATTTGTTCATGACTTTATCACTAATTTGTAGGTTAAAGCATACCTTAAATTTGGCTTTGGGCCAATTATTCTTCTTGTTGACTATGGAGCAATTGCCAGAAGAGAAAAGAACCCAAGATGAGAGCAGTGACAAAGGGAAGTTTCATATACTATTCCAACAAATCAATATCAAATCAATGGATACCCTTTTAATTATTTTATTAGGATAAAAAGAAG
Source organism: Monodelphis domestica (assembly GCF_027887165.1). Taxonomy (NCBI): domain Eukaryota; kingdom Metazoa; phylum Chordata; class Mammalia; order Didelphimorphia; family Didelphidae; genus Monodelphis; species Monodelphis domestica. Next base: position 55,169,551 of record NC_077231.1, on the reverse strand, counting down.
TTAAGGTGAAATAATCAGGCTCACTCCTAAATAAATCAGGTTTATATGATTGAAAATAGAACCATTTTTATAATTTTAAATAGCCATTTAAAAGGATAATTCGGATTTAAACACAGAATTTGAGAGTTGGAAGGGACCTCATTAGTTATCTAACCCAGTTCATACACAAAAGGAACCCCCAAAATAAGTAAGAGGTTGTTAATGTTTCTTTGAAGACAAGAGGTAGGGGAACCCAATACCTCTCTCTTAATAGGCCATTCCACTTTTGGATGGTTCTAATTATTAGGAAGTATTTCCTGACATTGGGAAAAGCTGAAATGGCCTCTTTGTAACTTTCTTATTATTTCTTGCAATGAATCTTATCGTTCCTTGTTTGCTACCCTCTGAAGACAACCAGAACAAGACTAGACCTTCCTCTAAATAGCAAACACTTGAAGCCAGGGATTAATTCTTTCCCCTTTCTCCTGTCTTCTCTTCTTCAGGCTAAACATTCCTTCAATTAGTACTCATATAACCCAGACTCAGAGCTTTTCATCCTCCTGGTTGCCCTCCTCTGGATTGTCTCCAGTTTGCTAATGCCCTCACACCACAGTAACTGGAACTGAACATGATATTCCAGAGGAGGTCTGACAAGGACAGGGTACAACAGAACTATTGCCTCCCTCTTCCTGGAAGCTGTGCCCTACTCTTAATGTAGGCCCAGATTGCATTAGCTTTTTTGTCTGTCACATCATCTTTCTGACTTATATTGAGCTTACAATGCACTAAAATCTCCATGTCTTTTTGGAACAACTGCTTGAGGGACAGGGTGAAACATAATGACTTCTTGACAGCATTAAATGAGAGGTAGGGAGGAGTCAGTGTAATTTTATTACGTTTATGTTGAGGGTCATTTCATTTGTGCTGGATGAGGAAACTGAAACATAATACAAAAATACAAACATGATTGCCCTAATGCAGTGTTGGTGAAGATTTTTAAGTTTAAATGCCAAGAGGGCAACTTCAAGCCATCTGTGAGTCTCCCCTTTCTTTCCCCCATTACCTGAGAGAGCAGAAGGAGAAACAAAGTTCTTGCTTTGGGCAGCTGGACAGAGGGACGGAATATATGCAAAATATCCTCAGGCTGTAGGAAGAGGGGGAATGAAGCAGCTCCCCAAGTGGCACATGTGCCAATACTTTACCAATGCTGCCCTAGTGAATGGCAAGTTTAGGATCTGAGTCAGGTTTTGTGACTTTAAATCGAGTACCATTCCCACAGCGTGTGTGTATGTACACTTAAAAAATTAATGTGAGGCAAAAGATCAGTAAGGGAATGGAGCATATATCTCTGATAATATAAATTCTCCTGAAATCTTCACCCTCTTTCTGATTTTCCTATAATTTCCTGGACCCTAGAGAATAAATGAGATCTTTCACTCCATCTTGTATCTTGCCCTTCTGTTCTTTGTTGGATCTACTTTGGTGAGAATCTTCAAGTTTGAATTTGATCACATCCTGGACAAAGTCTTTGCTGCAGCAAATGGAGCCCAGGTCTGGCAGGGTTTCTTGACAAGCATTTAGTAAAAATTGTTTCTTATCAAATGGATTAGGATTAAAAGTATTAAATCTGATAAGCACACTTTAAAAGTTATATTGATTATTTAAGTTAACAATTTTGATATTTCCAGGGTCTTTGAAAAAAGTGTGGTGTCAAGTAAAGATATTCTGTTGCCCATGATCACACAGCTAATAAACATAAAAGGGTGACACTAAATCTGTCTTTTTCCTAAGGCTGCCTTGACACTGCGTCAAATTGTTTATTGGCTTTTTACTCTGTGGGAAATATTTGGTGTGAATGTACTAGTTCTTCCCATATTGGGGAGTGCTGTGACTGGGTGGTGTCCATGGTACTGATTGCACTCTTCTGTTTGGGAAGGAAAGAGGAGAATCTGAGAAGTTTCTGAGCATGGGGGAGGGATCAGTGAATGGCAGAATCTCTTAGCCCTGCTCTCTACTCTGGCTAGGGTTGCAAATGAACGGTGTTCTTGTTGCTGATTGAACCCTCTGGTTTGGGGGAGAAGAGGAGGAATCCGAACAATTCCTGTTGCATGTGGGAGCTGAAAAGTCAGACAGAATCACATCGAAACATACTAAGGTCAAGAACTTGGGCAGATATTTTGTGGATCTGGGGGGAAAAAACAGAGGTGGAAAGCAATGTCTAAAGAAGAAGCAGGGTCAGAATCGGAGTCATTAGACCTACGAAAGGCAAGGACAAAGTTACAAATTTCAAGATTTTGGTATTCAGACACAAACTAGTTAATTTTAGGATCATAGATTTTAGGACCAAAAGGTTGTCAAACGCAACCCTCTGATTTTACAGATGAGAAACTAAAGGCACAGAGTGATTGACCAATTTGTCCAACATCACGTGGATCGTAAGTAGGAGAGCTGGAATTTGAATCTAGGTCCTTTGCTTCTAAACCCATTTCTCTTCCTATTGACCACCTAAAGTATCTTTCAGTTTAATTTGCTTCATTCAGTATTATTGTGAATTCCTATATCCAGTAACATATTCCTGCCTTTTGGTTCCTCTTGAGTTCAGCTGAAAACTCTTGTTGCTGCCCAAGTTTTTTTTTTTTCTTCCCCATAGCTTCCATCAAATCACAGCAACAATGAATGCCATCATCCAAGGACCATGGCTTGGCTATAAAGGTGAAGTAATATCCCCCAAAGAAAAATTTATTTGTGAGCTTGTAAATTTAGCTTAATGATCATTCAGTAATGTTCCAAGAAAGTTGAAACACAGAGAAATTAATTGACTGGATCAAATCATATAGATGAGCTGGAACTGTTGTTCAATCATTACACATTCTTCATTACCCTATTTGGGGTCTTCTTGGCCAAGATACTGGAATGGTTTGTCATTTATTTTTCCAACTCAATTTACAGATGAGGAACTGAAGCAAACAGGATGAAACTACATGCCCAGGGTCACACAGGGTTTGAGGCCACATTTGAACTCAAGTCTTCCTGACACCATCTCTGGCAGGTTATCCACTGTGCCATCTCACTGCCTTGAGCTGGAACTAGAACCCAGGAATTCTATTTTTTTTAAACCTTTACCTTCCATTGCAGAAATCAAATACTATGTATTAGTTCCAAAGCAGAAGAGTGGTAAGGCCTAGGCAATGGAAATTAAGTGACTTGCCCAGGGTTATATAGCTGGGAAGTGTCTGAGGCAGATTTGATCCTTGGGCCTCCCATCTCTAGACCGGGCTCTCAATCCACTAAGTGACTCAGCTGTCCTTCAAGAATTCTCATTTTCACCACACAACACTGCCATTTGTCTGCCCCATGTTCACCATTGAACCTTCCTAGTCATGTAGGACCTGGAAATTATAGGAGAGAAAATATATGCAATCCCTGACAATGGACATCTGGCCATTTCATTCCTGGATCTCACTGTGTCTATAGACTCACCAGTGGTTTTTGAGAATTTCACTTCTATGTTCCCTTCTGACTCTCTGGAGTTCTTGCTTCAGCGGATTGGCTTCTAGATTCCTATGAACAAAATAGATAGAACTAGTGCCAAAGAACTATACAAATAAATGATGTCTTTCTTGAACTAAAAATACCAACCCAATTATTTTAACAGGTAAAACATGGTGTCAAAATGTTTTATGCACCAGAGGAAAAGAGTTGTTACTCAATGGAAAAGAGACAACATTGTTGGTACTAAAAAGTAAAATATCTATAAAAGCAATGTGCCATCATTTGCTAGATAGCTACTCAGAAGCCAGAATCTCAGCTCATTTTTGCAAATTGCTCTAGATGCTACACTCAAAATAGAGACCAATTCAAAATGGTTTACTATTACCTCATTTTGAATTCCTATTAAATAGGAAATCAGAACCACAAGAAAAGAATGTTCCAAAAATCTTTCTAGGTTCTAAAATGTGCTATTAGTTTGCTTATTTAAGGGAGGCATTATAATGTGAAAGCTTTACAACTTACTAAGATTTGAAATGCCATTTCAAAATAAACTTGATCCTCCTGGTCTAGAAGTACAGTAGCCACTTATGTGTCAGATTCCACTACTGATTGGCATGGGAACTTTTCCTCATTCCATTTCCAACTTGGCCTCGTTCAACACTGTTTGGGCAGACTGGTGACTTTCTGCTTCTAGGGGTTTACCACACTGTGCTAGACTTAGTAGAGATATTAGATTGGCTTAGCCCGAGGGTAGTTAGAGCCCCCAAACTCAAGTGATCCACTAGCTTCAACATCTCCAGCAGCAGGATTATGGGAATAGACCACCACACCAAGCAAAATGCTATCTTTTAAGCAAGTAGCACAGTAGAAAGAGCACTGGACTTGAAAACAAAGATTTGGTTCAAATATATTAGCTCTTTCTCCTTGTTACCTATGTGACCTTGGGCAAGTCATTTTTAACTATCAGCCCTCAATTTCCTCATCTGTAAAGTGAACAAGTAGACCAGATGACCCCTTAAGATCCCTTCTATAATCCTAAATATCAAAATTATATATTAGAATGAGAGAGTCTTGTAGGAAGGGATGATGTTTTTGTCTTTCTTTGTATCCCTCCAACTTAGCATGGTGTCTGACACAATATTAAGTGCTTAGTAAATGTTTGTTAAGTGAATAACTGAAGTGCAAAGGATTCATCAAAGGAAACAACACCGAAAAGCAAGCTTTAGATGACACATATAAAGCCTTTGACTATACAAGCAGAGTCAGAGTTAAGCAATTTCCTAGTAGATTTGATTATTGTTAAATCTAAATGTATAGGATCTGGCACACAATGTGTGGTTAAATGACTTCTGGTTGATTTGATTGTTAATAGTTAATTTGGACAATTTTTAAAAAGACTTCCTTTTCTTAATAGCTTTTAAAAAATTCCAAAATTATCCATGCGTTCATAGTTAATTCTTAGAGTTTTAAGGCATGACAAAGGAAGAATAAGATCCTGGTGAGTCCCCAGGGCTTATGAATTGCATTGTGTGCTGGATTGTTTCCAAAGGAGATATTTCTGAGTTCAAATCTAGCCTCAGACACTTACTAGCTGTGTGATCCTAAGCAAGTCACTTAATCCTGTTTGCCTCAGTGTCCTCATCTGCAAAATGAGCTGGAGAAGAAAATGGTAAACCACTCCAGCAATCTTGCTAAGAAAACCCTAAATAGGGTCATAAAGAATCAGACATGAATGAAAAAAGTGAACAACAAATGCTAATATATTAGCAGTCGCTGATAGCTCAATGGGTTTCCTTTCTAATGTGATGATACCTTTGTGCTTGATACAGATTTTCTGGAGATACTCTGTTAAAACTGATGGAGAAACTAAGTCTATGACTCTGAAATTTTTTACCATTAGTTTCTCCTTCAGTTTTAACAGAGTATCTCCAGAAAATCCTTCAGTTTTTGATGCTTCTTAAATTGTATCATAAAGACAACTTCCTACTCTGCCTCTGAATGTTGTACTGGCAAAGATTTTTCTCTTTTCCTCACCACCTTATCCTCCTTATTCAAGAAAAGAAGATGGCATAAAGCCTGATAGGGATACTTCTCTTTCATATATTTGTGATGACTTGGCAACTATGCAATGCAGATGCTATCTTGAATGTTGGAGGCAGTGTGGTGCTATGGAAAAGAGCACTGGTTTTAATCAAAGGACCTGGGTTCAAATCCTGCCTTATTCACTTACTACTTGTGCAGCCCTGTATAATTCTTTCTGGGTCTTCATTTCCATGCTTGTCAAATAAAGGGGTTGGACTAGATGATCTCTAAGTTCCTTTTGAGCTCTACATCTGTGGTTCTGTGAAGTGTGATTGTATTCGTTTCCCTAGCATTCCATAATGTATACATTCACAACATAAAAGTATCTAGTGATATCCAGAGAGACACCTCTAGCTCTCATGATCATTTGTATAGTAGAGAGAACATGGTATTGGGAGGCAAAAAGGCAAAAGAGCTTCATACATTGGATAGGAAATTTCCCTGGGTTGCTCCCATGAATTTGAGAATTCAGGAAATGGCTAAATAGAATGATAGCTGATTGCACCAAAAATTCCACCAAGGCATTTGAGGAAGCAAGAAAGTAAGAATTTTTCTGGTATGAGTGGAAGATCAGGAATTGGACTGATATATGAAGATATATGAAGAGTATGAAGAGTAAATGATGAGGGTGAGTGGGGACTGGGAAGAGTAGTATATATAAAGCAATGATTCTTTTGGGGCATGGTTTGGACTAAATAATTGACTGCTAAAGTCTCTTCCAACTCTCAAATTCTGTGAAGTTATGAATTCTGCCCCACTATAAATTAATTGAGCCCAAAGCCATAGAAAGGGCTTTGAAAAATTGACCAGATGCCCTCAAAATATACTTGGTCACAAACAGACCAGCTAAAAGAATATGGTCACTCTAACAGCAACAAAAACATCTACCACCCTCAAAGAGAAAAATCAATCCAAAAGTCAGATTAATCATTTTCTTCCTATACAAGAAGTATACACAGTGTATTTTTTTACTATCAAATGTGGCACAGTCACATTTATCCAAGCATTCTTAGGCTAGGGTTCCATTTGCATCTACATAGGCTGCTCTTTTTTCTACATGGAAGTTGATTGGGGTTCAAAACTGAACTATTCTTAAATTATAATGGCAAGTGATCGGTTATCACTGTTCTTAGATGCTGATAATGCTTTAAGGGAGGGCACTGGAGAGTCTCACTGAAGTTCCTACCTATCTCAAGGATCCTCTCTTCATATGTTCCTAATAGGTCCAGGATTACCTTAGGGGAAAACTCAAGTTCCCAGAGGGTTATGCTTAAGAAAATTATCATTCAAGTTAATTCTCTTAGCATGGTACAGTGGAAAGAGCGGGATTTGGCTTCAAAATCTGACAGTTTCACTTATTAACTTGAGACATTGGGCAAGTCACTTAATCTCTTTGGGTCTATGAGACTTGGTAACCTTCAAAGTGACTTTCAGCTCTTAGCATCTGATTTTGTTATAGCTTTAATATTTTTCCTTCTTATCACACTTATTATGATATTATGATATCATAATCATGATAGCTATTATGATAAACATACTAACTTTGGTTTTATCTTTGGGGATCCAATGTCTCATTTCTTTTCTTTTCTTTATGCTAGATCATTAAACTTTATTTATTCATTTTTTTCCTTTTTTAATTTAGAATATTTTCCCATGGTTACATGATTCCTGATTTCACCCCTCTCAGAGCTGACAAGCAATTTCACTGGGTTATACATGTATCATTGTTCAAAGTATTTCCAAGTTATTCATATTTTCAGTAGAGCGATCTTTTAACATCAAAATCCTAATCATATCCCCATTGAACTAAATGATTGAGTATATGTTTTTCTTCTGCATTTATGCTCCCACAGTTCTTTCTCTGGATATGGATAGTGTTCTTTCTCATAAGTCCCTCAGAACTGTCCTGGATCATTGCATTGCAGCTAGTAGAGAAGTCCATTACATTTGATTGTGCCACAATGTGTCAGTCTCTGTGTACAATGTTCTCCTGGTTCTGCTCCTCTCACTCTGCATCACTTCCAGGAGGTCGTTCCAGTCTCCATGGAATTCCTCCACTTTATTATTCCTTTGAGCACAATAGTATTCCATCACCAACATATACCACAATTTGTTCAGTCAAATGAGAGGGATCCCCTCATTTTCTAATTTTTTGCTACCGCAAACAGTGTGGCTATTAATATTCTTTTAAAAGTATTTTTCCTTATTATCTCTTTGGGGTACAAAGCCAGAGTGCTATGACTGGATCAAAGGGCAGACAGTCTTTTAGTGCCCTTTGTCTATCTATGCCTCATTTTTTTTTAAACCCTTACCTTCTGTTTTGGAGTCAATACTGTGTATTGGCTCCAAGGCAGAAGAGTGGTAAGGGCTAGGCAATGGGGGTCAAGTGACTTGCCCAGGGTCACACAGCTGGGAAGTGTCTGAGGCCAGATTTGAACCTAGGACCTCCAGTCTCTAGGCCTGGCTCTCAATCCACTGAGATACCCAGCTGCCCCCCTATGCCTCATTTCTTTTTTTTATTTATTTTTTTTAATATATTTTATTTGATCATTTCCAAGCATTATTCGTTAAAGACATAGATCATTTTCTTTTCCTCCCCCCAGCCCCCATAGCTGACACATAAGTCCACTGGGCATTAGATGTTTTCTTGATTTGAACCCATTGCTTTGTTGATAGTATTTGCATTAGAGTGTTCATTTAGAGTCTCTCCTCTGTCATGTCCCCTCAACCTCTGTATTCAGGCCCTATGCCTCATTTCTAATAAACATTTTTATCTCAGGGAATACAAAGAAGGAAATAGGACAGGACCTTGGAAAGATGAATCATCAGGATTAGCTGGAGATCAACCAAAGGGAGAAGTATCTGCCAGAAAAGTAGAAAAATGGAAAACCAGGGACCAGCTGGGTGGCTTGGTGGACTGAGAGACAGGTCTAGAGATGGAAAGTCCAAGGATCAAATCTGGTCTCAAACACTTCCTAGTTTGGTGATCTTGGACATGTTGGAGGAGGTGTGGGAAAACAGGTATACTTATGCACTCTTTTTTTAAACCCTTAGCTTCCATCTTAGAATCAATACTGTGTATTGGTTTCAAGGCAGAAGGGCTAGGCAATGGAGGTTAAGTGGCTTGCCCATTGTCTGAGGCTAGAGTTGAACCCATGACCTCCTATTTTTATGCCTGACTTAATCCACTGAGCTACCTAATTGTCTTCTTACTATTGATGGAGTTGTGAAAAACTGGAAGTATGCCCCCAAAGCTACTAAACTGTTCAGAACATTTAACACTTTGATACAACTACTTGGTCTGAGTCTTTTTTTTTTTAAATTTTTATTTGTTTATTTCCAAACATTATTCATTGGAAACAAAGATCATTTTCTTTTCTTCCGTCCCCTCCCTCCCACCACCTCTCCCATAGCCCACACGCAATTCCACTGGGTATCACATGTGTTCTTGATTCAAACCCATTTCCATGTTGTTGGTATTTGCATTAGAGTGTTCATTTAGAGTCTCTCCTCAGTACTTGGTCTGAGTCTTGAAGAGATCAAGGAAAAAGAAAAGGGGTCCATATGTTCAAAAATGTTTATAACAGCTCTTTTTGTAGTGGTAAAGAAGTGGAAACTGAGGACATGCCCATCAGCAGGGGAATAGCCAAACAAGTTTTGGTACTTTAATGTGATAGAATACTGTTGTGCTTTAAGAAATGATGAAGGTAATTAAAAAAAAATCTGGAGAGACTTGTATGAATTAATGCAAAATGAAGTAAGTAGAACCAGGAAAACAATTTATTTTTCTTGACTTCTCAATGAGTTGGGAGAAGCAGTATTGTAAAGACGTAGCTGTAATAGACTTAATAACCCTGATCAATACTACTGTTGTGGTGTTATTCAGTTGTTTTCAGTTGTGTTCAATTTTGTGACCCCATTTGGTACTTTCTTGTCAAAGATATTAGAGTGGTTTGCCATTTCCTTCTCCTTTTCATTTTATAGATGAGGGAATTGAGGCAATCAAGCTTACGTGACTTGCTCATGGTCACACAGTTTGTATCTGAGGTCAAATTTGAATCCAGGAAGATGAATCTTTCTGATTCCAGGTTGGGCACTCTATCCACTGGGCCACCTAGCTGCCCCACCACAACCCAAAGGACTCTTGATGAAACATGCTATCCACTACCAGAATGAGAACAAATGGTCTCAAAGCACAGGTTGAAGCAAGTATACTTTCTTCCATCTCTTTCTACCTAGTTTTGTTTTGTTTTGTAAAATATTGCTGTTTATTTATTTCTATCACATCCAACTCTATGTTACCCCCATCTGGGTCTTCTTTGCAGTGATAATGGAATAGTTTGCCATTTCCTTCTTTAGCCCATTTTATAGATGAGGAAAGTAAGGCAAACAGGATTAAATGTCTTGCCAAGTTTCCCACAACTAGTAAATGTCTGAGGCTATATTTGAACATAGATCTTCCTGAAGCCAAGCCTAGTGGTCTACCCACTTTGCCATCTAGTGTTTGGAACCTGTCTACTGTGGAAATTTGCTTTGCCCATCTATGCATATTTGTGATGGCTTTTTATTTTTCTTGACTTCTCAATGAGTTGGGAGAAAGAAAGAGTTTGAAACAAAAAATAAAATTAGAAAAAAATCTCCAAAACGGAAGTGAATTGCATTGGAATATCCATTGAAATGATGTGAGCACCAAAAGCATGGAACAATGTTAACTCCACTTGACTTGGAACATTCAGTTTCTGGCCTGCAGTGGGTTGGTGGCGGCACTGGCTGGAGGCCCAGCCTATTCTTCCTTTGCTTATATGCTGTGATAATCATACCTTACACTTTTATAGTTTTACAAATTACTTTTGCATGAGTTCATTTTGAGTTTAATAGTAAATCAGTCAAATAGGCTCCTTAGCTATTATTATCCCTGTTTTAGAACTGAAGAAACTTGTGTTCAGACAGGTAAAGTAGTTGTCACAGTTATACTGTTACATGTCTAGCCCAAGATTCAAAACTGGGAGGCATTGTAGCCCAAAGGCCATGTGATCCAACCTCATGATTTTGTAGATGAGAAACTGAGACCCAAAAACATTAAAAATCTTGCCTCATTTTATACAGGTAATAAGTTGCAGGAGAGGGGATTTGAACCCATATCCTCTGACTTTAAGACCAATGTCTTTTCCAATGAAATAATATCTTGCATTTATATAATGCTTTAAGATGTACGTGCTGTCTACTTGTGTTTTCTCATTTGATTCTCTACCAGGAAATGGTGCTATATAATTTGGGGTGAGTCACCCCCAAAATAACTACCCCACTTAGTTGGTTGAAATTCACTTAACAACATTCAAAGCTTTCATCAGGCAGTGAGAGAAAAATGGCAAGACCCTTAAGAGAGGTCATGTGTTGGCTTAAATTTCACAAATTAAGGGTACAGAACCCATCCATGATATTGAGTGTGTTTTGATAGATTATACAAAAGAGACTCCATTAAGAGAGAGAGAAAAAAGATAGAGAAGCTATGGGTTCTGTTCACAATTTTTGTCTACTGCATGATTTTTGTATTCACTGTGGATAGCAACAGCTATAAATGTGCCAAGGGAAAACCAAATCTGGTAGAACTACTTATCCTCGTCATCCAGGGACCTTTCAGAAGGAAAATTACAACTAATGTACCACAAAGTTTCTTTGACTTTAGAACATTATTTCCCTAATTTAAGTTTGTTGCTGGTGGTATTTCAGGGTCCCTCATTCATTATTGCTTATTTCTCCTGCTAGGGAAGACCTTTATTTCTTCAGGAATTTGATCTTCATAATTTTTGTGTAGCAGTGTGAACATCCTGACTTTGTGAGACTTACTTAAAATACTGAAATATTGAATAACATTTTTTCCTGTCTATAGATTTCCTTTTAGTTCAAACTCTTTGATGTATAGATGAATAAACAGGGTTAGGGGTGTTATAAACATGTGCAAATTACTTGGGATAAGGAATGATTTTGAGGTTTTCATTTCATGACAGCAAAGGTCATGTGTGTTTATGTGCTTTGATTGACACTAGATTGACTCATAAATTTGACCTTGATGATGAAAATGGACTGAATTAGTTTCTCTGCCTTGAGTTAGTTCCATGTCAATTGAGTATTGGATTTTTCCATATGTAAGGGGTAAATTTAGGGTTGAGACTGAATATAAAAATTATTGGTCACCAAGGATTTAATTTCTTAAATCCTAAATGAAACACGCAAGTCAGAATGAAATTTTATGGTGATTTAATTACAATAGGAGGAAGAAATTAAGAAGCAAGAGAGAGAAAGGAGTTAATTTAAAGTGCTCCAGCTCAGGCTGAGCCAGGCAGGAGTTCAAGGCCTTGGCCAAGGACAGCCTTCCCCTGAGAGTCAAGGGAAAAGGGAGTCAATCTTCTCACTCACCACGTGACCGTCTCAAGGAAGCTGTCTGAGGGAGCTCCTCCAGGCTCAAGTTCCAGGATCAAACTGGTGCCCAGCCCTCTCCACAGGAAGTCACAAGAACTCCAAAGGCAGTTCTCTACATCACTTCCTACGTCTCACATGTGCCAATGGTGGCTCAAGCTTGGCTTAGGACAGCCCAGGGGACAGTCAGTTGTTTCTGATTTGTCATTTGCTAGCACATGCCAGTGTAGTGTGGGTATGTACATTCCTGGGTGCTAGACTAAGCAAGATGGGGAAAATCTAAAAATGGGGTTGATGAAAATTTTGAGCCATGACAAGAGGACTTGAACACGTTTGAGGTTTGAGGTTGTGGCTGTCTAACATGTTTTAAAGGTATGTCTTCCTCGTTCCACATTCTACAAAGTATCTCAAATTTGGCTCCTACCTGGTTCCTATAATCTAGTCCCTTTTCTGTCTTTCATAATGTGGCAACTTTCTGTAGTCCTGGCTATTGATTGGGTAAATGCTTAATTGCTTAAATCACTTTAATTGGACCCTGATTCAAGAACCTGTTATAGATTTATTTTTCCTTTACTTGGAATTTTTACACATAAGACTTTGATAGTCTATATTTCATCCAGAAATTATCTTTTTTATTTTGGATTTTTAAAAATGCATTTGATTTCTCTTGCCAATTGATTCATATACCTCATAACTCAGCCATGCATCCCTAAGTGATCCCTGTGTTTTTCAATCACCCTCTTCAGGGGGAATATGTATAAAATATTATTATTTTAAATTGCAAAGTTTAAATTCTTTTTGAGAGCAATTTTAGGATAAGAAACATGATACCTCTCTGAATCCAGAAAGTGAACTGTTTGGTGAAGACACCATGAAGATGCCTCCACAGACCATACACTGCACCTGAAGATCCAGAGTGAACTTTGGGATATGGTGATTTGAACTGTGTGGGGTTTGAATGCATTTGTTTTGCATGTGTACTCTTATGCCAAAGGGGACTGCCCCCTAACTGGCTTTTTGTCAATGTGCCTAGTAATAATTGGTTTTGTTATCTTTTCCTCTTATCCACAAATTATTACAATCTTTAAGTTGATTATATTTCCATGATCCTTTTGGGGAAACTGGTTTTCCAATAGAATCACAGGGCAGTATATATAAATGGAGATTTTAAATCCCAGTCTTCAATCCCCATAAGTCCTTGGTGTTTCCCATAATTCCCTATAATCTCACCTGAGTCCCCAGGTTGGTGAGATCACAATTGGTATTTAACTGGAAGTAACGCCTCCCTCACTCTCTTCCATTCCATTGCAATGATGTAGTAAGTAAGCGAATCGCGGGGATTCAGAATTGGCTAATCAGCCATGGGCATGTGGTTTTTTATTTTGTATCTTCTTTATTCCTTGATTTCTAATAATCCTTAATAAACCTCATAAAATGTAATATTTTATTAGTAGAGATATAATTTAATTTTTACACATACAAACATGTTTCACCACTCTCTTTTCTTATGTTTCAATGTAATAGTTTGTTTTTTTAAAAAAAACAAAGACTCCTCATGGGGAGTTTATTATCAGACTGAGGACTGAAGCACTTATGAATTAAAGCAATCCAAATTTTAACACACACACATTCACACAAGCACACACAAAGAGTTAATACATGGCCACATGTGTGAGCACTTTTCAGTACAAAATATTCCCTGTAACCAAGCATTTCTCCAAAGCATAACCATACTATGTTAAATCATTTTTTTAAACCTTAGTAATAATAGTTTTGTTAAATTCTGATATGCCATAATAAAGTGAAAAGCCTTAACTTTTATGCTATATAATGTAATAGTTTTTAAAATGTAGAATGTTATTTTTCTCAATTATATTTGAAAGGAATTTTTAGCATTTGTTTTCTCAAAATTTGAGTTCTAAATTTTCTTCCTCTAACTCTTCCTAACCCTTCCCACTTCCCTGAAATGGTAAGCAATTTGATCTAGGTTATACATGTGCAACCATGTGAAATATGCTTCCTCATTGGTCATGTTTTAGAAAAAGACTCATAAAAATATAGAAAATAAAGTTAAAAATAATATGTTTTAGGGGACAGGTGGGTGGCTTGAGAGTCAGACCTAGAGATGGGAGGTCCTAGGTTCAAATCTGGCCTCAGACACTTCCTAGCTGTGTGATCCTGGGCAAGTCACTTGACTCCCATTGCCTAGCCCTTACCACTCTTTTGCCTTGGAGCCAATACACAGTATTGACTCTAAGAGGGAAGGTAAGAGTTTAAAAAAAATAATTTGCTTTGGGGGCATCTAGATCACTCAATGGATTGAGAGTCAAGCCCAGAGATGGGAGGTCCTGGGTTCAAATATGACCTCAGATCCTTGCTAGCTGTGTGATCCCGGCCAAGTCACTTACCCCCCATTGCCTAGCCTTTACCATGCTTCTGCCTTGGAACCAATACACAGTATTGATCCCAAGATGGAAGGTAAGGGTTTAAAAATAAAATAAAATAAAAATATGCTTTGATCTATATTCAGATCCATCAGTTATTTCTTTGAAGGTGGATAGCATTTTTTTCCTCACGAATCCTTTCTAATTATCGTACAGCATTGTATAGCTGAGAACAGCTAAGTCATTCATAGATCATCATCATACACAATTGCTCTTCCTGTGTCTCCTTGTTGTGCTCATTTCACTTTGCATAATGTTCATATAAGTCTCTCCAGGTTTTTCCATAATCATCTTGTTTGTCATTTCTTATAGCATAATCGTATTCCATTAAAATTATATACCGCAACTTGTTCAGCCATTCTCCTGTTGTTGGACATCCCCTCAATTACACTTGACAGTTTTTAGGAGCAAATATGATACTCCAAGGGAACTTACACAACTTGTAGCTCTTAAAGAGAATACTTCATTGGCTGTAAGACAGATTGGGACAGCTGTTGGTGTATTAAAGACCTGAAAAGATGATGGTTTTTCCTACCAGGAGAAGTAAACAATAATGAATGAGGGATTCTGAAAATTCACCAGAGACAAACTTAAATATGAAATTAATTAGAAAATAAGCAACGGCCTTCAGTGGGCCCTGGAGGCTGCAAGGGTTGTTAGTGATTCCTATAAAGAGAAGGGATGGTGTCATAGAAAGAGCACTGACTGTAATAGCATGATAAAACCTGAGTTTATATAAAACCAAAATCTATACATCTACATTCACTTATTAGGTGGCTTTGGACTAGTCATTTTATTTCCCCAAGCCTGAAATTTCTTCATCTGCAAAATGGGAATCTTACTTGCATGGGATTTTTGTACAGAAGATGTGAGCTCTTATTAGCAGTAATGGTCACATTCAGTCATCTTCAATCCTAAGAGATACTTAACGCAAAACTTTCAGAAATGGTCAAAATATCATTTATTTTTGCTTTACTAGCCTGAAGGATATTAAATATTCATTCAGAGCTAAATGCCCTGAATGACATTCAATATTCATTCAGAGCCAAATGCTGAGACCACAAATAGAAATCTCCTTCCTCTTAACACATATGAAAAAAGAATTAGTTCATCATTAAAAAAGGTTCACTTAGGATTATTGATCTAGAGCCTGCCAGGACCAGAATGGCCATCTCAGAGATCTGGGGTTCTTAACCATTTTTGTGCCACGGACCCTGTTGGCAGTGTGGTGAAGCCTATGAACCACTTCTCAGAATAACTTTAAGTGCATAAAATAATAGATGAAGGATTACAAAAGAATCAATTATCTTTTTTGTTTAATCCTTAATCCTTTAATCTTGGAGTTAATACTGTGTATTGGTGCCAAAGCAGAAGAGTGGTAAGGGCTTAGGCAATGGGGGTAAGTGACTTGTCCAGGGTCACACAGCTGGGAAGTGTCTGAGACCAGATTTGAACCTAGGACCACCCATCTCTAGGTCTGGCTCTCAATTCACTGAGCTACCCAGCTGCCCCAAGAATCAATTATCTTGAGACACAGTTATCAAAATATTTGGAAAAACAAGATCCCCATATTAAGAACCTCTGTCATAGATCTTCTACAGAGAGCTAGGAGGTACTTCAGAGTTCAACCTTCTCCTTTTACAGATGAAGGAACTGATGTTCACGAAGGTTAAATAACTTGCCCGAAGTCATATGGTAGAAAGCACTCAAGGTAGGATTTGAATGCAAGTCATCTGACTCTAATATAGTCATTCTTCCATTAGGTCTTTCCATTAAGACTTGCTGCCTCTCTTACACAGTGATTTCTTGTTTGCTGTCTTCAGCAGTTAAATGAGCTGTGCGGGTGAAATAACCTGGGAAGAAGGGAAAGGCACAAAATTCCAACAGATGCTGAGCACTAAAAGCACACAACTGATTTGCTGCCAACATCTGTTGACATTCAATATAATTCTAATCTACTGCCCCAGGGAGTCAGAGCTGTTACTCTTCAAATAATTCAACTGTGAAATCTCTTCTATTACCAAAGAAGCTGTCTACCAACAGGTGTGAAATATGCCCCTGGATTGTGTGAAGCCAGCCTGGATTTGTTTCAGATTTCCACCAATCATTTAAATGAATGCCAATTTGTTTCTCTTGCCCATGTTACCTTGTGCCCAAAGAACAAAGAGAGTTTTGGCATCAGGTGAAATTGATGGTCCTCTAGCCAATTGATTGGGTGACATTTCAGGGTTTCTTGGAACGAAGGACGAGAGTCACCTCCATTTAATGAAGTCAGTTTTCTACCTCAAACTGTTCTGGAATAATTCCTATGACATCACTTTGTTAAATCAGGGATTCATCAACTTATTTGTGTCATAGATCCCTTTAGCCCTCTGATAAAACATGTGGATGGACTCCTTTTTAAACACACAGAATAAAATACCCAAGATTATAAAGGAAACCAATTATAATAAAAGGAAATTAAAATATTTTTTAAAAAATCTTCACAGAAGGCAGCTAGGTGGCTCAGTGGACAGAGAGGGGCCAGGATTGGAGATCGGAGATTTGGGTTCAAATATGGTATCAGACACTTCCTAGCTGTGTGACTTAGGCAAGTCACTTAACTACAATAACTTAGCCCTTACTACTTTTCTGTCTTGGAATTAATACTTCATATCCATCTAAGACAAAAGTTAAGAGTTGGGGTTTTTTTTGTCAGTGAGTTCAGGAATAGTGAGGTAATAGAACAGATCGAGCACCAGGACTGGAGACAGGAGATCCTGGGTTCAAATCTGATCTCAGACACTTTTTAGCTATGTGACCCTGGGCATGTCACTTATCCCCCATTGCCTAGCCTTTACCATTCTTCTGTCTTGGAAGTAATACTTGGGATTGATCCTAAAATAGAAAGTAAGGGTTTAAAACAATGTTCATAGACCCTAGTTTAAGAACCCTTACTATGGATCAGGGCTTCTCCTTTGATAGGATAGGCACTTAGCAGAATGTCTGCCACATTGCAAACACTTAATAAATGTTTATTGATTGATTGATTTGAAGATAGAGTTAGCATTGTAATTAAGGAAGCATTTGAATTTCTAAAACATATTATAAAATACTTCAAGGATATGTGATTTCATCAATATAATTATTTCTCCATTCTGATTGCAAGCCTTCCACACATGATTATCATCACTAGTTCTGGTTGAAAAAAATGTATTACCTGGCCAATAGTTTAATGATTAGCTTCTATGTGTTTAGCTTGCTGGTCCTTAATGAAAGAAACACAATCTGCTAACAGGCTTACACTCCAAATACTTCCAGATTTTTGATGTTATTGTTATTCAGTTGTTTTCAGTTGTGTCCAACTTTGTGACCCCATTTGAAGCTTCTTGGCAAAGATACTGGAGTGGTTTGCCATTTCCTTCTCCAACTCATTTTTTTAGATGAGATAACTGAAGCAAACAGGGTTAAGTGACTTCCCCAGGGTCATACAATTAATGTCTTGAGTTTAGATTTGAACTTGAGAAGATGAGTCTTCTTGATTGCAGGTCTGGCACTCTGTATACTGCCATCTTTCCAGCTTGGAAGGACCTTAAAAAAGTTCTTTTTTTCCATTGTCATTTGTTAAAGCATTAATTTAGTGCTTTGTGTTTTACTGGTTTAATTGCTGCATTTTTATTATCTGTGACTTCAGTGGGGAATCTTAACATAGATATGAAAACTGATAACACAGTATTATTCTCCTTTGATGTGGAGCATGGGAGAAGGGAAATTATATTATAGTCTTACATCGATGTTACAGAGACAAAAAATAACTTGGGGGTGGAGGTGGTGGTACAGAGCTCAAAGATGAATGTTTAGGGGGAGTACATTGCTTAGCGAGTAAAGTATAAAGTTAGAAGATTGAAGAGGATATGGCTATTGGGACCCAATGACCTGGTCAATGGAACATTTTCAGAACAAGTACCACAAGTCTGACAGATGCTTTGCATTAGCTGGTGTAGGGACAGTATTCTTTTCCCTGGGGATATTTTCCCCCTTAGATTTTTTTTTCAGGTTAGCAAAGTCTAATCTGCCCACTGGCCTTTATAGGAATGTCGATTCTCTAGCACAAGGTCTCTTAATCTTGTTCCTGTTGTGAATTTTAAAACTATTCCACCCTAATCAGACCATTCTTTAGAAGATGTGGTTTAGCTATTTCCTGATCAGTAACAATGGAGATACTTGGAATAACAGAATCAGGTCTTGGAAACTCTACATTCTCTACCCTACTCAGTTTAACAAGATTTTGAAGGTCTGTATCAAACTCAAGATTTAATTATCTGAAGAGATAGCCTCCAACAGACATGTGCAGAAAAAGGACAGACCTCTGGGCTATCCTAAGTCAAGCTAAGTCCTCATTGGTACAGATGAGATGCAGAGAAGTGATGTAAAAACATCTATATAAGGCACGTCACTTCCTGCCTCTTTCTCTTTCACTGGAGGTGACTCTGGCTGGCAGCATGCTAGGCATTCCGACATCTTGGGAGGGGTGGCAGTTATTGTCTGGGTTTTGGCAGTGAGTTTTGTTCTTGACCTGATTCAGGTTCAGGCATCTCAGCTGAGCCCCTTTTGGAGTTCAGGTTGATTCCTTCCTCCTTCACACTCCAAACCCTTACTTTCTAGATCTTCTAATCTTCCCTCCCAGGACCAGTCAGGTGGGGGGGGGGATCCTTCTCCCTTTCCTTCTCCCTTCTTCTTAATTTTCTCTACTATATCAATTAAATCACCATAAAATTTGGGAGCTGATTTGAGTATTTATTATTTGGGTTTTTCATTAGAATTTTTATAAATAAAATCCTTGGCGACCTAAATTAATTATACATTCAGTCTTAGCCATAATTTCACCCTTTACACTGTCATGGACCTCTTCAGCAGTCTAGTGAAGCCTATGAACTCTTCAGAAGAATGTCTTAGAATACATATGAATTAATTCAAATACAAAGGAAACCAATGATGCTGAAAGTTATCTATATTTATGCATCATATCTATTGTCTATTTGCATATTACATCTATGTACCTAGCATATCTATATACCTTACCAGATTAAGAACTCTAAGCTTTAGACACATAACGAATTATGCCAGGCTAGGATATACCTTCCAAACAAAGTCTCTAAGAACCCAAAGTCATCTCCCTATCAGAATGAGGCATCAGAGTACAGTTTTAGTGGAGGATAATAATTATGCTTATTATTTATTAAAGTCAAAATCTGGCTGATTCTTAGGTTAACTTTCTTTCCACTTTTCCACAATGCCTCTGGTGCTGGAAGTTTGGCTCCAAGAGTAATCTCTCATTGGGTACACATTTACCACTAAAAATTGGGTTCTTCCTGGATCCTTTTGGATCTTGCACCCTTAGTAGCTCTTGTTCTCACCCCCTTTCACCTCCCTTTTATGTATTCTTTCCTCATCAGAATGTAAGCTCTTTGAGAGCAGGGACTACTTTTCTTTTTGCTTGTTTTTGTATTCACAAGTGCATAGTATCTGGTACGTAGTAATATTGAATTTATATTTGGTCATTTCTTCTCTACCTATCTACCTCTGACTATATCATCTTTCTAGGACTTCTTTGAATTTCTCCATCATATATTCCTTTCCCAGGTAGGAAGTTCAGTGGATTGAGAACAAGGTCTACAGGGGGGAGGTCCTGGGTTCACATCTGGCCACAGAAAATTTCTAGCTGTGTGATCTTGGACAAGTCACTTAAGCCCCATTGCCCAGCCCTTATCATTCTTCTTCCTTGGAACCAATACATGGTATTGATTCTAAGATGGAAGGTGAGAGTTAAAAAAAAAAGTTCCTCCCTTGCTCTTTCAGCTTTCTTTCGTGTGTTTTCTTCTTCCATTGTCACAATAGGAGAGGGACTGTGTTTTTACATGTATTTGTATCCTTAGTGCTGAGCATTGTGCCTGGAAACAAAAACAAATTCTTTTTATTCATTCATTCATTCATTCATTCATTGGACCATTTATTTATTTATTTGCTGAAATGAAAAATTGTATTTAATTAATTAATTTAGAGTATTTTTCCATGGTTACATGATTCATGTTCTTTCCCTCCCTTCCTTCCCCCTCTCCCCCTGTAGCCAACAAGCAATTCCACTGGGTTTTACATGATTAAGACCTATTTCCATATTATTAATATTTGCATTAGGGTGATCGCTTAGAGTCTACATCCCCAATCATATCTCCATCAAACCAAGTGATCAATTATTTGTTTTTCTTCTGTATTTCTACACCCACAGTTTTTCCTCTGGATGTGGATAGTGTTCTTTCTCACAAGTCCCTCAGAATTGTCCTGGGTCATTGTATTGCTGCTAGTAGAGAAGTCCATTACATTAGATTGTGCCACAGTGTATCAGTCTCTGGGTACAATGTTCTCCTGGCTCTGCTCCTTTTGCTCTGCATCACTTGCTGGAGATTGTTCCAGGTCACATGGAATTCCTCCACTTTATTATTCCTTTGAGCACAATAGTATTCCATCACCAACATATACCACAATTTGTTCAGCCATTCCCCAATTGATGGGCATCCCCTCATTTTCCAATTTTTTGCCACCACAAAAAGCGCAGCTATGAATATTCTTGTACAAGTCTTTTTCCTTATGATCTCTTTGGGGTACAAACCCAGCAGTGCTATGGCTGGATCAAAGGGCAGACAGTCTTTTATCACCTTTTGGGCATAGTTCCAAATTGCTCTCCAGAATGGTTGGATCCATTCACAACTCCATCAGCAATGAATTAATGTCTCAATTTTGCCACATCCCCTCCAGCATTCATTACTTTCCTTTGCTGTCATCTTAGTCAATCTACTAGGTGTGAGGTGGTACCTCAGACTTTTAATTTGCATTTCTCTAATTATAAGAGATTTAGAGCATTTTTCCACGTGCTTATTGATAGAAAAACAGATTCTTAATCAATGTTAGTTATCAAAACCCTCAACAATCTCATCCACACCTACCTTCCCAACCTTATTATAAATATTTCCCTTCCTGCCCTTTGCAGCCCAGACAGACCGGCCTTCTTACTGTTTCTCAAACTCCGTTGACCATCTCCATGTCATTTTTTACCATTCCCATTCTTGTACTACCTTCTACACGAGCCCTTTCCTGACATTCCTCAAGCCCAGCCGCCAGAACTCTTTCCCTCCAAATTACCCAATTTTGTTAATGTTTTGTATATACCTGTGCATGATGTTGACTGCAAACTTCTGGAAGACAGGGGCTAGAAAATATAATCTGCATTGGAGAGAGAGAGAGAGAGAGAGAGAGAGAGAGAGAGAGAGAGAGAGAGAGAGAGAGAGAGAAAGAGAGAGAGAGAGAAAGAAAGAGAGAGAGAGATTGGTTTCTCATCTGGGTAGCAGTCATACCAATCACAGATCTAATCTCTAAGACTAATGTATAAAAGGCACTTAATAAGTGCTTGCTGATTGATCCACAATGTGAAGATTAAATTTAACTCTCCCGATTGTGAAAATGAAATTAATTAACTTTCCCCTAATTGTGAAGATTAAATTGTAACCCCTGCCCATTTTTAGATTTAATCACCAAAAGTGTAAAAACCCTACTTAAAAATTGAATGGGGAGATTTGCCCATTTTTAAATTTAATCACCAAAGGTATAAACATTCCATTCTCACTTGAGTGGGGGAGGTCTGTGACCCTCATGTGTGATAGTAGGTGATGAATAAGAATCAACTGACTGCCTCCTGGGCAGTCCTAAAGCAGGTCTTCAACTGTGATTGGTAGATGTAGAATTAGGGGAAGGCACAGGAAGTGACACAAGAGAAAGTGTCTTTAAAAGGGAGTGACAACTTCCTGAGTGCAGTTCTACTGACTTCTTCATTCTTTTGAGTAGAGACTTAACCTGAGACCTTGTTCCTGGTAAGGCTGTTCTAAAATCTCTTCCGTTGAACTGACATGAAGTGAGTGAAAAAGCTGACTCTTAACTGATGGATTTTCGGAAAAAGAAAAAAAAACTAGCCTCAGGAGAGATTTACCTCTTGAGAGAGTCTTCCCCAGGTCCTTGGCTTTGATGATGCCTAAGGAATAACTCTCCCTGCCCGGGTTGAACCAGGGGCTATGAGTAAATTACTTAGTGCTTAAGCTAGATATCTTACCCTATCCTCTCTCTGATTTTCTTACTTCACTCTTTCTAAATTTTGTAAATAAATATCTTTGGAATAAATTAAATTCCTAGCAACCACACTCTTAAATAATCCAGTCCATCCCTTTTAAAATTAACCCCTTCCCCCCCTTACAACAACCACTGAAATTATCAAATTCTCTTAATCCAAATGAATTACTCAGATTATTGCCATGACACATGTGGGTGGGGGGTGGAAGAATAGATGATTATCAATCAGACAGAAATGGGTTTCTTTAAACACATACCAAATCAGAATACTATCACTTCCAGTGGTAGGCAAATAACAAACTATGATAATAAATATTATAGTAATGAAAATGTACTTAATGCTGATTTTAAATTTCTTATTACCATATTTTTTATTTTCTTTTTCTTTTTTTAATATCCTTACTTTCCATCTTAGAATCAATACTATATATTAGTTCCAAGGCAGAAGAGTGGTAAGGGCTAGGCAAATGGAGGTCAGGAGATGTGTAAATATTAAAGTATATCTCTAATAATAAAAATATTATATTTTATGAGGTTTATTAAGGATCATTAGAAATCAAGGAATAAGAGGATACAAATCAAAAACCATGTGCCCATGGCTGTTTAGCCCACTTAAAATCCCACATTTAGCTTACCACTATACTTGCTACATCATTGCAAAGGAAGAGTGCATGGGAGGGGTTACTGCCAGTTAAATACCAATTGTCATCTTGCCAATGTGGAGACTCAGGAGAGATTATAGGGATTTCTGGGAAATACCAAGGACTTCTGGGGAATGAAGTCTGGGGTTCAAAATTTCCACTTTTACAAGTGCCCCAGGTCACAGACAGAATGTGTCTGAGGTCAAATTTGAACTCAGGACCTCCTGTCTCTAGGCTTGACTCTGAATCCACTGAGCCACCCCTATACTTTTTTAAAATTAAGTTTATTTCTTTAACTAATTTAGAGTATTTTTCCATGGTTACATGATTCATGTTCTTCCCCTCCCCTCCTTTCCTTCCCCCTCCCATAGCCAACAAGCAATTCCACTGGATTTTACATGTGTCATTGATCAAGACCTATTTCCATATTATTGATATTTGCACTCTTAGAGTCTATATCTCCAATCATATCCCCATCAAACCATGTGATCAAGCAGTTGTTTTTCTTCTGTGTTTCTACTCCCACAGTTTTTCCTTTGGATGTGGATAGCTTCTTTCTCATAAGTCCCTCAGAATTTTCCTGGGTCACAGCATTGCTGCTAGTAGAGAAGTCCATTACATTTGGCTGTACCACATTGTATCAGTCTCTGTATATAAGGTTCTCCTGGTTCTGCTCCTCTCACTCTGCATCCATTCCTGGAGGTCGTTCCAGTTCACATGGAATTCCGCCAGTTCATTATTCCTTTGAGCACAGTAGTATTCCATCACTCTCAGATACCACAATTTGTTCAACCATTCCCTAATCAAAAGGCAATCTTTCATTTTCCAATTTTTTGCCACCACAAAGAGTGCCAACCCTATACTTTTTTATTATGATGATTAAGGTAACTAGGAGGCAAAGTGGATAGAGTCCTAGACCAGGATTCAAGAAAACCTGAGTTCAAATTTGGTCTCAGACACTTACTAGCTATATGAACATGAACAAGTCACTTGACTCTGCCTCAGTTTTCTCATCTGTAAAATGAGCTAGAGAAGGAAAAAAATTCTAAATTAATTAAATAAATACATTTTGAAGAAAAAAGAAATCATGTTGGATTAAGTGCTCCAGATTTTCTTTGGGAAAATATAGTAACATAACTATGTAACTCTATTCCTGAATCTTTCAATCTTTTTTTTGGTATTGGTGGGTATGCATGTGTATGTGTGTGTACGTACCCCTTATTTGCCTTTAATCAAATTCTAATAACAAGTAGGAAGGAAATACTTATGAAACCACTGTTGGTGGAGATGTGAATCCATCTAAGCATTTTGGAAATCAATAGTGAATTATGTTTAACAGTAAGTAAATATTTTATACTAAATGTCCCATTTGTCATTTATACCTATTTGATACTCATTCTGAGAATCAACTTGGAGTTAATACACAAAAGATGTTGCTGTAACCAATAAAAGACCCCTGGGTACAAAAATATTCAAAATGGTGTTATTTCTAAGAACAAAAAGCTGGAAACAATATGACATAGTGTTTGTTTGCTAAATGGTCCAACTGATGATGATATTTAAATGTCATGTAATATTATGGAATTGTGTGGGGAAGAAATTCAGGACAACTAAGGAACTTGCTTACGTGTTACAGAAAAAAAATAATAAAAAAATAAAGCCAAAAGAACACTATATATATAATGATTATAGCAGGTGGGTGTTGTAGTAGATAGTGCTGGATTTGAAGTTAAGAAGACCGGAGTTCAAACAAAGCCTTCAGACATTTACTGGAAGTATGACCCTGGGCAAGTCACTTAACTCTGCCTCAGTTTCTTCACCTACAAAATGAGCTGAAGAAGGAAAAGGCAAATGCCTCTAATCTCTTTGCCAAGAAAACCCCAAATAGAGAGTTGGAAATGACTGAAATAACTCAACAACAACAAAAATATGATAATTTCAATGGTGAGAATGAAGACAATGCCAACTGCCAACAAAACTGAAGTCACAAGTAATGGATGACATTGGGTGTGATCAGGGTCAGCTTTACACTGTAGATTGTAAACTGCCTATGACAGAAAATAATATTTAATTTTCTTTGTCTTGTGTAGAATTACCTATGCTTTAAAAAAAAAAACGTTACTTTCTTAGAACCAGTGGTTCTAAGGCAGAAGATTGGTATAGGTTAGGCAATTGGAGTTAAGTGACTTGCCCAGAACCATACAAGTAGGAAGGGTCTGAGGTCAAATTTGAACTCAGGTCCTTCCAACTCTAGACCTGACTCTCTATCCATTGTGCTACCTAGCTGCCCCCAATCCTCATTCTTTTCAAGCAAAGATAAGTCATTAAAACTTAGTTATCACATAGATTTTGGGGATGCATAAATATTAGGAGCAGGGCAGAGAAAGTCCTGTTGGGTAGATCACTTGTATGTGATTAATTTTGCCTTATAACTTAGAGTCATTACTGAGAAGCCTTGCTGAGACTCTTGAACACAGATAACATCAAAATATTCCCAGCATTCTTTGAAATGAACAATATGTCCAAAACAAAGTTATGCCACGTGAGAATTAATTTGGACAAGGCTTTGGTGCAGACATATGGTTACAAAAGCTGGAAATCCCCCAAAACATTTGCTAGAAAACTAGATGCCTTGGGAAACAAATGCCTATAAAACATCAAATACTTTGGTTTGGAGATTTCATCACAACCTACACAGTCCAAGAAATCACTAGCCAAGAATTTGTCTGCACCAGAATCCAAGATTAGCACTTGGCTGGCTTGGACTTAAAGTCTTGGGGCACCACTGTAGAGATCTTTGTTGAAAGCTTCCAGTGAAATGAAAGGTTGGAAGGAGGAAAGAGAGGGGAAGGATTGAAAGGTAGGGGTAAGAGAAAAGAAAAGGATCCTGAGATTATCTCTTTGACAACTGGAGGATGGCTGGACAAATGATGGTAAATGGATGTAATGGAATAGTTTTGTACCATAAGAAATTTTTTAAAAACACCATTTCTGGGAATTTGGGATAGTGTGCACCGATGCAGAGTGAAATGAGCAGAACTAGGAGAACAAATTTTAAACAGAAAACATTTTTTTATAAAGAAAAACAACCTTGAAAGATTTTAGAACTCTGATTAATGCAATGACCTACCATGCCTACCTCAGAGGACCTATAATGCATATTATTTATCTCCTGATAGATGAAAGCTACAAGATGCACATTCATTTTTGAAAGCCACTGTTTTGATTTGTTTGTCTCAATCATATTTATCTGTTGCAAGGGTCCCCTGCCCTTTTTCTTGGTTTTTAATGGAGGGGGAAAGATTAAAAAAAAAAGATGGCCATTGTAATATTTTTTAATCACAATGCCAGAAGCACAAAGAAGGAAGTACAAAAGGAAGTAGGGGCAAGATGGACAGTTTTTAATAAAAAAAAAAAAACAAATAAACTATTTTTTAAGCACTTGCTATGCACCAAGCACTGTGCTAAACATTGGGTATACAAAAAAAGGCAAAAGACAGTCCCTGCCCTCTAGCAACTTATAGTTTAGTGAGGGAGACACCATGCAAACAATATATAAAAAGCAAGCTAAATGCAAGATACATAGAAAATGATTAAAAGAAGGAAGGCACTAGAATTTAGAGGTGTTAGTTTGGAAAGTACCATAGAAAAAGTATGAATGAAGATTTCCAGCTTCAGATAGAATCCTAATTTTGAGTTCTGCTATAAAAATTGAGATGCTTTTTTGTGAGTGTGTGTGTATGTTTAAGCTTGGAACTTTTAAAAGATTTTTAAAAAGATAAAAGAAAGATAAATAGAATAAAGAATTGAGGGCACCCAAAGGAACTATTACTAGAAAGTGATATTGAAAGGGAGAGCAAGCTGTTCTATTTCTGTGGTGTTTGGTTGCCAACATTAATGTTAGCAAGATATAAATTTTACTTTTTTTAAACTCTGAATTCAATAATCACCAAATAAAATAATTTCTTTATTACATCGTAGAACAAGGGGGAAAGGCTTGTAAATGAAACTGTTCCCTTATTGTGTAGATTGCTTTTCTTTTTAAGTATAAAGCAAATTTAACATGAAATTTTTAAAGTCATCCTATGTGTCTATGATGCCTTGTTTTCTTAAAAAAAAGTTTAAATGGCAGTTTTATCCCTCTTTCTTTTTTTTTAGACAACCCTCTTCCTCTTACCTCCTTCCCATTTGGACAAAAAGGAAAAATAAAACCCTCTTAACAAGTACGCATAGCCAAGAAAACAAATTCTTGCACTAGCTCCTTCAAAAAGTGTCTTACTCTGTAACTTGAACTCATTACTTCACTTTAAAGAAGTGGGTAGCTTAATTTCTCTGGAATTGTAGTTGGTCATTGCATTAAGTAGAATCCTTAACTTTTTCTAAGTTCTTTGTTTTTGCAATGCTGTTATAAAAATTGTTTTTTTCTGGTTCTGCTCACTTCACTCTGAATCAGTTCATACAAAACTTTCCAAGTTTCTATGAAGCTTTCATTGTTATTTATAATACATTATTATCCCATTTGAAACACAACAAAACTTTTAAAAGCCTCTCCAACTGATGGGCATACCTTATAGTTTTTGGCCATCACAGAAAGACCTGGCACAAATATTTTTGTATACAGGGGCCCTTTTGCATTCTTCAGGATGAAGTGAGGTCAGGATACACAATATCATCTACCACCCTAGAAAAAGATGGGAAATAAATAGACACCAATTCTAGAAGCACTTTTTATAGAAATAAAGTTTTGGAAACAAAGTAGACACTCATCAATAGAGGAATGACTGAACATATGTTATTCTTACATTGCTAAGAAAAGAATATTAAAAATTCAGAGAAATCCAGGCAGACTTCTTAAACAGATTCAGGAGGATAGTTCTTATAATGATCTCAAAGATGTGAAGGAAAATCATATTTAAAGACTTTAGAACTCTATTCTAGACAATGATCAGTCAAGACTTCAGAAGACTGATGGTGTTGACTTGCAGAATGGAAGTGGTGGACTAATGGCATGGAATGAGACATCCTTTTTAAAATCTAATTTTCAATTAATGAACATTTTGTCTCCCCTCTACCTCCCCCTAGGAAGAAAAAAAGCAAAAGCAAAAATAAAATTGAAACACGCTTTAATAAAAATAAATACTTTTATTAATGCTGTGCATATATGGAACACATTTTTTTCAGACATTAATGACAGGCTGATTGTTTCATTTGATTTCACTAATTTGTTATAGGGGAACATTCTATTTTGGTGGGAGTGGTAGGATGATAATGAGGTTTTTTTTTTTGGTTTTGTTTTTAGAACCCTTACTTTTCATCTTTGAATCAATACTTTGTACATATTGCTTTTTAAGCAGAAGAGTGTTAAGGGTTAGGCAATGGGGATTAAGTGACTTGTCCAGGGTCACACAGATAGGAGGTGTCTGAGGCAGATTTGAGACCAGAACCTCCCATCTCCAGGTTTAGTTCTGTATCTGCTGAGCCACCTCCAACAATGACATTTTATAATAGAATGTCAATGTAACAAAAAAAAATTTTGAAAATTGGAACATTTTCTCAGAAAAGTCACCACTTAGCTCTAGTCAGATATATGGATTTTAGGGAGAATATTGGCAAATATAAGAGCAGGGAAAAATTAACAATGACCCTATTAATGCAGGGCAGAAAAAGGCCAAATCTAATTACAGGCGACATTCTGAAGTCCTTTTCTTTTGGGCACCCATAATTCCATGAACAACTGAAATACATCCTCTTCTACCTGGAGCCATCCAACATTGAGGCTTATCAGGTAGACCACATGACTGGCCTTGATGGCAGCCTGGCCATGTGTACAGACTGATAAGACTTTGCCAACAGTACCAGTTAGATGGCAAACATAGAGCAATAGAGCCTGCCACTAGAGTTCAATTCATGTCCTTAGAAGCAGGAAAATCATAGAAGCACAAGTCTAGATTTTAGGCAATATCCCCATTTTACAAATGAGGAAACTGAGGCATAGATATGCTAAGTGAATTGCCCTGGTTCAAGGCTTGCTTCTTTGGCTAGTGTAGACTCCTAACAAAAAGTTGTGGAGAAAGTCTTTGTTAAATTAAATTTTTGTCAAAGTGCTATCATGGAGTCATAATAGAAAGATATATGAAAGAAGATAAACCCTCAGTGTTTACTGAATTAGCAGCCTCGGACACTACACTTTATTTTCCCGGATGCCAGGAATTGTAAAGATAATTTTAAGGTTGTGACTTAAAGATCTAGAGTTAATTGGTCACCGGGGAAAATCCCAAATAAAATACCCAAGTCAGTCTGGAAATTTATGGTAATTTAATTAATATAGAGGGAGGGAATTTAAGGAGAAGGAGGGAAGAGGATATAGGATTCTCCTGCCTGGCCTGTGTCAGGGGGAGTTTTAAAATCCCCACCTCTAGGTCTCTGAAGAAGATTAGAGGCTCCTAAGGGGATAAAGTTGGAAAAGTAAAGGAGGGAAATTCAGCCAGAAACTCACCACCGAACCGGACAATTGCTTGTAGCCACGCTTAGATGCTGAAAGGCTAGCACGCTGCTCTCAGCTAACTCTCCATCGCCAATCAGGGCAAGAGTGTGTTCTGAGAGATGAAAAGTCCCAAATATATAGACCTTTCACCCTTGTGTCTCCTCTAAATTTTCACATCTACCAATCACATCAAAGGCTTTCTTCAGGACTGCTCATACTTTTAGATCTAATCTTTGATTATATCTTTTGAGTTAATTAACACTTCTTTGCTAAGTTCACCTTTTGTTGTTACTTGACCTTTTTGTGATTAATTTAACCTCTATAGTTGCTTAACATCTTTTTGTATTAAGACCTAAAAATAGACTTAGCTTAAAGTTCTAGCTTCACTATAAGGTGAGAACTAAGTACCTCCATTGTTCAATCAGGAGATCACAACTTTATCTTCCCCTAAAGTATGTCTAAGTAGGGTGGAGTAATTTTAAAGTTCACCGAATAATGCTGTGGCTCCATACTCCTGCCCATTCATCTTGATGAGACACAGCTGCTATTGTGGGTAGCCTCAGATATCATATTAATTTGTATAAATGTTGGTCCTAGAGAAATGAGATCAATGGTTCAAAAGTATCTGCCACATGGATGCTTTTAGCTGTATTTGTTTTCACTGAGCTTGTGCATATTATTTATCTTATCTTAAATCATAAAACTCTGAATTGGTTCCTCTGCTCTGATTGTAATAACCTCTGAGGTGGACTTCTCACTCTGCCAGATGTAGCTTGACAGTAGATTCCCCAATACTGAAAATCCTGCCAAGAATTTATTCTATCTGGGTAATTACAGCTTTTGAGGACTTGGAATGGTATTATTAGCCCAGGCTGTAACTCATTTACTGTAGTATAATTACAGTGTGCTCAGCAGTTAGCTCTGACCCACAAAGGGCGGGCTTGGGGAGTTATTTTTAATCTTTTTGAGTCTGTATGTTTGTAGTTGTTTCTAAGCCTTCTAGTTTTGAGTGAGAAACTCTCATATTATATTAATATGCATTTGGAGATACCTTTTTGAGGATAAAGATAGGGGCTGAGACTGATTTTGCTGGTAAAGGGAACTTCCAGGTGAAGAAACTCCCAATACTCTTGTACTACTCTTTCTAAATTTTTATTCTTTTTTTTGGTCTTCATTAAGTTTATTTATTTAATTAATTAATTTAGAAAAATTTCCCATGGCTACATGATTAATATTCTTTCCCTTCCCTCCTCCCACCCCACTCCAATAGCCAATGAGCAGTTCCACTGGGTTTTATATATGTCATTGATCAAGACCTATTTCCATATTATTAATATTTGCACCAGGGTGATCATTTAGAGTCTATATTCCCAATCTAAATGTATATTCTTGAAGAATTGTCTGGGGGTACAGAGACTTTTGACCTTATCAGGGCTACACACCCAGGGTATATTAGAGGGAGGATTTGAATTTAGACTTTTCTGATTCCAAGACCAATCCCTTCTAATATGGCACACTGTCTTTTAAGAAACTTTTCATAACATACTAAAGATTTTTTGGAAGAGTTCATAGATTTTGGAATACTTCATGATCATCACAGTCATTATTATTTTCCCAAGTCCTCACTTAAACCCTTACTTTCTGACATAGTATCAACCCTAAGACAAAAGGGCAAGGGCTAGGTAAACCGGGCTAAGTGACTTGCCCAGAGTTAAACAACTAGAAATTATCTGAGGGCAAATTTGAACCCAGGTCCTCCTGATTCCAGGCTGGGTGCTCTATCCACTATGCACCCTAGCTGCCCTCCTTCTTTTAATTTTAAATATTTTTTATTGTTATTCCTCACTGAGAAAATTGTCAGTAACAATATGGTGGCAATGAACTCCAAATATAGTGTACCAGGCTCCTGGTTAGTAGAAAGCCACACCTTCTTTGTTATGGTGCCCAGAGCAAGTTCAGACCTCATGAAATAGCTACCCTTCCACATCATCACTTTCCCCATCCGGGTTTCAATATATTGCAGATTGGGTTGGCAAGAGAAATTAAATAGGAAATGGGGGGGGGGGGTTTATGGAAGCTGCAGATAACAGAAAAAGTTCAGAAACTCGGAAATGAATAAAATTATATATAGTATGATATAATATCAACATATTTTATCTTTTTAATGCCATCAATATACACAATTTCTTTTTTTAAGGTAAGATAAGTAAAAAAGTTAGTTTGAAAAAAGAGAGGGAAAGCTGGTAGATAACCCGCACACAAAGGCTAGAAATGTTAATAACACTGACCTACCTATAGCCTATAACCGAACTCTTAACCCAGATTTTACAATAAAGTACTGTAAACACCCCATACAAGAAAAAGAAGAAATTCAGATTGCTTCTCTGGTACAAAAGGAGGGCCAAAAATGTTTGTTCAGATTTTCTAGATCATGGAGGCACCGTGCTCCCAAACCCTACAATATAGAAGCAATTGCGCTTAGTCTATGATTACTTGATAGATTAAAATGCTTCCTTACCCACCACTCCAATTATGAAATACAAAGGCTGAGCCTTAGGTAATAAATTATTTTCTTGCACTAAATACTTCCTAGAGTCACAGATGAAAGTTATACTAGTTCCTTCCTAAGAGGGTACATCATACTGGGACAAACATTGGTCTTGGTGTCCAAATACTTAACTTAAAAGGATGAGCTCTGAGAATTATTAGCTGAAGAAGTCAGTTTCTGTGAACTTTGGTTTATTCATCTGTAAAAAGGGTACAATAATATTTGTATTATTAATGAGAGGGAAATGCTTTGTAAGTCTCAAAGCTCTGCATAAATGAGTTATTGTTATTATTTTATTGTTGTCATCCGCATGCAATATGAAAGATTCTATGCCATCTAGTTATTAGCTAGAACATCCAAAAGAAGACCCATTGGAGAAGGAAGCTTATATTGGTTGAGGACATTATCTATAGTATCTCTAGAGGGCTAGGCTTGGAGACATGCATGGAAACATGAGTTGATGGCTATCTTCCCTTTGACTTTAAGGAACTAGCCCAAATTTCTGCTGGTTTAATCTGTCACTTTCTTCTCAAGTTGGAAAGATCACCTGTATCTGGAGTCAGAAGACTTGGATTCAAATTCTATCCCTGCCACTTACTTCCTTTGTGTCTCTAGACAGGTCACATCATCTTTCTAGTCTTCAGTATCTTTATCTGGAAAACACAGATTTTTGGACTAAGTGTACACCAGGGTACCTTCTAACTGTAATTATATGATCCTATGACTCTGAGAAACAAAAAGATTTACTTGGCAGTTAGTTGATACAGTGGATAGAGCTCTGGGCCAGGTGTCAGGAAGACTCCTTTCAAATCCCAGTTTCAAACACTTACTAGCCAGGTGATCCTAGGCAAGTAATTTTACCTCGTTTGACTCAGTTTGCTCAACTATAAAATGAGGGCAGAGTTGTTGTGAGGATCAAATGAGGTAATAATTGTCATGTAGTAGGTACCATATAAATGCTCATTCCCTCCCTCCTCTTATTTCCTGGCACTTAACTTGACAATCTAAGGATTATATACTAATGAGGGTAGCAAACAAACTCTTGTCCTTTAAGAGAATTTGGACTAGTTTCTTACTTCTATTTGATCTGGACAAGGTCTTGAGACCTTTATGGAAAGAGCTCGTGGACCCTTTTCCATAGAAGCTCAAAGCAGAAGATTCTGGAGGAAAATAGTCTAGGAGTTTCCATTAAGCATTACCTTGGGCAACAACCATGATTAGTTATTATGAGAGTGTAAGAAATTAATATAAAGAAAACCTCTCAGATTTGCTAGTCTTGGCCCTTGCCACCATTTTTTGTTAACCAAGTCTTTACAGTAGTCAAAAGTCTTTTTTTTTTGAAAAATTTTATTTAATTAATTAATTTAGAATATTTTCCCATGGTTACATGATTCATGTTCTTTCCCTCCTCTCCTCTAACCCCCCTCCCATAGCCAACAAGCAATTCCACTGGGTTTTACATGTGCCATTGATCAAGAGCTATTTCCATATAATTAATATTTGCTCTAGGGTGATTGTTTAGAGTCTACATCCCCAATCATATCCCCATTGAACCATGTGATCAATTACATGTTTTTCTTCTGTGTTTCTACTCCCACAACTTTGGATTTGGATAGTGTTCTTTCTTATAAGTTCCTCAGAAGTGTCCTGGATCATTGCATTGCCACTAATGGAGAAGTCCATTACATTCGATTGTGCCACAGTATATAGGGCTGTGTACAATGTTCTCCTGGTTCTGCTCCTTTTGCTCTGCTTCAATTCCTGGAGGTAGTTCCAATTCACCTGAAATTCCTCCACTTTATTGTTCCTTTGAGCACAATAGTATTCCATCACCAACATGTACCACAATTTGTTCAGCCATTCCCCAATCGGAGGGCATCCCCTCATTTTCCAATTTTCAAAAGTCTTTTCTAATACAGAAGAAAAACATAAGATTGATCACATGGTTCTATGGGGATATGATTGGGGATGTTGACTTTAAATGATCACTCTAGTGTAAATATCAACAATATAGAAATAGGTTTTAAACAGTGATACATGTATAACTTAGTAGAATTGCTCTTTAGTGCAGGGAGGGGGGAGGGAAAGAACATTAATCATGTAACCATGGAAAAATATTCTAAATAAACAAATTAATTTTTAAAAGCCTTTTCTAATCATTACATTCCTGTTAATAAACTTCTTTTCTATTCATATATTTATGTATACTCTTTTTTTTTCTTGATCCTTGTAAGAGAACTGACTCAGTGAAATCAGCTATTAAAAGGATTTGGTGAGCAAAGGACCAGCCTTTGTATTTAATAGTGAATAAATAGAATATTTTAATCTATCATGTAATCATAATCATAAGTAGTTACTTCATGAGATCTACACTTGCTTACGGCATGATAAAAGTGATGGTGTGGCTTTCCCACTAACCCAAGCTTGGTGCTCCAAATTTTGAACTCATTGCCACTGTATTACCATCGATAATTTTCTCACTGAGGAATTCAGTTTCTCCAAGACTGAATCTGGCCTGTGGGAGCCCATTACTGTGGTTCCAGTCCATGGTTTTCATTTGCTAATGAAGACCTTTTCATTTTTAGAAGGAAACTATTCTTTCATCATCACTTGAGGGGTTGACCTGCATAATAGGAAGTAATGCTGGTGGAAATTATGTAGCACTTAAGATCCCATGGACCTTAAGAAAAAAATCTGCTTCTAAATGTGCACTATACACTTCATTTTAGGCCTTAAGTGCTCAATACTTCAACTCCAAGAATCTAATTGAAAGAAATTTAACTCTCAGTTTTAAACCTATTCATCTATTTATATCTTTATTGAGTAAATGGTCTTTTAACATTTAGGGTGATAGGAACCATGGATAGCTCAATATAAATGATCTCTTTCCCTTTCCAAATACATAGTTAATTACATTTATGTAGGGTGAAATGTTTATGTTCATCCAAGGAGAAGAACCAATTCAAATATATAGTTTAAAAATACTTTATTATTATGATATTGGGAGAGCTAGGACAAACTCTTACATGATAAACTAACCAGTATACTGAGAATTTGTGGTTTTCCAGTTATTATTTTTCAAGGCAGATGGCTTGTCAATAATATCTAGAATAGTTTGATTTAGCAAATCACAATCATGGGGCAGCTAGGTGGTCCCATGAATAGACCATCAGATCTGGAGCCAGGAGGCTGGGCTAAAATATTTCCTTCCTAGGAGACTCTGGGAAAGTCACTTAACCCTGTATGCCTATCCATTGCCCTTCTGTCTTTGAGTTGTTACTGAGACAGAAAGTAAGGTTAAAAAAAATTACAATGTTATCTAGAACAGTTGATAAATCATTGTGCAATATATCAGAGGTTTAGGCTTCAGTCATCTGCCACCAAGAAGGTTATGGAAAAAAAGTGGGATTATAGTCCTGGCCACTCCCACCCTTGGCTATTGGCATCCAGTCTAGTCCTGGGACCCAATCTGGATTTCTTGGGTGGTATTACATGTTGATTGACCATTGCAACCTTTGGTTGCTCCCTAGCTGAGCCTTTTCAACCTATTCTTTGCTTATTATCTATTTGCCTTTCCAATTCAAATGTGATGTGACTGAATTAGTTAATTCTGGCCCCTCTATTCCCATCCCCTTTTCTGCTCCTCTCTTGTTGGGCCATACCTCTCTGCTTCAGGGACCAGGAGCAAAACCATAGGCTTTCCTTTTCTACTCTGCTTCAAATTTGCCATATACAGGTCATGTGGAGGCAGTTGTTATCAAGATTATTAGAGAACTGAATGGTCAATGATGCAGATAATGTGAATCATACAGTCACAGAATTTGAGAGCTGAAAATAAACTTAAAGATAATCTTGTCCATTCATTTCATTTTACAAATCAATTCATAGACATTTACTAAGCACCTGTTGTGTAACATGTTCATATTTCTAGGTCCTAGGGATAGAACTAGGAAGATATATTCCATACTCTTAAAGAGAAAAATATAATATTTGTAAATATATGCAGAATAAATAGAATACATATTAAGGGGATAAAGGGCAGTGAGATGGCATAATAGTGTGAAAGGTAATTTTTTTATCTTAACTTAATCAATCAACTACTTGGAGTGCTCTAACCTTTTAACTTAATCAGTCAGGAACTGGAGGATCCTTTTGATAAAAGTTCACACCTTCAGAGGACTGGAGGTGGATCCCACAGGCACTGCCCCCTGGATAGTGTCAGGCAAATTAAGAAACTATGATTGGTTCCTGAGATGTGATAGACCAGTCCACAGTGAAAGGAAGTAGAAACTGGAGAGACAAGAAGTGATGTGGAGAAAACTGCTTTAAAAAAAGCCAGTGGAGGGCCTTCTGATTCTGTCTGTTCTCTTGGTGGCTCTTGCTGAAAGAAGGACTTCTGCATTGTAGGGATTCAGTTGAGTGGTGATTCTGCATTGGTGCCTTGAGGAGTTCGGCTTTGGTGCCTCACTTGGGTTGAAGAGACCCTGGCCGGAGACACTGGCTCTTCAGTTCTTCTCCTCTCTTTCGTCTGAAGACACTCAGATTTGGATTTAGGTTATTTATCTAGGCAATATTTTCTACCTCCTTCCTACATTTCCCCTTTTATTATCTCTTCCTTGCAGTAATAAAGCTACAGATGCTACTAACAGCCTTGTAATAAGTTAATTTTTATAAATAACAACAATTTTTAAAATTCTTATATTTGTCAAACCCATTTTAATTATTACAGTAGATAGAGTGCCAGGCCTGAAGTCAGAAAGACCTGAGTTCAAATATGGGCTCAGACACCTAGTTGTGTGACCCTGAGCAAGTCACTTACCCCTGTTTGCCTCAGTTTATTCCTCTGTAAAATGACCTGGAGAAGGAAATGGCAAATCACTCCAGTATCTTTGCTGAGTGACCCTGGACAAGTCACTGAACCCTGTTTGCCTCAGTTTCTTCCCCTGAAAAATGAGCTGGAGGAAAAATAATTACAAACCAACATCTTTGCTGAGTGACCCTGGGAACGTCAATGAACACTGTTTGCTTCAGTTCTCCTTCTGTAAAATGAGCTGGAGAAAGAAATGACAAACCATCTTTGTCAAGAAACCCTAAAAGGAGTCCTGAAGTATTAGACATGACTGAAAATGACTGAACAACAATAGCACAGTACCTGGCAAATATAGTAGGCACTTAATGAATGCTTGTTGCCTACCTTTCCTGCTTGCTTGCTTCTTCATCGCCTGAGCATAGAGCAGTCAGGAAGAGAGGTTTTGATGCTTGACTGACTGATCATCAACAGGTAACTCATGCACAGGAACTTCTCTCAGTTGATTCCATTTCAAGTGTCCTCATGCCCCTTGTCAATCAGCCCTCTCCTCTCATGGTTAAGTAAACCTCTTTTGTTAACTATAGAATGACTCACAAACTACTTGCTTTGAATTTAAATGACCAGGAGAATTACTGGAGTCAGTGCCAGCCTGAAACAAATCCCAGGTATGGGGAACAGAGAGAATATCTGTTTGGTTGGAACACTGGGCACAGAGGGGAAATGATGGCCAATGAATCTGGACCGTTGGGAAGAGGATAGTTTGTGATGGACTTTAAAAGCATAACAGAGGAACTTCTATTTTATCCTGGGGCACAGACTACTACTCCTAGAATTGGCAGAGGTGGGGAATCACATAGTCAGATCTATGCTTGAGGAAAATTACTTTGGCTGCAGTATGTAGGATGAAGTGGAGTGGGAAGAGGCTTAAGGCAAGGAGACCACTTAGGAAGCTGTGAGATTTAGGTGAGAGATGCTGAGGGCCTAAAAAACAGATGTTAGTTGTATAAATGGAGAAAAATGCTCAGATTTGAGGGATGTTGTGGAAATAGCAAGATTTGACAACTGATATATAGGGTAAAGGAGATTAAGGAACCATAGATAGAGGACTCTAGATGGCTCTGTGGATAGAAAGCCAGACTGGGAGAGGGAAGATTGTGGGTTCAAATCTGTCCTCAAATACTTCCTAGCTGGAGAACTCTAAGCAAGTCACTTAACCCCACTTGCCTAGTCCTTACCATCTTTCTGGTTTAGAACCAATACTTGGTATTCATTCTAAGATGGAAGAAAAGGGTTCAAAAGAAAATTAATATGAATCCTGGGAGACTAGACAGATGATGGTACCTTCAATGGAAATAAGGAAGTTTGAAGTGGAGGTGGGTTGGAAGTATAGTATTAATAAGTTCTTATTTGCACACATTAAGTTTGAGAAAAGCCTAGTACAACTATGTCCAAAAGGCAAGGCACCTAAGTTGGTTGGTGATGAGTAACTGAAATTCATGGACAAGACTATAGCTGGATGGGTAGATCTATGAGTCACTGTATATTATATAAGTCTATTGGCATAGAGATGCTAATGTGTTGGTAGCTGATGAGATCACCAGGAAAGAGAATGCCCAGAAAGAAAAGGGAGCCCAGGAGAGACCTTTGAGGATCACCTGCAGTTAGGAGGTGTGACATGGTTGATAAGGCATCAATGGAGACTGAAAGGAAATACTCAGACATTCAGAAAAAGAACCAAGAGCAAATCCAGAGAGAAGAGAATTTCCAGTAGCAGAGGGTGGTCGGTAATGTCACATGCAGGAGCTAGGATGAGGATGACTAAAAAACAACCATCAGATCTGGCAATTAAGAGATCATTGGTTACTTTAGAGAAAACTATTAAAATTAAGTCATGAAATTGGAAGCTAGATCACAAAGAGTTGACAAAAGTTGAAGAAAGAGAAGCAAGGAGAAAATCTGTTGGAGAAGCCTGGAGAGGGTAATTAAAGGGGGGCAGCTTTGGCAAAGAGAAGGACCACTTCTTTATCAGAGCTTAGAGGAGAGGATGAAAGCATATATGTTTGTATGGAGTAATATCATGGGATTTGGAGCTGAAGCAAAAAGGAAAGGAAAGTGCATTCCTGATGTATAGCTGATATGTGAGAAGATAGTCTTGCGAGCCAAGATATACAGCTGTGTTTCTCTCTCCCTTGAGTATCTTGTATAACCATTGAGATAACTCTTGGTCAACTTGCATATCAAACTTCTATAACGTTATAGGCAAGTCTGTGATGAAACCTTTCTAAAACAATTAATTTGCATTCTAACCTATTCACCTCAAAACATAAGAACTTCAAACATAAATCTAAAACACTTTTTAGGGAGATAGCTAGGTGGCTCAGCATATTGAGAGCCAGGCACAGAGATGGGAAATCTTGGGTTCAAATATGGTCTCAGACACTTCCTAGCTGTGTGAATCTGGGCAAGTCACTTAACCCCCATGGTGGTGAACCTATGGCACTGAGAGCCCTCTCTGTGGGCATTCCTGCTGTTGCCCTCAGCACAGAGTTCACCAGAGTTCATTACTAGAGAGCAAGAGGGACACAGGGCCAAGCTCCTCTCCTCTCCATCTCAATGTGCACCTGAGGACATCATCTGTGCCTCTAAAACAGTGGTTCTCAACCTTTCAAATGCCATGATCCCACAATACAGTTCCTCATGTTGCAGTGACCCCAAACCAAAAAATTATTTTGGTGGCTACTTCAAAACTGTAATTTTGCTACAGTTATGATTCAGAATGTAAATATCTGATATGCATTATGTATTCTCATTGCTACAAATTGAGAGGTTGAGAACTGCTGCTTTAAAAGGTTTGCCATCACTGACCTAGCCCTTTTCACTCTTCTGACTTAGAGCCATTTCATAATATTGATTCTAAGATGGAAGGTAAGGGTTTTAAAAATAATCAATCAATAAATAAAAACCTTTTGCAATCTCTCCCTAAAGGCAGCTAAGTGACATAGCAGATGGAATATTGGGTTAGGAAGACCTGAAGGAAGTCATTTATTAGCTGGGTGACCCTGGGCAAGTCACTTAACCCATTTCTTCAACTGTCAAACAGGGATTATAATAGCATCTACCTCAGAGGGTTGTTTCTAAGGATCAACTGAGATAATAATTATAAAGCATTTAGCACAGTGCCTGGCACATGATAGCCACCTGACAAATACTATTCCCTCCCTTCACCCTCTCATTCTTCATTTATATGAATGAACTGATTTGGAGAGTCAACCTTGGTTGAATATAGCCATTTTATGCAAATGTCAAACTATATTCAGTTGTGGTGAAATGCTAAGGTAGCTTATTCATTTATCTCTCCCCCCAAAAAAATTTGCAAGGAAATATTTGATTGGGAAAAACAATTCTATGGTTTTCACAATGTCTTTGAAAAGATGCCTTATTGGGCTTTTTCTAGTTCATTCTGCTCCCATCCTGTCAGAAACAGATTGCAAGAACCCTGAACAGATGGAGCTTTATTAAAGTTAACTAACACCTGCTCTTTGATCATCTCATAAGCAAGCAGTTGGGCCTCTTCTGTTAGAAAGGACAAAAGCTGGAGGGACTCTGATACCAAGGAAATAACAGAGCCCTAGAGCTATGCACATATTGTGAAAAGGGCTTGGACAACATATTAATATAAAACAGGGAAATACTTTAAAATATTAAATGTTTAAATTTTAATATTAAAAATAATTCTAATCCAAGTCTGCAGATTAAATTAGAGGAGTGGTAAGGAAATATAATATAGTGAAAAGAGTACCAGATTTTGAGTTGAGAAACAAAAATAAGAAAAAATCAAAATTTTGCCATGTATACTAGCTGTGTGATTTTTCTGGGCCTCAGTTTCTTCCCCTGGAAAATAAAAAAAATGGACTAGATTTCTAAAATCCTTTGCACTTTTAACATTCTGACATCCTATGAAGTTTATAATAAAGACAATGAGAAACCAATTGCATTTAGATGTTTGCTTTCTTTAAATCCTGTTCCATATGTATCTTAAATGAATATGTATTTGGCAACACTTTTAAATATATAGTTGTTATAATGGAGTTATATTTGCTACAGAAAAGGATATCAGATGGAAGATTCATGATTCTCTGGATCTCTGATTAAAAGCACATCTCATTTGACTCAGGCATGGATTCTAAGAACAAGACTCCACTGCCAACCAGTGGCTGCTTGGCCATATTGCAGGCAAAATATCTAAATATCTAAACAGAAGTCCCATTTTGTACTTTATAGTTTTCCTCAGGACAACGCTTATAAAATAAACAACTGAGACTCTAAGGGACTAAATTAACTGCCTGAGTCCATATAGGGACTCCATCCTGAACTTTCTGAATTTAAGTTCAATCCCTTAAAAAAACAGAACTATATTAGACTTGTGAGCTTTACCATATTCCAAAAGTCTTTGTGAATTTTAAAACTTTATTAGCTTAAAGTTTTAATCATTTAAAATTACAATAAGACTCTCAGAATGTCCTGTACATAAAATGAGAACAATCCTGTACAGAATGGAGAAAATGCAGGAATAGAGTACCAATGGCAACATTAAAGTCAAAGAATACTTCTTGCTCAACTTTTTTTAAGAAGATCCATGACCCCTTGGCCATTTTCTGAACAAAAAATTGATACATGGATAAAGGATTCTTTTCCTTGTTTTGTGGTTCCAGATATGTGACATGAATGGTCAGAGAAAGGGGCAAACAGAGGAGAATGTGAAAAAGTCAAAATAGAAAATAGTGAAGGTCAATGAGGACTGGAGAAAATGTTGAAGAGGCAGGTCTCAGCAGAGTATGGGGGCTTAGAAAACAGCTAAAGGAAATTATGGAATCCTGTTGGGATAATGGAGGAGACAAGGTTTGTTCTAGGATGGAGGCTAGGCTAAGACGAGACACAGAATTCTGGAAAAGTTCTTCAGAAACCTCCAGTTCTGTCTTCATCATTTATGTCCGTATTGGACTTGCAAATAGGCTTGGGGGAAAAACAATGGAAATATCACCTGATTCCAACAAATGGCAAGTTTTTTAAAAAAAGCAAAGGGACCTGTGATACCAGTGGTCCTGACACTACTTTTATTTTTGTCATTCTAGTCATTGGAAGCCCCA
Organism: Monodelphis domestica; assembly: GCF_027887165.1. Lineage (NCBI taxonomy): Eukaryota > Metazoa > Chordata > Mammalia > Didelphimorphia > Didelphidae > Monodelphis > Monodelphis domestica. Next base: position 55,127,353 of record NC_077231.1, on the reverse strand, counting down.
TGTCCTTTACAAACTTGACCCCTTGTTTCCTAGTAGACTTTTGTGCTCAATAGCACTTTTGATTATTGATGTTACTATTGATTGATTATTGATTAATTTGGTGGGCCTCCCAATCCATTCAATGTTATTACATTGGTAAATTTGATCAGCTCCCATGAAGCTGGCCATGTGTCCCAGCCCTTTTCTGATTGGTTTCCAGTAATTGGCATGACAAGAGACAGCCAGGTGACACAGTAGCTAGAGTGCTGAGCCTAGAGTCAGAAAGACCTGAGTTCAAATCCAGACTCAGATTTTTACTAACTGTATGACCTAAGGTAAGTAATCTAGCCTCTGTCTCAATTTCCTCAAGTATAGAATGGGGCAACAACAACAACAACAACAACAACAACAACAACAACAATAATAATAATACCTACCTCCAACAACTAATGTGAGAATAAAAATGAGAATATCTGTAAAGAATTTAGCACACTATCTGGTATGTAGTAGATATTTAATACATTTGCCTCCATTTCCTCTTTCCCTTATTAGAGGACCCTCTACTCTTTGTAGTCTCTAAAAGTGGTAGAACTGTTTTTTTCTTTTCTTTTTTGGCACCTTTCTTTTAATTTCACATTTTTTCTCCTTTGGTCTTCCATTAAGGGTAGGGGGAAGAGAAAGTCCTCTCCTCCTGCTAGAGACAATGGCATTTTGCAGCAGAAGCATATGGTAGAGGGAGACATGCTTGCTCAATGCTCCTGGGACTGGAATTTCTGAAACCTCAAGTTCCTAGATGACTTCTGTTTACTCTGTTGAGTTAGAGGTTAGACTAGCAATCTTGAAATGCAGACATTTCTAGCCTTGAGTAATGCTTAGTTAAAGAAATCCTGAACTTCAAAGGCAAGTGCTTAAGTTTCCTTAGCAGTCCAGTTTTTTGACCAGGCAGATCCTTCCTTGCCAATCTTCCATGGTTCCTGGGAGTTGTTCAGTTGGGACAGCAGCTCTCAACCTCTCAGTTTGTAGCAATGAGAATACATAATGCATATCAGGTATTTACATTCCGAATCATAACTGTAGCAAAATTACAGTCTTGAAGTAGCCACTAAAATAATTTTTTGGTTTGGGGGTCACTGCAACATGAGGAACTGTATTACAGGATCACAGCATTAGAAAGGTTGAGAACCACTGAGTTAGGTGAAGGTGAGTACTCTTCAATTGTCCTATACAGAATCTTTACCTGGGGTCATGTGTGGAGGGGAGAGCTACGTCTTCTGTTTAATGAGTCTATACATTTTCATCTTGCAAATTTTTCTGTGCTAAAAGAAATTAACTATACTGTAGTTGATACCTATCTTGTAGATTGGATTCCACCGTGGAAAGAGATTCTAGACATGAGCTTTGTTTTAGAGATCTCCCTAGAGTTACTCCAGGGTGCAATCTAAGAGAAAATTTGACCCCTCTAGGACTCAAGGTCTTCAGAATTAAACCCGGATCTTGTAAAAATTAAAATTACTCTCAATAATAAAAATATTATATTTTAAGAGATTTATTAATGATCATTAGAAATAAGGCTAAAAAGGTAATAAATAAAAAACCACATGCCTATGGCTAATCAGCCTATTCAAAATCCCTGCTTCCCACTACCACCATGCTTGCAACAGGAAGCCAAGGAACGCAGACCAGGAATGCCCACTGAATTTATCCCTTGTCTATAGGAAGTTCATAATGACAAGAAGTCAGTGGCCTCCCAGGAAATGTAGTTTATTAGGGTAACAGATTTTGAATTATGCATTTCCCCCTGATGACCATTAGAAGATTAGTCTCCCCAATTGATCATTTAACATAATCAACTTTTAAATTACAATAATTTGGGGATAAAAGAGGAAAAGAACAAAGAAATGATTGCTAGGCATATTGACAAAAAGCCAATTGGGGGTAGTCCCCTTCAGGATAAAAGTATACATACAAAACACATGCATTCAACCCCACACAGTTCAAATCATCACATCCCAAAGTTCACCCTGGATCTTCTGGTGCAGTGTGTGTGGTCTGTGCAGGCATCTTCAAGGCACCTTCTCCAAACAGTTCAGTTCACTTTTTGGATTAGGAGAAGTAGCATGTTTCTTATCCTAAAATTACTCTCAAAAAGAATTTAAGCTTTGCATTTTAGAATAATAATACATCCCCCCTGAAGAGGATGTTGAAAAACACAGAAATAATTTAGAGATGCATGGCTGAGTTATGAGGTATATGAATCAATTGGCAAGAGAAATCAAAAACAAAAAATCCAAATAAAAGAGAAAAGATAACTTCTGGATGAAATATAGACTATCAAAGTCTTATGTGTAAAAATTCAAAGTAAAGATAAATAAACCTATAACTGGTCCTTGAATCAGGGCCCAATTAAAGTGATTTAAGTGAACAGCTGGGTAGCTCAGTGGATTGAGAGCCAGACCTAGAGATGGGAGGTCCTAGGTTCAAATCTGGCCTCAGACTCTTCCCAGCTATGGGACTCTGGGCAAGACACTTGACCCCCATTGCCTAGCCCTTACCACTCTTCTGCCTTGGAACCAATACACAGTATTGATTCCAAGACAGATGGCAAGGGTTTAAAAAATAAATAAATAAAGTTTTTTAAGCAATTATGCATTTACCCAGGACTACAGAAAGTTTGCCACACTATGAAAGACAGAAAGGGGACTAGATTTTAGCAGCAAATGGGATCCATGATGGAGCCAGAATTGAGATATTTGGTAGAATGTGAGACAAGGAAGAACTGCCTTTGACATATGTCAAAACATCTGAAACCTCGAACCCCAAACAAGTTCAAATCCTCTTGTCTTGGCTCAAAATTATATCAGTCCCACTGGGATCAGTCTCTTTGACTTTGTGTTTGATAGACACTATTCAAGTAGCTTTGTGCCCTTTGGAACTATGCAATGGCTCTTTTTGTATCCTGGAATCAGACAGAATCATTAAGCAAAGTCCCATAATTTTTTTTAAACCCTTACCTTCCATCTTGGAGTCAATACTGTGTATTGGCTCCAGGGAAGAAGAGTGGTAAGGGCTAGGCAATGGGGGTCAAGTGACTTGCCCAGGGTCACACAGCTGGGAACTGTTTGAGGCCAGATTTGCACCTAGGACCTCCCATCTCTAGGCCTGGCTCTCAATCCACTGAGCTACCCAGCTGCCCCCTATTTTTTTTAAACAATCAATGACATCATTTTTATAGTCTAAACCTTTTTGGGTATGCATTGACATTAGGCAAATGTATTTTAAACTTCTATTACTGAAAAATCAAAAAAATTAAAGAAAATCTTCTCAGTACTGGTGACATGTGCTTCAAATGCAAAAAGGAGAGAAAAAATAAAACTGAAAATATGATATTGCACATGCAAGGAAAAATAATAATAAAGAAGTTTTTTAAAAATAAAAAATATATAGCTTACAATCAGTGACACACTGTGTTAGCCAAGGAAAGGTAAAATACAAAGGTTTCTCACCAAAAAATGAGATCCATTTCCTTTTTAACTTGACCCCGAACCACTGTGTGAGTGCAAATGATTTTTTACAAAGTAACAGTTTTTTTTTTATAAAGAACAGTTGTATAACAGGTAATGCACATTCAAAAAGTATAAGTCCCCAAAGTTATAATAGTTCATTTAATGAAAATAACAAACAAACCTACTATCATTAGGATTCACATGAGTCTGCTGTATGACATTAGAAGTTAATGGATACTTGTCACAAGTTTTTCAGGTGTAGCAATCTTTCAACCTTGGCTGAGATATTTTTTTTTAAATCTATTGCTACCGTCATTACAAAATGTGGCAGTGGAGTCTAGAAAAGACATGAACCTCTATACTGTTGATGTTGGGTCTAAAAATGTCACCAAGAATCTATATCATTTTGGTGGAAGGATAGAGTAAGCTGAAGAGTTATAAATGGAAGATGCTCCCTCTTGGGAGCCATCCAGGGGTAACATGCCCTAGGAACAGTTTTCCAGCTCCTCTGGTATGAAACTGTGATATGTCCCATCCATTTACATTTTTTTTACAAATGAGGTGGTGGGGGTATAATTGTATTTCACTTCAGCTACTTAAATGGACCCTTTACCTCTTGTCACAAATAACAGAGGCAGGCAAGATGATCAGTCAGAGCTATTGAGAAAAAATATTAAAATCATGTCTGAAGACCCCTTAAAAATCAATTTGAGATATTTAGCTCATTAAATTTTCCAAAGATTGTTAACCAGATTTACAGAGTCCATCCATCCTCCATGTGACAATTAAACAAAGGCAAAATGGAAGAAAAAGCCATTTTTATGGACATATACAATGATTTTTTGTTCAGTATAGTAATAGGGGAAAGGTAACAGAATATATCTAAAAGCTAAAATACAGAAGATTAAACTGATTCAGTGTAACAGAATAGTATTGATCAGATTAATATATGAACTAAAAACAACAAAATTAAATCTTAAAGCAGACAATTAGCAAAATGCAATAAGATACAGATACTTTCATAAAACAATGGAGTCTGAAGAAAATTAAAATTTTCACCTTCAGACTCTTTAAAGTTCCTTTCTCTATCTATTCAGATTCATTTTGTCAGATCACTGGAATCTCCCATAGTGAGGAGAATTCCTCACTGAGCATAGTGTGGTGCAATCCCAAACTGGATGATTTTTAAAGACTAGGCAGACCCAAATGGCAAAAGGTTGTAGGAAGATGAATTTCTCCCCTGAATCTCAGGCAAGATAATTGGAAGGACCAGTGCACCCAGGAATGGTAGGAAGAAAAAGACACCCTAAAACTAGAAGCTGTTTGAAATAGGCAAGGTACTGGTCTTTCATAGAGTGCACCATGCTGGCAATTTTACTTCCTGTTTGGAAGAGTAACCTTCCTTCCCCTTCCCCCATGGGGTAAAATGCTAGGGAGCAGCTTGCTTCCCCTGCCACATGGACAGGGAGTTTGGAGGCTAATTATTGCCTAAGGGAAACACACCCCGGTTTTTACCAACTGCCAGAGAGCGGCTCTAAGGACTCCCAGTTTGTGAGTTCCAAAGACAGGGAGGCAGCTACCAGCAGCACAACAGGACCAGCAATAGCAGCCAGGCCCGGGGATAGGAGCAAGCTGGATCAGGAACAGAAGTGGCATAAGTAGCCTATTGGGAGTTAGCAGCATGAGTCGGGATTGGCAGCAGTAATGCTAGAGACAGCAGCAAGGAATGATGACTCAAGCACATAGGTGAGAGAAGTGGCTCATCTCTTCTCCACCAAGAGTCCCCAGCTAAGTCCCTCAAACAAAGCAGCTGGGCTGATAGGGTGGGCGATCTGCAGAAAGTAAGGATGGCAGAAGTAAGGCAGCATCTCCAAAGAGAGTTTGGAGGCCTCTTGGAGTTTGCAAGGGGTGGTGTAGAGTGGGGGGCATAAAGCTATGGCAGGAAAAACATGGTTTAAAAATTTTTTATCTAAGTTATCTTTAAAAAAATGAGAATTCTTTTCTCTAACTTCTGGTCACCAAATTGTAAAAATTAAAATTAATCTCAATAATAAGAATATTGTATTTTAAGAGATTTATTAATGATCATTAGAAATAAAGGCTAAAAAGGTAACAAATAAAAAACCACATGTTCATGGCTAATCAGCCTATTCAAAATCCCCACTTCCCACTACCACCATGCTCATGACAGGAAGCCAAAAAGCACAGACCAGGAACACCTACTAAATATATCCCCTGTCAACAGGAAATATGTAATGACAGGAAGTCAGTGGGATTCTGGGAAATTTAGTTTATTAGGGTAACAGATTTCTAATTATACAATCTATATGAGTCCATAATCTCTTTTAGTGGACCAATGAGCCATGTGACACAGGAAGAATAGGCAATAAAGCTATGAAGAGATCCCCAGCCACTATTAGATTTTCTCTGAGATGTGGTCACAGCCTTGGGAGGTAGGAACCAGTCAGTAAAGAATACGCTTGTACTTAAAAATATTTTCTTTATAGAAATCTGTAAAGTTCATAGAACCATTGGGATCTACTAAGGAGAAAAAGAAAAGAGTTATTCTAGAGGGAAATTATCTCATTTCAAATCATCTAATAAGAGGAGGGAAAGTGATTTCCTAAAGCTCAGATATGACCATGCTATCCCTCTCCTTCAACTCCAGTGATTCCCTAATACCTCCAGGATCCAAGATAAAATTCTTTGCTGGGCAGATAAATGATATAGTGGATAGAACACTAGGCTGGAGTCAGGAAAACTGACTCTTGAGTTCAAATATGCCCCCTGACACTTATTAGTTGGGTGATCCTGGGCAAGTAATTAAACTTGTTTGTCTCAGTTCCTCATCTGTAAAATGAGCTAGAGAATGAAATGGCAAATCACTCTAGTATCTTTTCTAAGAAAATCCCCAATAGGACCACAGAGAGTAAGACAGGACTGAACAACAACAAAAACATTTTAGGTACAAAATTGTTTTCATATTGTCTCTTATCTTAGAATGTGACCTCCTTGAGGGCAGGGACTATGGTTTTACTTTTTTTTTTTCATCTCCAGACTTTGCACAGTAACAGACACAAAGGAAGCCATTCACAGATGTTTGTTGATTGATTGAAGAAAAGAAGGAAGGGAGGAGTTGACACCAAAGCAGTAGGAAGAGAGTTAGGTCTGGGTAAAAAGAAAGAATAAAAAGAAAATCTAGCTCCATGGTTTTCATATTCAGAAAAGTAAGAAAAGAGAATGTGCAAGAGAAAAATGGAAAGAAGGAGAAAATTTAAAAATGATGGAAAGGAGAAAACATGAAGAGAGGGACAGAAGGAAAAAGAAGATTGAAAAACCAGAAGGAAGAGAGGAAAAAGAAGGAATAACTTTTTAAAAATTCCTCCAACTCCATTTTCTTTGAAGATTTTTCAAGAGACATTATTTTGTTGAAATTGGACTGCTTCTGACAAAGTCTCAGTATTTGTCACTTTTCTAAAACCTACCTTAGCCTGGAATTGAAAGATGAAGAATAAAACTACTGATAAAATTGAGGACATCACATCACTTAGTCTATCAGATTCCAGCTTCTCCATTTTCAGTTCACTAACTGTGTTTACCTAGAAACTCCTTGGACCTTTAACCAAGAAATATAACTCCTAAGTATGTACCTCTAGGATTTCAAAGGATTCATGGAAATACATTTGTAGCAGCAATGAACTGGAAACATCCCTATCAATTGGGGAATGTTTGTATAAAGTAGGGTGCATGAATAATGACACATTATTGTACTATAAGAATTGAGAATAGGGGTATTTAGATAGTACAGGGGATAGAGCACTAGGTATGGAGTCAGGAGGACCTGGGATCAAACCTGGCCTGAGATACATCCTAGTTATGTGACCCTGGGCAAGTTACTTTACTCCAATTAGCTAGCCTTTACCACTCTTCTGTCTTAGAATTGATAATAAGACAGAAGGTAAAAGTTAAAAAAAAATTGAACCATTCTCCAATTGACAAATGGTCAAAGGATATGGACAAGCAATTTTCAGATGAAGAAATCAAAGCTATCAATAATCATGTGAAAAAATATTCTAAATCACTCTTGACTAGAGAAATGCAAATTAAAACAATGCTGAGGTAGGTTCCACCTCACACCTATCAGACTGGCCAATATAGCAGTAAAGGAAAGTGGTAAATGTTGGAGGAGGTGTGGTAAAATTGGGACACTAATGCATTGTTGGTGGAATTGTGAACTGATCCAACTATTCTGGAGAACAATTTGGAACCAAGCCCAAAGGGCTTTAAAACTACACATGCCAAAGGCAGCTGGATGGCTCAGTGGATCAAGAGTCAGGCCCAGAGATGGGAGGTCCTGGGTTCAAATCTGACCTCAGATATTCCTAGCTGTGTGACCCTAGACAAGTCACTTAACACCCATTGCCTAGCCCTTACCACTCTTCTGCCTTAGAACCAATACTCAGTATTGATTCTAAAGCAGAAGGTAAGGTTTAAAAAAAAAACTGTGCATACCCTTTGATAAGGTAAAATCCCAAAGAGATAATGAAAAAGGGGAAAGGACCTAATTTTACAAAAAAATATTTATAGCTGTTCTTTTTTATAGTGGTAAAAATCAGAAATTGAGTCCTTCAATTGGGGAACAGCTAAAGAAATTGTGGTATATGTTGGTGATGGAATACTATTGTGCTATAAGAAATGAGAAGCAAGATGAGTTCAGAAAAAGCTGGAAAGAGCTGCAGGAACTGATGCAGAGCAAAATAAGCAGATCTGGGAGAGCAATAATAGCAATATTTGACAATTATTATCAAATCCTGGCTTCTCTTAGCAATGCAATGATCTGGGACAATCCTGAAAGACTTATGACATGGGATGCTACCCACCGCAAGAGAAAAAACTATTGGAGTTGTCTTTCACATCAGTGTATTTTTGATTTTAGTTTGGGGTTTAGGTTATGTATGACATTGCTCTTACAACAATGACCAATATAGAAATGTGTTTTGCATGACAACAAAAATAAAATAAAAGATATGAATGACAAAACATTTATTACTTACAAAGCATGGTGCTATATGATAGGGATACAAACAGAAAGATAAGAGTTCCTGCTCTCTGGGTGCTCATATCCTAATAGAAGGAAATGATGCAAATGATAGATTTCAGCTGAATCAAACAAAGGAGTGAGTTGAGAAGTCCTTTAAGAATTGCAGAAAAGCAGATGATAATGTACCTTTTTAGGATCCTTTCTACTGACAAAGTTTATTCTAGGTATCAAGTCATTTGACAATACCAAGAACTTTAGTAATAGAAACTTTGTTTTCTGGGTCTAAAGCAGCTCTGACTCCTAGGTTAACAGGGGCTATAGTATCTGCACAGGAAATTGCCAGATCACATCTACATAAGAGTTTTTCCCTTGGACAATGCTTTAGGAGTGAGCTAGAAGTGGAACAGGAAGTCTGGGAGTGCTGCCTGTTCCCAGAATTTTCATTCAGAGGCTGCCATTGGTGTTTGGAGTGGCAGGGATGCTGGGCTCCCCTTTTACCAGCAGTATTCTTCTAGATGATGACTTTGATGAATTCAGGTAAGTATGAGATGTTCAGAGAGAACTAGCCCCTCTGGCAAGAGGGCTTGCTGAGCACTTCTAAGGGTTGCTCACCCACCTTTGGTATCCACCTGTCACCCAACTCTCACATATTGGTTCCAAGTATCTATAACATGCACAGTGGCCACACTCTGGTAAACCATGTTGACAGGTGGATAAAACTGGGTTGAGGTTAACTAACCGGCTTCACACTGTTAGGGAGATGTCTACTCCAACCATGTGAAGACTTTCCCCAGTGGAATGGGCAGATGAGAACAATTTGTTCCAATGGCCATGAAGGTGGCCAAAGCAGACACTTGGTCAGACATAGCAGATGCCATAGTTATCCATGGTGTCCCTGTTCCTTTACAGTTGTCATAACTTTTGTCTTGCCACTGGACTTTGATGAATCTGGAAGAGAGAGTGAGACTGGCAACTTTGTGCAACTCTGCCTCATTTAAATCCAACTCATGGGGAAATCAAGACATCATTCATCATGATATCATTGATCTTCTTTAAAAATAAAGAATGAACAACAATGATGAATTCAGAGAAACCTGAAAGACTTGTATGAACTGATGCAGAGTGAAGTAAGAAGAACCAGGAGCATGACCATGGGAGTCATTTAACCCCTGTTGCCTAACCTTTACCATTTTTCTGCCTTAGAACCAATATTGGTTCAAAGACAGAAAGTAAGGGAAAAAGAAGAGGGAGGAGAAGGAGGAGAAAACAGAGGTTTGATTTACATGATGACTACAAAAATGTTCTTGGATTTCAAGCTGAAAGGGGTCTTATTGGAGTTCAACCTGTCCAAATGGCACATTTTATGGACAAGGAAACAGATTTAGGGAAATTAAGTTACTTGCCCAAGATCACTCAGGTATTATCAGAGTTGTGATTTGAACCTAGGTCTTCTAACTCCATTTGTTGCCCTTTCCTTTTTAATATGCTGAAGAAAACAATGCAAAAAGACCTCAGAACAATTATGAATGTAGATAATCAGTAAGGACTTCAGAAACCAAGGGTGAAAAAGCATGCCTCCCATTTGTGACAAAGGAAGTGGTAGACTATTTGTGCTGAAATTGGCATGCAATTTCAGACATGGCTGATGTCTTAGGGTTTTCCCCCTTGATTACCTTTCATTTCAAGGAAGAATTTTAGGGGAGCTTCAGAGTCATTGGGAAGTGATAATGACATAGAAAAAATTCACTAAGTGCAAAAAAAGTCCATGGATAGTCGAACATTTAAGATCTTACTAATATCCTGCTCTATCTTTATTCCAGAAACCCATTGTAGAGACAATTAGAAAGGTGAGTTCACTATTCTTGGTCACTGGTTCCAGCCATAAATTTTCATTCTGTCTCATTAAGTAGGAAATCTGAGAAGATAGATGAGTGCAGCCAGGTCATAGCAACTAGGTGACACAATGGATTGAATACTGGGCAGGCAGGCAGTAAGACCTGAGCTCAAATGCAGCATCCGATACTTAGCAGTGCAACCTTAGGCAAGTCACTTTAAGTTGCCTTCCTTGCTTTCTTCATCTATAAAATGGTGTAATGATAGCTCCGTCCTCCCAGGTTTATTGTCAGGGTTAAATAAGATATTATTTGTAAAGTGGTAAGCAAATATTTTTAAAGTTTTGAACTTTTTTCCTTCCTTCTCATGACAAAGGAAAGAAAATCCACAGAGACTTCCTCATACTCTAAGGAAAAATCTGGGCCAAAGGCTATACCCCAGGAAAGTTTTTAACATTTTGCTTTTGGCATCTTTTTTCTGTCAACTTTTCCCCCTAATTCTCACTTCTTCTCACCCTACCCACAAATCTAGGACCTTGACTTTCCTTAAAAGAAAGCCAGAAAAAGTGAAAAGAACAAAAATGGGCCTCTATATGAGCCATCCAAAACTGATCCAGTCATTTCTCAGTTCTCATTTAATTCCATTCCTTTGTTTCCTCTCCATTCTTAGCCCACAAGGAGAAAAGCAGAGAGAGAAAAATTTTATCCACTAAAGAATTGTAGTTCTTGCATTGGGACTGGCTTTTAAAAATCCTACATGGGAGTTCTATGATATGATTTACAACTAAGATTTATAGCTTCCAGGGTTGAAAGAGCAATAAAAAAATATACATCACTCTCATTTTTCTCAAAGGAGCACCTGGGTTGCTTGAATCTCTCTCTTTTAGTAATTACAAGACTTTATTCCTCAGTGACATCATGACAACCCACATAAACCATTATGAACTAAGAGTTTTCCTCTGACTTAAAGTTAGACAATGTAGCAGAATACATAGAGAGCTGACCTTTGAAGACACGAGTTCAAATTCTGTCTGCAATATACTGGCTATGTGACTTTAGGTTAGGTCTTTTACCTTCCTGTATTCCAGGTCATTGGTGTCAAACTCAAATAAAAAGGACAGGGAAAACATAAATATCACCACAGGCTGCATATTGAATTGGTTTTAAAATGTACAATTATCTATGTTTTATTATATTTTTGTTTATTTTAAAAAAATATTTCTCTCTGGGGGCATCTGGGTGGCTCAGTAGATTGAGAGTCAGGCCCAGAAACAGGAGGTCCTGGGTTTAAATCTGGCCTCAGATACTTCCTAGCTGTGTGACCTTGGGCAAGTCACTTAGCCCTTCTTTCCTAGCCCTTATCACTCTTCTGCCTTAGAACCAATACTGTGTATTGGTTCTAAGGCAGAAGGTTAAGGGTTAAAATTTTTTAACTATTTCTCTGTTAAATTTTAATCTAGTTTGGCCTGCACTTGGGAATATTATAGGCCTCTGATCCTTCTGTTCTAGGCAACTCTAAGACAATGTTATTGTTGTTCAGTCACATCTAACCCTTTTGGACTCCATTTGGGGTTTTCTTGGCACAGACACTAGAGTGGTTTGCCATTTCCTTCTCCAACTCATTTCATCTGGAAACCTCTCTCTCTTCAAGTCTCTACCACACTCTGGAAGAAGAGTCTTTCCAATTCCAGACCCATCTCTCTATCCACTGTTCTATCTATCTATCCCCTTTAAGAGTCTAAGTTACTTGTAGTGGTAGAGGGAGTTTCTTCATTTGGTGGATCCTTTTGATAATAGCATCACAGGTTCAGTGACTATCCCTTTTTTTAATAATAAGAATTTTTAATAATAATAATAAGAAATGATACATTATATATCAAAGACTCTTCAAAATAATGAACAATTGTGCTATAGAATGATGGTGAAATCTTTTGTTTTTGTTTCAGATCCAAAGTCCTCTATTCATCCAAAGGAAATATAGAAGTATAACCATGTTTTTCAACATAATCTTCCTATTTGTCTAAAAACCATCCTGCTTGTTTCTATTGTCTGGCTTTGTCTTTGGAGTTTGTTCCAAATTATTGACATGTCACAAAGCACTGGGCTTTAAGGCTCCTCTGTTGGGGCTATTGGTGCTTGCTGAATGTATGCCCAGTTCCAATCAGCAGCCAGTCTGAAGGTTTCTCTTCATCAAATAGAGGGCTCCATCTCCTCTCTTGATAAGCCAATCAGAATCAGTACCTGCATAAACTCAAGTCCACACAAAGATTGTATGGGCTGTTACTTAAACTCAATGGACCTTGGTCTCCTTCCCTATATAATGACAAGTTTCCAAGGTAGATCTAGAATACTAGGACACAAGGTTTTATGGGTGTTATCTACTGCCCCAAGGGATCCTTCTCTGTCTTCATTCTTGGATTTCTATTTCCAGAGTTCACTGGAATGGCTTCTTTAGGATCCAAAGGGAAGAAGGAATGCCCATGTCTTCTTCAGAGGAAAGCTGCTGGTCTAGAATCCTGGATACTTGGCAATTTGTCTTATTCAGGATTCCCTGAAATTTGTGCCTTTCAGATTATTTTCAGATTTTTTTTCTGGATTTCTGGATTCTGTCCTGGACTTCTGACATTTGTTTGTTCCAATCTGGCCAATCTTCTCACATGAGAAGTGATTTATATTCATGCTTGTTCCCTTGGATTTGGCTCTTCCTAGTTTTTTAAGCTCTTACTTCTCTATTTCTCTATATCCATTATAATGCTCCCCCTGTCCCAATCTCAGAACTCTAGGCTAAGAAATGTTGTCTCAGTAATGGTAATGCCTGGAATTGATCAACTATAAACCCAGTCCTTTTGCTTGACAAAAACTCCATGTGGACTTGAGCATGTCTAGGTATTATTGCTAGTCAGTTTCCTACTAAATGAAGAGGAGCCTTCTGATTGGTTGCTAACTAGAACAGGGCATATATTCAAAAGTCACTAATTAGTCAAAGCATTTCTTCGTTCCTTCTAGACCTCTGATTTCCTGATCTTCCAAAGCTCACAAGATTGCTACCTAGTTCTATACTCTTTCTACCTTAGAACAAAGAAGAACATATACAAAGAGACAAGAAGAGATCATTATATCCACAGCTACTAGGGAGCCTGACCTAAAGCCTCTTCTCTACTCACCTCATAGCAAGTCTTCCCTCAGTTATGACCAGGTTGGAAAGAAGCAATGCCTTGGCTTATCAGTGTCTTCTGAACCTGGGCAGTTAAGTAGTACAGTGAATGGAGCACTCAGCATAAAGTCAGTCAGGAAGGCTCATCTTCCTGGGTTTGAATCTGGCCTCAGACACTAGCTATGTGACCTTAGATAAGTCACTTAACCTTGTTTGCCTCAGTTTCTCATTTGTAAAAAGAGCTAGAGAAGGAAATGGAAAACCACACTAGTATCTTTGCCAAGAAAATCTGAAATGGAGCCATGAAGATTCAGAGATGACTGAGCAACAGCAATAATCTCAGCAGCCAATAAGAAGGCTTCTTTCATCCCCCAAATAGAAGGCGCCATCTCTTCCTATGGTAAGCTAACTGAAAACAATAGCTATACATGCTCAAGTTCACATAGGAATTATATGTTCATTAAGACTTGATTCTCATTGGTCAGTCCAAATCACTCCGGTTTTACCTGTTAATCTCTTTTTTCCTGTTTCTCGACAAAGGTAGGTTGGGGTGATACAAGCAGACAAAGTCAAGGTTTAACTGTGACCTTAATGTAAACACTCCCTCCATTGATATAGATTTCAACCTACTTATGACTTTTTCATACTATGTGATCATTGTCCATATCCTTTGTTAATCTACAGAGTATCCACTCAATGCCTTGAAGAGTTTCCTCATTATTTCACATATACCAGGATAAAACTTAGGCTGTCCATCAAGAGATCCCACACTCTTACTCCATAACCTGATCATTTTTGGTCATAAATAGCAAATATAATCTTTTATGCCACAACTTGTACATAGATCTTCATTGAACATTGGCTACAGCCTTTATATGCCAAGGTCATTGGTGGAACAATAGAGCTCAGCTATCTGCCTCAGTTTGATGCTGAGTGGTTTTTACCTTGGATTTTCTGCATCCATGAGAGCTTGGAGACATCCATAGAGTCATAGGCTCAAAGATTTCGAGGCTGAGACATTTCACACATGAGGAAAATGACTCCCACAGAGGTGAGGTGACTTATTCAGAATCATGGACTGAATATATATAGTGTCTGAGTTTCAGTTTGAACCTCTATCTTCCTGACTCCAACTCCAGTGCCCTCTCCACTACACCATAACCTGTTTCTTTTCTCTCTGAATGCTTTGTTATGCTACCAGTTCAGTCATTCTCTTGGCCAATTCCAGTCATAACCATTCCGATATTCTTGTTTATTTGACTATCTGCAATCTTGGTGGTGATTTACTCATTAAGTGCCTGCCTTTGGGGTGGCTTTTGTGAAGGATTGATCCAAGAGGAGCCACTGGTCTTTGCCAAATGACAATTGATGGCCTAGGAGTCAAGGAAATTGATAGACCATTTTTGGGAAATTGTAGTGCTAAGTAATTGTAGCATTTCACTGGACTCTCTATTCTCCTCCCAAAAAAGACAAAGGGAACAGAAGCACATAGAAATCTGCTTTAAGATGGAGAAGTAAGCCTCACCAGATGAAATCTAGAGCTGCCCTATTTTTAGCTTTCTCTGCACTATTTTTTCCTCTAAAACCATGGGATTATATAAAAAGGATGCAATTAAGAAAGATGACTGTGACCCACAAAGGTTATCCTGGCATTCGTTTTGATTACTAGTCCTTAAAAACAAAGGTGAAACAACTGGGTAGCTTAAAACCAACATCTGGCACTAAAGCACACACATAATAGGTGATTAATAATAATATTCACATATCACTTTAAAGTTTACAAATCTCTTCACAACAGCAGCTGTGTGGGGATGCATAGTGTATGCCTTATTATCATCATTTAACAGAGGACAGGACAAACTTAAAGTGTAAGGGACTTGCCCGTAGTCAAACACTTTCTGTCAGAAACCAGTTATGACCACAGGTCTCTTATCAATGGAAAGAGTACTTAATTTGGGAGTCAAACAGTCAGAATTTGAATATCCATCCTCAGCCAAGTCACTTAAATCTGTATGTCTCTGTTCTTCATAAAGAAAATTATGGGATTGGAGTAAATGGTCACTGGTCCCTTCTGTAATAGATAACTAATAAATCAGGTAGTTCTCTTCTTTTGCCTATCCTCCTCCCTCTATACCTCCCTTCCTCCCTCTTCCAGCCTCCCTTTCTCCCCTCTTCTTCCCTTCAGCTTCCCTTTCCCCCATTCTTCTGGTTTCTAAATTAGTCAGGGTGAGTTAATGATGTTTCAAGTGAAAATACTCTCTATCTTTTTTTTTTGTCATAAGTAAGAGTTTATTTGGGGAATACAGGGAAAAGATAGAGGATGGAGGTAAGAGGGTTAGGATTTCCCTAATTCTATAATTGGCCTTAGATTGGAGGACATTAAGAGAAATGGTTGATAGCTCTAGTATTTCAGTAATCATCACAAACAGAACAAGTCATAGAGATGTATGGACTATTGTCCTTCTTCTTCTGCCTTCAAATCAGCCAGGTCACCTCCAGCTTGATTATCCCAAGTCCCAGAGATAAACCCAGCTTCTTCCTTCCCTGATTCAAAGGCAATCTGGAAATCAGTCAGGACCCTGATTCAAAGGTAACCACCATCAGCCAAGCCCAGAATTCAGCCAGCAGTTGGTTTGGCTCCAAACTGCCTTTCCTGTAACATTCCAAATCAGAATGTTCATTTGATTGACAGTCAGGTCACCACTTATCTACTGCTTCTGTTCTTTTGCATGCCTTATAATTTCTCTCTTCCACACTTCCTGGGTGAAATCTATGATCCAATTTCTCTGACTTTCACTAAATATTTGTTGAATTGTTGAATGTTTTGTTGAATCTGATAAAGTAATTTTTACTTTTTTGATCAAATGGTATAGATATTGTGGTATAGTGGGAAGAATGTTGAACTTGAAATTCAGAAGAAACTTGGGGTTGAAGACATTCTATGACACCAGCTAGTTAGTTCACTATAAGCAAGTCATTTTCATTCCTTAATGACTCAGTTTCCTTATCTATAAAATGAGGATGATAGTAATAACTGCATTATTTCCTTGGTGTGAAAAAAAGTGCTGTTGAAATGTTAGTTCATATAGACAGCTGAAAGACAAGTGTTTTCCTAAAGGAATTTTAATTTTGAGCTTGCTCAAAATTTGAATGTTTTTAAATGTTTTTATGATGCATGTGTTCCTGGATACCCTGGGTCATGAGAGCATGTGACACAAAGGCTACATTTTGTGTGTATATATTGTAATAATTAAAATAATATTTCTACCCAGATATATATATTTCATAAAGTTTATTGGAAGAGTAGATAACATTCCTATAAGTAACCTAACCACATGGTGCCTAGCCTGCCAGTATCTTCTTCATTCCTTTCTCACCTGCCTGCTCTGTCTTTTCTCCTATCTCCCTTTCAATTCTCCCCCATTCTCTTGTGTCTTACTCTCATTGATCTCCCCAATCTGCCCCAAACCTTCGCTTTTATTGACGTACAGAACATACACTGACACAATCCTGGCGCAACTGTGGTATGTCAGGAATGTTTGATAGGCAGATAACGTTACTCAGGAGGGGGAGGGATAAACTTCCTTGACACAATATTCAGTAATTTCAATCATGTCTGATTTTGTGTGACCTTATTTGGGGTTTTCTTGGTAAAAACACTGGAGTGATTTGCCATTTCTTTCTATAGTTCACTTTATAAAAATGGAAACTGAGGCACAAAAGAGAAGTGACATGACTCGGAATCACACAGTTAGCGTCTGAAGCTAGATTTGAACTCAAGACGAGTCTTCCTGACTCTAGGCCCTGTGTTCTATCTACTATGCCTTCAAGCTCTCAAAAGGTTACATTATTATTCGATAAAATTTTGTTAGGTATAAAGAGAGCTCCCTTGTCTTTTGAGAATAATTTAAGATTTAACTCAATTAGAATTTGTTGTAATCATCATTAATTATAAATTATGAATAATGGTTTTAAGTCTAATCAATATTATTGATAAATAGGAAAACTGAGGCTGACTCATTTCCCAAGTATATAGAGAACTGAGTCAAATGTATAAGAATACAAAACATTCCCCTTTCAAGAAATGATCAAAGGCTATGAACATGCAGTTCTTAGAGGAAGAGATGAAAACTATCCATAGTCATATGAAAAAATGCTCTAAATCACTATTGACTAGAGAAATGCAAATTAAAACAACTCTGAGATACTACCTCACCCCCACCAGATTAGCTAAGATGAAAAAAGAGGAAATGATAAATGTTGGAAGGGATTTGGGGGAAATGGGATGCTAATACACTGTTGGTGGTACTGTTAAATGATACGACCATTCTGGAGAGCAATATGGAACCAGGCTCAAAGGGCCATGAACTATGCATATCCTTTGACCCAACAATACCACTGCAATACTACAATATAGATTCTTCATTCCAAAGAGATCAGTGATAAAGGAAAAGGACCTACCTGTCCCAAAATAGTTTTAGTAGCTCTTTTTGTAGTGGTAAAGAATTGGAAAGTGAGGAGCTGTCCATCACTTGAGGAAGGATGAACAAGTTATGGTATATGGTTGTAATGGAATACTATTGTGCCATAAGGAACAATGAGCAGGATAAAGTTGGAAATGCCAGGAAAGACTCATGAACTGATGCAAAGTGAAGTGAGCAGAACCAGGAGAACTCTGTATATAGTAACATTATATAATGATCAACTGTGAAGGACTAAACCATTATTAACAAAACAAATCTCCAAAATAACCACAAGGATCTCATGAAGAAAATGCTATCTAAACCAAATAAAGAACTGTTGGAGTCTGAGTACAGATCAAACTATGACATGTTCCATTTTATTTCCTTTGTGAGATTTTTATTGTATGTGTGATATGTGTCTTCTATCATGTCGTGAGCAGTTTGAAAGTATAAGTATAATCTATACTAGACTATTTACTGCCCGAGGAAGGTAGGAGGAAATCTGAATTTTAAAATGTCAAAAAATTTTTTCAAAAAATGTACCTGAAAATTAAAAAAAAAACACACAAAAAAGAAAAAAAACTGAGACTGAGTGACTTGCCCAAGGTTACCCAGTTAGCAAATGGCAGAAGCAGGATTTATACTCTGGTCTTCCTAGCTCAATATCCAGCATTCCATCCACTAACCCATCTGGGGGGATTATATTTGAATACCTGGATTTTGTCCTAGTCCACTGGCATTGGTGACTTTATCAATATTTCTAATGTTCAGTCCTAAAAACCATGACAATGTTACACATCCTAAGTTTGCTTGCTTTCTTTTTTTGACAATTCCTTTTCTTCCTTCAAGAAGTGCCATTTGGAATGAATGACTTACAGCAAGCTCAGGAGACAAGTGGCTTCTAGTTAAAGAGTTTGATTTTCAGGATATTGAAATATGGTGTTTACAACTTATAGGTTTTTTGTTGTGTGGGGTTTTGTGTGTGTGTGTGTGTGTGTGTGTGTGTGTGTGTGCTTGCTAAGTTTCAGGCTAGAATGGAATTTTTAATGCCAAGTGAAAGGACTTGGGAACACTGAGGCTAAGAAGGGAAAAAGAAATAATTCTTTCTTTTTAAAAACCCTAACCGTCCATCTTGGAATCAATACTGTGTATTGGTTCCAAGGCAAAAAAGTGCTAAGGGCTAGGCAATGGGGGTTAAGTGACTTGCCCAGGGTCACACAGCTGGGAAGTTTCTGAGGCCAGATTTGAACCCAGGACCTCCCATTGCTAGACCTGGTTCTCAATCCACTGAGCCACCCAGATGCCCCCAATAAATAATTCTTTGAGGGAAGTTACAGAGGTCTTCATAACAGCTCATAACTTCAGGGAACTAGATAAGAGTGTTAGGCATAGCCAGTGTTGTTTCCAGACATTCATCTACCAACAAGGAAATGCTAAAAGGGGCAGTGTGACCACAGGACTGGCAATTATAGTGAGAGCTTGAGTTCCTAATCTTGGAGAAACTATATAAAGGGATCCCAGAGTGGATGTGGCTCTAGTGCATCAGCTTCCTCCCTCCCTCTAGTTCCCAACAGGGATAGATATACTTACTGAGAGAAGATGGAAAGCTACAAGCTCAGATGGTATTTTATCTTATTGAGTGTATATGAGTTCCTTCTGGTCCTATTCTAGGAAAGGATAGAGGGGGATACCTCTTGCATAGAGATGGCTAGATAGCATGTCAGATAAAGCATTGGACCTGGAGTCAGAAAAATTTCATCCCCTTGCTGTGTAACCCTGGGGTAAGTCACTTAACATCTCAACCTCAGTTTTCTCTTGTGGAAAATGGGGATAATCAGAGCCCCTGCTTATCAAGATTGTTATAAGGCTCAGATGAGATAATGTGATGGCCTTTGCAAATCATAAAGTGCCATATACATTTTAGTTCTTCATAAGGGTCATGGGGTATATGTGATATAAGAATAGAAACTAGACCTATGATTTCATTTCAGCTGAGGAAATTCCTCCCAATGCATGCAGCCTGGGAGTAAGTAGTTCTCCACATTTTATGGTCTTTGAGGCGGGATCTTTAACCTGAGGTTCACGGATCTCCAAGGTGTTTATTGTTAAAGAGGCTCATAAGATCCATGAATCTGAATGGGAAAATTTTTTTAATTTCAATATAATGAATTTCATTTGCAATCATATTTATTTTATTTTATTCCTTTAAAGATGCTATTCTAGGAAAGGGTCCCTAAGGCATTCCCAGATTTCCAAGAGGTCCATGACATGAAGAAAGGTTAAGAACTCTCAACTGGAGGCACTGAGGCATTAAGTAACTTACCCAGGATCACTATATGTGAAAGACTGCAGGTGAACCAAGGCATTCATAGCCATCACTTTATGTGATGTTCTGAGATTTCTTTCCATCACTACTATGTCATGATGTGATGGAAAGAAATCTCAGAACATTGGCATTGCTCTAGTTCCCATTTTTAGTAAATTCCTGCCCAGAGCCGGAGGAGGGCTTACCAAACACACCTCCATGACCCATGGTGGCCCAGAAGATCACCATATGGGATGAGAAACAGATGCTCGAGGAGAGAGGGAGAGAGTAGTGCGTGATGGCTAGCTGTCACCTTCTTCTCATCCAGTTAGTGTCATGAAGCCTTTAATTTGAATTCTTTTGTCTGTCCTGGCCAGGAAGAAACAGATTTCATTGAGCTAACCCTTTGCTGGGAGTTTCCAGGGGATGGAGAGTAGTGATGGCAGGGGAAAGTGATTTATTCTGGGGAAAACATTTTTTTCTCCTTGATTTCCTTTTCAAAGTCTATGTGAGAAATGGAAACATAAGTAGTGGAATATGCAAGGAAATATGACATGCTGTGTTGAGTAAATTCTACATATGTAATTTCTATATATGTGGCCAACATAAATAAAAATGTACTGAAATCTGCTGGGCCTCTTCAGAGAGTGAGCTTGGCATAGCAGAATCTGATATCCTAATCAGATCTTGGGGAATAGCCTTGTAAAAAGATTTCCAAAGAGGAGGGAGCCTTTCTCCGGTAACAGAGTAAAGAGGTGCAATAAAATCGCCATCTAGATCAGTAAGCCTAAAACACTTTGCCTGCTTTTAACTGATTATTTCATTCAGGGCTTCTTAACTTTTTTGTGGCATGGACCCTTTGGGCAATCTGGTGAAGCCTATGGATGCCTTCTCAGAACAACGTTTTGAAGTGCTGGAAAGAAAATACTTAGGATTACAAAGGAAATGAATTATGTCGAAACAAAGATATCATTTTGTCCCATAAGTTCACAATTACCCCCTGAAATCTATTCCTGAATCCTTTGTGGTTTTATGGACTCTGGGTTAAAAACTGCACAGATGAATGTTTGGGGAGTCTGAATAATCTTGATAAATGGCCTCATGTTAACGTCACTTTCTGGCGTAAGAACAATTCTGTCGAACATAAATATAGAACCTTTGGCTCAGGAGATATTAGAGACGTAGCCATCAAATATAAAATGTCTGGTTAAAGTGCAGCTTGAATAGATGAGATCTGGCTCCTTCCATCTCCAAAGAAGAAGGGGGAAACTAAAAGGAAGGCCTTGACTGAATGCTCACCCCTTCAAAGACTCTCAATTCCAGAAGGGATATCGGGCTACAGTTATAGCTTCCACCAGACATCAAGTTTGGGTATTTGATGCACATACCATGGTCCATATGCCTTTGGCTGGTAGTCGCTGATTGGCTGAATTAAAGATTTGAGCTCTGTAGAAGGGAGCTTGAGTTTTAGCAATAGTTCTTCAGTGCCACCTAGAGTTATAGGGGTGAGGCTTCCCTGAAATTTCAGTTGCTTTGAGTGCCCTTTCAGAGGATTCAGCATTAAAGGCAGAAGGGGAAATGTTTGTGCAGATGCTTACTTAAGAGAAAATAGTTGTTGAGATCTGGTTGGATAATACAGCATCCTGAGATTGGCTAGGCTGGTAAGCGTTCCCCGGAGAAAACCAGCCTGATGAGCTTTGCAGTTCTCTAGCTTAAAGAACACTGCTTGCCAATTCAGTGGTGTGACACTTTTTCAACACCCCTTCAAGGGTGGTGGGTGGTGGTAAGTTGAAAGTGCTAGGAAGGAAGAGAGGGAGAAAAAGTTTAAAAAAAGGGGGGGGGATTAAAGGAAGAAAGAAATGAAGAAAGGGATATAGAAAAAAACAGGGTCATTAACACACTGTTGGGGGAACTGTGAACTGATCCAACCATTCCAGAGAGAAATCTGGAATTATTCCTAAAGAGTTATAAACGTGTGTATCCTCAGACCCATTACTACCACTATTGGGTCTGTTACCTGAGGGGATGAGGGGAAACAGAAAAGAATCCATATGTTCTCAGATATTTATAGCAGCTCTTTTGGTAGCAAAGAACTGGAAATTGAGGAGATGCTCATCAGTTGGGAAATATCTGACTAAGCTGTGGCATATGACTGTGATGGAATACTACTGTACTGTAAGAAATGACAAGTAGGTTAAGTTTTTAAAAAAATAGAAGGACCTCCATGAAATTATGAAAAGTAAAATGAGTAGAACCAAGAAAACATTACAGGCAACTACAGAATCAATGCTAGAAGAATAACTTGTGAATGTCTACCTCCAGAGTAAGAACTGATTAATAGAAATATGAAAACATCATTTACATATGCATATTTTGTCAAGTAATATGTTCCCTAGTGCGGGAGGGAAGGGAAGAAACCTTTTGGGATTTTTAATGTAATCAACAAACAAATTGTTAAAATGAAGGAAGGGATGAAGGATGGAAAGAAGGTAAGAACAAAGGAAGAGAGGAAAAGAGGGAGAATAGACAGAAAAAGGGAAGGAAGGAAATAAACCTTTACTAAGCTCTAATCTGGCACTGTGCTCAGTGCTAAGAATACAAATACAGGCAAAAAGAAGAGCAGTACTTTGAATTGAATTTGATTGGTTGGTGTGAGAGAGGGGATAGAATGATCAAACAAAGGTTAGATAGAGGATGACATAAAATATGATAGATAGTTTTGATTATATAAATTTTTAAAGGTTTTGGATAAACAAATCCAATAAAACTATTTAAAAGAGAAATAATTAGTTAGAAAAAATCTTTCCAACAGATTTCTCTGATAAATTTCTTGATTCCAAGATATATAAGAAACTGATTTAACTTTGTAAGAATAGGAGCTATTTCCCATTATGAATAGCCTCAGGATAGGAACAGGAAGTTCTCAAGGGAGGAAACTCACATTATCTATGGTCATACGACAAAAAAAAAATCTCTTAAATCACTAGAGACACGCAAATTAAAGCAGTTCTAAGATTTCTGAAACCTTGAATCGGAGTAGGAAAGATGACAAGAAAAGAAAAAGACAAATGTTGGAAGAGTTGTGGGAAAACAGACACATTGAGGCACTGTTAATAGTCCTGTGACAGTGTAACTATTCTGGAAAGCAATTTATAATTACACACAAATAAGTTACTAACTAGTGTATGTGCTTTGACCCAGTTATAACATGGCTAGGCTATATTTGTATCAAAAGATCAAAGAAATAGGAAAAAAGTCCTACATATAAAAAATGATTATAGCAACTCTTTTTGTTATGGCAAAAAAAGTAGATTGAATAATAGCTGAATAAATAATATTTGAATATGTAGCAATGTGATGGGTGTAATAGATATTGAGGGTATATTTGATGGATACTAGATAACTAATGGATCAGGTAATTATCTTTTTTTGCCTATCCTCCTCCCTCTATGCCTCCTGTTTTCCTCCCTCTTCAGAAGGCTTTCAGCCTCCCCTCCCCCCTTCTTCAGTCTCCCTCAAGTCACTCAGTATGAGCTGTGAGGTTTCAATGAAATAGTTCTTAATCTTCTTTGTCAATAAAGGGTTTATTGAGGAAAACAGGAAAGATAGAGGATAAGGTAAGAGGGATAGGGTTTTCCCTATTATCTACAGTGAGTCTTATGTGGGAGGATATTGAGAGAAATGCCAATTCAGTCACTAGCATGAAACAGAGCCAGTCAGAGAGAGGTATATGGACTATTGTCCTTCTTCTTCTGCCTTCAAATCAGCCAGGCCACCTCCACCTTGATTATCCCAAGTCCCAGAGATAAACCCAGCTTCTTCCTTCAAATCAGCCAGAAAGCCCCAAAAACCTTCAAATCCAGTCAAGCAGTTGGCTCCTGCCTCCAACTGTTTTCCAGTCACCTTCCAAAAGGAATCTTCATTTGACTGACAGATGATCAATCTCCAGCTTCTTGTCTTGCTGCATTTTCTTGTAATTTCTCTCTTCTCCACATGGGACACTATTGAAATAAATGTTTCACAAGAGACATGAAAAGTTTCATACAAACTGATGCCCAAGGAAGTAAGAATCAGAAGAAAAAGTTATACAATATTGATTAAAACCAATACTACATATGAAATATGCAAATCAAATACTAAATTAAAGCTAGCATTATATATTAAATATATTATTAAACCAATTAATTAATATTAAAACATTATTAAACATATAAAATTAAATATTAAAAATTATTAAAACATGATTAAAAAGAACAATTTTGGAGATGTAGAAACTTGAGCAGAAGTAGAACAATTCATCCAATAACAACACTGTAAAAAGAAAAAAAAATTGAAAGCTCAAAGAACTTTGATCAATATAATGACCATTCCAAGATTTAGAGGACAGATGATAAAGTATACTGCCCACCCTCTTACCAAGAGGTTATAGATTTAGGGTACCAAATGAGATTTATATATATCTGTATTCAGCCAATGAAGTCATTAGTTTTTCTTAACTATTTGTATTGCTTACAAGGAATTAGGAATTTTAAAAACATTTCTCTTCTTTTTCTGATGGTGGGAGGGGCAAGAGGGAGAGAAAATTGATTTATGTTCATTAAAAATCACTTTAGGGGGCAGCTGGGTTGCTCAGTGGGTTGAGAGTCATGCCTAGAGATGGGAGGTCCTAGGTTCAAATCTGGCCTCAGACACTTCCCAGCTGTGTGACCCTGGGCAAGTCACTTCACCCCCATTGCCTAGCCCTTACCACTTTTCTGCCTTGGAACCAAACCACAGTATTGACTCCAAGATGGAAGGTAAGGATTTAAAAAAAATAATCTAGGAAAGCATTTCTGAGAGGAGAAAGAAGTGAAGTTCCTATCATCATCTCTTCTTGGACTGGGTCTTTTATGTATCAGAGAACAAAGGGACAAAATGTCCTCTGAAGTCCCCTTAAAAGATTAACCTAGCCTTCAAAAAACAGTTATTGCTACTGACAGAGGCACAGACAAGATACTTAACAGAGTAGCTAGCAGACAGCTTTGGAGGAGAAAGCTCTATCATCTGTGGGACTTGGGAAAGGTCTCCTGTAAAACATGAATCTTGAGATGAGTCTTAACGGAAGTCAGAAATTCTAAACGAGAAAGAGAAAGAGCTTTTTAAGATTTTGGAGACAGTCAGTATAAAGGCATGAAGAGGAGATGGAAAAGTATCCTGTGAGTAAGTATGCCAATATGTCTAGATGGAAGAGTGGGTTGAGGGTAGTAAAATATTGTTTAATTATTTCAGTTGTATCTGACTCTTTGTGACCCCATTTGGGATTTCCTTTGCAAAGATGCTGTAGTAGTTCATCATTTCCTTCTCCGGCTCATTTGACAGATGAGGAAACTGAGGCAAATAGGGTTAAACCAACTTATTCAGGATCATATAACTAGTAAGTATCTGAAGCCAGATTTGAACTCATGGACATGAATCTTCCTGATTCCAGGCCCAGTGCTCTATCCATTGTGCCACCTAGCTGCCCTGAAAATAAAGAGTAATTAGACTGAGAAAAAAATAAGAAAAGGCCAGAGTTTTAAATGCCAAACAGGAGAGTTTATATTTTATGCAAGTGGGATACATTGGGGCTTTTTAATCAGAAAAGTGCTTGAGTTAAAGGAAACTTGAAGCTATTTCAATAATTCATGTGAGAGCTGATGAGGACCTAGAGTGGCGACTCTGCGAGTGGAGAAGAGAGGAATATAGTAGAGTCAAATTGACTTCGATGTTCTTCTAGCATCATCAGATCTTCAATTTTGAGTCAATAAAAGGCATGCTAGAGATCATCTAGTCCAACCTCCCTCCTCATTTTGTAGATGAGGAAATAGACTCAGAAATAAATGACTTAGCAAGTTCACAGATGTCTTAAGTAACCAAGCAAGAATTTGAAGTTAAGGTCTCCGACTTACTTTAGCACCCCTTGACTGCTTCAGGTATCTTTTCTTATTGCAAAAGTGAATTGGACCTGACTCTTCCTGATAATTACAAGTTGGAGACTGGCATGAGACATGACTTCCATTTTGGAGATTATTTCTATGGGAGAAAGTATTTCCAACTAACTCACAAATAAACGTTTGAAACAAATGCGGTTTATAAACTAGGAACATTCCATACTTCTTTTTAAACACTAATAGAAATAGGGTCCCTTTCTGTGGAGGCTAAATATCTTTATTCTTCTCCGTTTAAAGGAAACTGGGCAAGGTGCTCTTTCATGAATGCCATAGTACTCTGTTAGACTGGGGAATCTAGGATAATATGGCGCACTCCTTCCAGAGGCTTAATTTAACTATAAGAACTATACATTGGATGTATCGACTTCTATCGTCATTCTGCCCTTTTAATCTTCCTATTTCTATTCTGCTCTTCTGGGGTAATTTTTAGTAAATCTCTCTGAGGAGATACAAGAAAACATGTCTGTGCTACAAGAATCCAATTACATAGCTTTTTCATTTGAGTTCTAAGCCTAGGGGTATTGTGCAGGCAAGAGAAAACAAAGATGATTGGAAGCTCAAAACTCAAACATGTTATTTCTTCAGCATTGCTGCCTATCTAGCCAGAAGAATAATGACTGTAATCGCATCTCCCCACACCAACGATTAGTCCGAGGTACCCAGGGGAAACTCCCTGGGGAAAAACATACAGGCACACAATTGGAAAAGAAGAAATTATTAGCAAAATTGATTCTTATAAATTGGTAGTCAATTAATTTCTCCCTAGAAATTGGGATAGAAATACAGAGGTGAGCTTCTTTGTCTAGCTTGTTTCAAAATCCTCACTTTCACAGATTCTCTTTCTTTGGCTTCTTGGTGCCATTGCTGCTGTTTAATGCTATAAGATTTATTATTTCCTATTTTATTAATACAACTTAAGTATTATGCATATACAAGGCATCCCAAAAGTCTTGGGCCATTTTAAGCTAGTTATTTTACAACCACACACACACGCTCTCTCATTGCCTTTTCCAGAATTGTATTTTCATCTTAACCTTCCCCTTGTTAGATTTTTCTTTTTTAACCTCTTGCTATTGTGTTTCAGCAAATCTTTTAGGGTCTGTTCCCTCTCACATTTAAAATGTCTAAGATGTATAAATTATTTTGAGATAGCACTTTTAGGAGCTCTTGATATTTGTATTCCTTTTTAGCATATTAACCTCATAAAGGTTAATGTCAGAATCTACAAATGAATGATATGACACTTACAAAATTAAATTTTGGGCTTTTTTGGAATTATCAAGCATTTTTTTCCCTCCCTCCTCGAACTGAAAAAAAAATTGAAAGCAAAACTATTTTAACACATATGCAAAAGGGCAAAAAAAAATTCCTATATTGGCGTAAGACATTTTAAAGAGATCATCAACTTGGAAAAATGGATTGGAACCAGTCTTGAAGTCAAGAAGAACTGAGTTCAAGTCCTGCCCCTTAAACATACTGGTTAGATAACTGAGCAGATCAAACTGTCTAAAATTCTAGGTTGTCAAGCAATTGCAGGTCTGAATTGATAAAGCTAGTTTCTTCACTTAGAGACCTCTATACCAAAGAGATCATAGATCTGGTCTGCCAAAAAAGACACTGGAAAAAAATAAAATGTTGTATAGAGACTAATTAATAATAGGGGCATCTAGGTGGCATAATAGATGGTGCCAAGATTAGAGTCAGGGAGATTCATCTTCCTGAGCTCAAATCTGGCCTCAAATCTTACTAGGTGTGTGACCCTGGGCAAATCATTTATTCCTATGTCTTACCCAGGGTCACATAGCTAGAAAGTGTCTGAGGCCAGAGTTTCCTCATCTGTAAAATGACTTGGAAAAGGAGATGGCAAACGATTCCAATAGCTTTGCCAAAAAAAAGCCCAAATGAGGCCACGAAGTCACACAACTAAGACAAATGAACACAATAACAAATAACAAAAAAAATCTTTCTAAAATCAGATGTTGGAAAGAGTTTATGGAAGAGGAGTTCATGTTCTTTAGGCTGTCATGTACCCTAATTTGTTTATTTTAAAGCATCAAATTTGGTCCATCCTCTACAGACATATCTTCCAAACTCTTAGAGAGCTGGAACTTATAACTAAGTTTTTCTTCCCTCAGGTTCTAGTCTTGACTATCCACTACACATGACCATATTACCTTAACTTTTATATCTTGCTCAGTATTTTTTTCTGCTTGACATGTTCTCCTATGCCATCTTTGCTTGTCCATCTATGACATCTTTCTTTCTTTTGTTTTTTTAAACCCTTCCCTTCTGTCTTAGAATCAATACCATGTATTGGTTCCAAGGCAGGAGCAGTAAGGGCTAGGCAATGGGGGTTAAGTGACTTGCCCAGGGTCACACAGCTAGGAAGTATCTGAGGCCAAATTTGAACCTAGGACCTCCTGTCTCTAGGACTGGTTCTCAATCCACTGAGCCATCCAGCTAACTCCATCCCACCTTTCAAATATTGTTGGTAACAATAAACCTCCAGTACTTCATGGATACATGATTTAATATATCTGGGTACCTCATTAACCAATATAGGTCACAGTCCTCTCTCTATCTTGGTCAGATGGTTTTTATGCAGTGGGATGGCAAAAGTGAATAAATGAATAAAGAAACCAAACACTCTGTGATCAGTCATTCCAGAGATGATGAGCCTGTCCAAATAGCAAGGTAGTGTTTGGATGAGAGACCATAGTCTGTGTTGATACCTTACTTACCAAACACCTTTATAGTTTTGTAGGAATTAAAATATATGCCCTACTGGTGTAGGTTTTGGGAACCCACGTGCATTTCAGACTGTCTGCTTTTCCTCAATATTTAATTAACTCTTTGGATTCACCAGCCATGTATGAGTTGGGTGGATTCACATGTCTAAGAATGTCTCCCCTTTATGGCAAGGAAAGAGAAAGCCTCAGACCAACTAATAAGTCAGCAGAGCTCAGGCCAGACCAGATTTCATCACAGGTTGTTCCCACAGTGACTGAAAAGATGGAAGCCACATCTCTGTCTTATTCGTACTGCCCACACACCAGCAACACCTTTGTTCCCTAAGGAGGTAGCAGTCAGACTTGAGCAAAGAAATGATTTAGTGACTCATGCATGAAGTGGAATAAAATAAGAAAAAGGTTTTAGAAACCCTCTGATAGTAATAAGTATAACAAAGTAAATGTTGTGTTAATAAACCAATAATGAATTGTTGTCATGTCAGGTGAATATAATCATTTATTATGTGAACAGAACAAGCTAATCCCACTCAAGTAAGAACTGTGCTGAGGATATTCTTGATAGTTTTTGAACTATGTCTGGGAAAACCACTAACTTGCCAGAATACAGGGAAAGAGATAGAAGTTGCAAGAGAGGACCTCACTAAGATAAAGAAGAAGATTCTTTGCAACCTGGGAAGCATTTATAATGACAGAAGATGCCTCTTACCCCACCTGAGTCCATACTAGCATCCTAGAAAAGGGGATAGAAATGTTAAACATAACTGGGGCACGGTTGGGCTAAAAGAGCAGTATCCATTTGGTCTTCTTTTAAGAGGATCTAATGAAAGGGAGCTTGGAGGCATATCCACTGTGTGTGCATACACATGCACACAACAGAAATTAATTTTCATATTAAAAATATTAATATGTATATATTAATACAAGTAATATTAATCAAGTACATATTAATTTTTACTTCTTTAAAAAAAAGCATCCTTACTGTCTGTCTTAGAATTGATACTATGCATCACTTCCAAGGCATAAGAGCAATAAGGGCTAGGTGATTGGGTTAAGTGTCCTCCTCAGGTCACACAGCTAGGCAGTAGCTGAAGCCAAATTTGAACCCAGGACCTCCTTTCTATAGGCCTGGATCTCTACCTACTGAGCAACCCAGCTGCCCCTACAAACATTTCTCTCTCTCTCTTACTGTTTCCTTACATGTTCCCAAATGAACAACAGGAGAAAAAAAAACAACAAAAGACAAAACTGTCATAGAAATCATGCAGAATCCAGGAAAACAAATTTCTACATCATCTGTGTCCAAAAATGCACGTCTCCTTCTGGATTTTAAGTTTGTCACTTGCCTGGCAGGAAGTGGGGGATGTGACTCATCTTAAGTTCTCTGGACTCCTGATTTATGATTGCATGAATCAGAGTTCTAAAGTTACAGAAGAAATCTCAAGTGTGTTTCAGACCCTCTGTATCTTATTAGGATTTAACTCTTTGGGTTTAGCTGGCATGAATGAGCTAGGGGGATATAAATGTCTAGGAATGTGTACCCTTCATGGATGTGTTGGCGAACCTATGGCACACATGCTAGAAGGGTTTGCTCTACTCCCCCTCTCCACCACACCTGAGGACATTTTTCACTTCACTCACCCCTCTGTTGGGAGAGTTTCCTCCCTCCCATGTCTGGGGTAAGGGAGCCACTCACATGTGTGAGGGTGCAGTAAGGGCACTCAGTCTCTAAAAAGGTCACCATCACTGCTCTATGGTAAGGAAAGAGAAAGCTTCAAAATGATTTCTAAGTCAGCAGAGTTCAGGCTAGATTTCATCATAGGTTGTTCCCACAGTGACTTGAGAAGATGGAATTCACACCTCTATCTTCTTCCCACTGCCCATACACCAAGCAAGACAGAAAGACATTTTTCTTTTCTTTGGCAGACAATCTTAATCGATCCTCATTGATTAATTGATTGAACACAGATAGAATAAACCAAGTCACTGGATTTTGAAACCCATTGAAAGGAAAGCCCAAAGAGTAATAAGAATAAATAAGAGTGAGGGAAATAAGAATCCAAGACTATCATAAGTGTTGAAGGTCCCCTAGTTTTGCTATCCTGTGCCATATATATTCTTCATTGTTGATGGCACTTTTATTTGGCTTCTTCAGAACTAAGATATTTTGTCCTGAGATTACAGCATTAGAAGAGGATCAGAAGAGGATTAGAAGAGATCAGGCTTACCTGATCTATGAGCCTGATTCTACTGGTGAGAAAGGACTTGGAAATGGCTGTCCATGGTCCTGGGCTAAATTATTGCCATATCCACTTGTTGTCCTGCTGTCTATCCCATAGCCTAAAAATTATGTCATGGTAGGGGTGTATTGATTCATCAGCTATAAGTCCACCATGTTCTTTGCATGTCATCATGACCGCCCCCTACAAAATGAACTTCCATTAAAATCCATTTGACCATAACAGCAGCAGCAGCAGCCTCCAGAATCATGTAGGTTTTTTTCACAGTCATCTTCATGTGAGCAAACAGCTCTTTTCTAGAGAGCTATACTTGACCTCTGTGGTCATTCCTTAAACCTGATAAGCACTTTCCTTAAACCTAAAATACTATTTCAGTAACTTCTCTGCCTGGACATTGATAATATGAATGACTGAATGAATATTTGTATGCTAGATTTGATTCTCCTTCTTAGTTAAAAGACTCTTGTTTAGTTAATGAATCTCTGAAATTGGGATTACATGTTTTAATTTGGAGGAATTTCTGAGTTTTAAATTTAAAATTCATGCCCTCCAAGGACCCTGTTTGAATAACTTCACTCAAGGTACTCTTTTTACTATTTAAATCCTTCACTATTTTTGATTAGTTTATACTACACATCTCCATTGGGTTGTTTACCCTTTGCCATTTCCATAGTTGTTTTAGGGGCATATGTACTAACCTTTCACTTAGGTTAGAAATTCCTTAAGAATATGTTGAAGGAGGAACCAGGTGGCTCAGTGGAAAGAGCGCCAGACTTGGAGACAGGAGGACCTGGGTTCAAATCTGGCCACAGACACTTCCCAGCTGTGTGACCCTGGGCAAGCCACTTAACCCCATTTGCTTAGCTTTCCCCCTTCTGCCTTAGTATTGTTACTTAGATAGAAAAGTAGGAGGTTTGCTTTTTTTTTTAAGAATCTGCTTTAAAATTTTAAATTCAATTCATAGGTCAAATAAAGTATTGGGAAATGTTAGTAGGCTCTTTACCAAACTGATAATAAAAACCACAATGATACCATAGCAATGATTCCTAAGCAGTACATCTTATTATTAAATTAGGTCAGGAGCGCGGTACCAAAAACAATGGGAAAGATTTGAGAAATGACTTGATGATGATGATGGAAGGAATTTTCTGAAGTCTTCTATTGTTTCCCTGTCTTGACAGGGGCAACCCCCACCCCTCTTGGTTGACCATAGACTTGATCATTATATTCCTTGAATTATGAGAAGACATTTTTCAGGAATGAACAGTCCTGGAAGGACAATCAAAGAAAAGAAATATTGTGTAAGATCAGCTGGCAATTTCCAACATTTGGCAGAGCACAGTCTACAATAGGTATGCCCAGGTGTGCCTTTATTTTGTTTCCCCAGTAAATTTAGCTGGCCTTTGAAGAGGTGCCTGAGTCCTCTATAATCCTCTTCGGTTCAGCACCTTAACTTGCATATGTAGAGAAGCACCTGTTCACAAGACAAAAAAAAACAAAAAACAAAAACAAAAAAACAACTGGCAGAGAAACAGATCTGTGAGAACCAAAATGACATATTTGCCTATGTCTGTTTCTGTGTATCTATCTATCTTATCATTTATATATATGTGTGTGCGTGTTTGTCTATATATCCATATAAGTATACAAATATACATATATAATACATATTCCTACCTAGGTTTTATAGGGAGATATTTCTCCCTATCAAGGAAAATTAGAATGTCATTATATATTCTGCAGTTTGAAATATATATCAAAGAGTAGAGGCAGATTTTCTCCCCCACCCCTTTGTTCTTTGCACCATCTGTTTGTTTTGGGAAAAGTGATTTGTGTTTCATTTCCTTCTCTCTCTGTCTTGGAGAGAAGGTGGTTCACCATTGTTTGATTCTTTTTTTTTTAGAACTCTTTTTTTCCCTGAGTGTTGATAGGCTCAGAAACTCTCTTTTTATACTCAGTTAAGAGTTTCAAAACATCCCCAAGCAAGAAAGACCCAATGGAACTAGGAAGAGTATGTCTTTATTGCTCTCTTCTATCTTCAGGGAGATAATTTTACTGAAACTCACAACCATTTTTTCTGTTCCCAGCATTCCATTTCTAGGTGCTTACATGTCATCACCCTGTCATTATTTAGCTCTATTCTTCTCCCTTCTAGGTGTATTTTTTTCTGCATGACTGCAATATATGTAATTTATTATTAGACATTGTTTAAAACTAGTTTCTTAACAAAGTAATTATCTGGTTGAGCTGTTTCTCATTTAGATGAATAATAATTGTCATCTTTGTCTTTGAACCAAAAATGACAGAGATTGAGGGAGTGGGTCCATTAACGATGTGGGCATTGAAATAATGATGTCAGATTCTTTGTGCCATTTGGAGCATCGATTTTACCTAAATGGCTCTCAACCTTCCTCTAAGTGACAAAATAGCATTTCCCACCTCAGAACAAGAGGTTGCCCCTCTAATCAACTGCATCATCATATATGTGCTGTGCATGCCGGATGTCCAACCTCCTAGAAGCCACAACGAGGATGAATCAACACCACCCTAAGAAGGCTGTCTGGTTGAGCAATTTCTAGGATCCAGACTCCAGGAAGGCTTATCTGAGTCTTACCTAGTCTATCAGTGTGTTGAGAAATTGTCGTCTATGCCACAGGCATAATCATCTGTGCTATGGCCCTGCTGTCCCTGCTGCTACTCCTGCTCTTTGTCACTCCCTTGCACTAGAACATCCATTACAACGATTTAGCATCACTAACCAAGTGCGTCCGATTGCTGAGATCTGAGATTTCATCCTTCCAAAGGGGAGAGGACAAGTCTAGGATTTCTTCCATTTGTTGTCTTCTATGTATTTTTTCTTCTTTTACTTTATTGTGACTTCTTTAGGGGGTTTGCTAAAATTTTTCATTAATGTTATTCTTTGTGTTTTGTTTTCTCTTTTTTTCCTCTTGAGTCTGTTTTTTTCTATTCCAGGAAGATTGTTCAGTAAGAATCCTAGATAGCTAATGATGCCTGGGATCTTATGTACCACCATGGGACAAGTCATTTCAACATATAATCTGAACCAAGAGGCCTGAGTTGGGGCCACCCATACTAGTAGTGCTTGGTGAACTTTACAGTGCTAGCTATGTTATAATTATTATAGCACCTTGGTTCTGAATGGCAGAAAGAAATTTGACAGGAATGGGAAATGGAGAGAGGAACACAATAGGTACCATGTTAAATTTGAAGTCAAAGTAAGACTTATAACTGGTAGATGAGACCAAGAATTTGAAATGCTCTTCTAGAGAGAAATTGGAGTTGAAGCATTCCAATTTTAATAGATAATAACTAAACATGGGTGGAAGATATATGTGGTTGCCAGAGTTTCTTCTCAAAGGGAAATTTGTTTTCTAAAGAGAAAGATGAAGAGATGGGATGGTTTCCCTGATATATTAAAATAGAGGATTTTTTTTACCATGGTGGTAAGAGCTTAAGGATCTTCAACTACTTAAATGCTTTTAGAAATCTTTTGGGACAATCTTCCTGGCATAGAAAATAATCACTAAGAGAAGACAAGAACAAAACTGAAAGAACAACATTAACAAGAAATTTTGCAATCCCCCCGAAATAGTCACCTAAAGTCAAAGAAGAAAACAATACATGGAAGACAGATTTTTGACCTAGAGGGCAGATCAGAATACATACATCTTTTAATTAGCCAGTCTAATGGGCCAAAATGGAATAGAGCAAACTTATTGTTAAATCATTTATTTGTTCATCTTAAAATGACTTAAAATACCATGTTATTCCAAGAGGTCTTTCATTACTTTGAATTCTCTTTGAAAAATCTAACAAATAAAATCAGTCCATGTAGGCAGACTTGCCATAAACCTCACAGTAAAAAGAATTATTCCCAGACTTTTCAATTCCATTTTCTTTGGTAGCATAGATGGCCCCAAGAATGCACACAGCAAGAATGAATGAATCTAGATAATGGCGAGTCTTGTCAGAAACAGGATTCTCATCAAATCTGGGGGTTTGGGGAAAGGAAGGGTTTATGGATATTATTTTTCCCAGGTGACATCTTATTGGTAAAATTTCAAATGGTCTTTAGGAATTTAATTAGGAAAAAAATCTCATAAGTATTAATATAAGATGTTGACCATAGTACAATAGTTCATACTGGGAATGTTTCGTTTAGCTCTACATATGCTTACCTAATGAGAAATAGGATAAATGAAATCATTCACAATGCAGGAGGAAAGTCAGCATGCCTTCTGAAATGGAATAGAATGCTTTAAGCAAAGAACAAAAATTTCCAGAGACAGGAATTGATGAGGCAGTAAAAAGGACGTTAATATAATTTAAAACTCAGTTTACAAAATCTATAGTCCTGGGTAGGTTTGCTTGTTTGTTAATTTCATGAGTGTGTTTATTTTGCTAGAAGCATTTTTTTTTTAATACCAGTCTTCTCCCAAAACAGACTATGGAATCAAGCAGACCAAGATTCGAGTCCCACCTCAGACACATGCTGACTATTTGACAGTCAGGCCACTCCCTTAACTTTTTAGAGCTCTAGGAAACTGTAAGGATCTGTACTGCTGAGCAGGTACTGAGCAGCACTGGGAGAATCTTCATCAGGAGATTCCTTCACCAATGAAATCACAAGTCCAGCTGAAAAAAAAATCCCCAGTTATGTCATACAGTTTTTTTTTAAACCCTTACCTTCCGGCTTGGAGTCAATACTGTGTATTGGCTCCAAGGCAGAAGAGTGGTAAGGGCTAGGCAATGGGGGTCAAGTGACTTGCCCAGGGTCACACAACTGGGAAGTGTCTGAGGCCACATTTGAACCTAGGACCTCCCATCTCTAGGCCTGGCTCTCAAGCCACTGAGCCACCCAGCTGCCCCCTGTCATACAGTTTTAAGGGAAGAGAATAGTATTTATTTAGCACTTATGTTTCAGGCACTGTACTAAGAGCATTATAAATACTATCTCATTTGATCCTCACAACAACTCTGGGAGGTGGGTGCTATTATGACACCCATTTTACATTTGAGGAAACTGGGGCAACCAAAGATTAAGTGATTTGTTCAAGGTCACACAACTAGTTAGAGTCTGAAGCTGGATTTGAACTCAGGTCTTAATGACCCCAGGTCTAGTGCTTTATCCACTATGCTACTTAGATGCCTATAAATCACAGAATGATATGATTCCCCCCAGGTAAAAAATTATAGGTGATTATAAAGACAGTAGAGAGACATGACATTGGTATAAACTGGTGAAGCATTTTTACCAAAGATCACTCGAGTGATAGTATGAAAGTATCAGTCTAGGAGTGGTAGGTATGGTCCTATAGGAAGGGAAATTAGTGCTTCACTGGTATTCACAGAATATTGAAAGACCTAGTATAAGGGTTATTGACCTCTTTTGCATGTCTTGGACCCCTTTTACAATCAAGTAGAGCCTAGGGACTCCTCAGAATAAAGTTTTGTGGTCTACAGTAAAAGAATTGGGAGAAATGCTAACTTTCAGGTACAATAGTGGAAGAAAAAGATGGAATTTTTCCTTATGCAACTTCACTGACCCCCACCTCTAAATCTATCCAAGAACCTTGCATGGGTCCATAGACCTGGGTTAAGAACTCCAGACCTAAAGGAAGGCTTCTGAACACTGGATGGATCCTCTGCAGGGGACTAATAATTGAATGGATGAAAATGATACAGAACGAGAAGGAAAGGATGGACTTCTTTTTTATTTAAATCATTTTTTCTTGTCATTCTGCGTATTTGTTCTATCTAATTTCATTCTTTTTCATTAATCTGCAGTCATAGCTGATTATTGCTTTGATCAAAGTTCCTAAGTTTTTCAAAGTTGTTCATTATTGTAACAACATACATTGTTTTTATGGATCTGCTCTCTTTACTCTGTATTAGTCCATGCAACTCTTCCTAGTTTTCTTTGAAATTGTCTTTTCCATCATTTCTTATAAAATAATAGGATTTCATGACCTTATATGTACCATAATTGATTTGGCCATTCCCCAATTGATGGGCCAACCCCCTTAGTTTCTAGTTCTTTACCAACACATAAAGCTCCAGTATATAGATTTGTACATATCAGCCTTCTAATTGGTCTTTCTATTTAAATTATCTCCCCATCAAAGTTGAGCCTGGAGTCAGGAGGAGATACTGGGCAAATCATTTGATCTCTTTCTACCTCAGTTTCCTCAACTGCAAAATGTAGCTAATAATAGCACCTACCTCCTAGGGTTGTTACGAGGGTCAAATGAGATGATATTTGTAAAGCCCTTTGTACAGTATGTGGCACATAGCAGTCTTATTAAATACTTGTTCTTTCCCCTCTCTTCCCATTCTATTACATGAAATTATCATATTATTATTGTACAACTGATTATTGTAATAATATTGTAAGAAACGATGGAAAGGATGGATTCAGAGAAACCTAGGAAGACTTTGCATGGACTAATACAGAAGAAAGAGAGCAGATCCATAAAAACAATTTGTTATTACAATAACATCTCCGATCTTTGACTGCTACTAAACTTAAACTTAGATCTGACTGCATCATTCCCCTGTTCAATAAATTCCAATGGCTTCCTCTCGCCTTCCCTAGAACCTATCATCCCTTTAACTTCTAGTCCTATATCCTCTCTCCTCACATTCACAGTCAAATTCCTTAGAAAAGTTTATTAAGCTTTCTACTTGTACTTCCTCTCCATTACTTACTTCTTAGCCCTTTGTAATCTGAGTCTGCCCTCATTACTGCATTAAAACTGTTCCTTCACAAATTACCAATAATCTTTTGTTTGCTAGATCTGACGGTCTTTTCTCAGTTCTCATCCTTTTAGTCAGATCTATGGCATTTAACATTGTAATTCTTTTTTTTTTCTTGATGCTGTCTCCTTTCTGGGCTTTATAACACTCTTTTCTCCTGGCTCTTTTTCTACCTGTTTAATGATTACTCAATTCCCTTTTTCCATTCATCATCTACATCAGGCCCCATCACTGTGGATGTTTCCAAAGGTTTCATCATAAGGTCCCTTCTCTTTTCTCTACATATTCTCTTTCGTGGTGACCTTATCAGGTCCCATGGGTTTAGTTATTATCTCTATGCTGATGGCTCCACAATGACTCCATTTTTTCTGTCTCCATAACATATCTTAACTTCATCTCTCTCCTCACATAGCCACCATCTTATTTCAGCTCCTTTTCCCTCCTTGCTTGGATAATTACAATGGTCTACTAACTGTTTTACCTGCCTCTACTCCCTCAAATCCAGTCCATCTTCCATACTCCTGCCAAAGTGGTTTTCCCCTCAGCACAGATCAGACCATGTGACTCTCCTACTCAGTAAATTCAAGTGGTTTCCTTTTTGCCTCTAGACTCAAATATAAACTCCTTTCTTAGAATTAAAACACTTTACAGACTAGCCTCCAACCCAAATTAAAATCTAGTCTTATTGCTAACTGTGTCACCTTAAATGAGTCACTTCAAATGTTTGCCTCAGTTTCCTCAGTTATAAAATGGGGATAACAATTGTACCTATCTCCCAGGGTTGTTGTATGGATCCACTGACATACTTGTCAAGTGCTCAGCACAGTGCCTGGAACCTAGTTGTTGTTGTTCATCCTTTGTTTTCTGAAAGGACCAGTGACATCATGGAGTTATGTCTTGACTTGCTCATGAAGTAGATTTAAGTGAGACAGAGTTACCCAGAGTCCTATCAGTCTTATTTTTTCTTCCAGAGTCATTGAAGTCCAATGGCAAGACAGACGTTAAGATGACTGATGGTGGCGTGGAATGCAATGGATGACACCAATGTCTTCGATGTCTGACCTAGCTCTAGGCACTCCACAGCACCTGCTTCATCCACCTTCATGGCCATTGGAAGAAATTATTCTCATCTGCCCATTTCATTGGGGTAAATTCTTCATATGCTTGGCACAGACATTCCCCTAATTCGTGGAGAGGTTTGATACCTATCAGTTACCCTTAGCCTGGCTTAGCCCATCTGCCAAGAGAATTTTACCAGAGTGTGGCCACTGTACATGCTACAACTTCTTGGAGCCACATTTGAGAGCTGAGTGAGAGGTGGACATCAAAAGGAGATGAGCAGTCTTGAAAAGGGCTGGTACTTAGTAAGTGTTCTATAAATATTAGCTATAATTATTATTTTCTCAACCTCACTTTACATTATTCCTCTTTTTGCACCCTTTGACCCAGTCCAAATGGCCTTTCCTTTGTTCCTCACACAAAACACTCCATCTACAGGTTCCATGCTTGGAATGTATGTCTTCCTAACCATTACCTTAAAGAACCTCTTTCTTCCTTCCAAGATCCATGCTAAGTGCCACCTTCTGTTTGCAAAGTCTGCCCCCAATCATCTTAGTTGCTCCCTCTCTCACAAATTGCCTGCTGATCACTTCATCTTTATTTGTATTTATTTTCCTTATATTTACCCAGCACAAATATAAATGTGTCTACTTTTGTCTCTTTTTATTGGAATTTAAAGTCCTTGAGAGAATGTCATTCATTGTTTTTCTTCTGTGTTTCTACTCCCACTGTTCTTTCTCTTGATGTGGATAGAGTTCTTTCTCATAAGTCTTCTGTTCTCGTTTAATCCCTTCATTCTTTCCTCCTATTTATATACACATCACAGAAGGGTTATTCCAAACCAACCTGAATTATTTGGGACTCCTCCTTAGCCCACTTCCACCAACATCCCTGAAAATTTCAGTTTTGTTTCTGATTTATGCCAAAAATTTTTTTCTTTTAAACATGTTCCCATTACTGTAAATTAATCCAACCATTCTGGAAGGCATTTTGGAACTATGCCCAAAGGGTGTTAAAAGAATGTCTGCCCTTTGATCCAGCCATATCACTACTGGGTTTTTACCACAAAGAGATAATAAGGAAAAATGATTGTACAAAACAATTTATAGCTGTGCTTTTTGTGGTGGCAAGAAATTGGAAAATGAGGTGGGGTCCCTCTACTGGGAAATGGCTGAACAAATTGTGGTATATGATGGTCATGGAATACTATTGTGTTGAAAGGAATGATGAACTGGAGGAATTCCCCAGTTTTTCTTCTGTGTTTCTACTCCCACAGTTCTTTCTCTTGATGTGGATAGAGTTCTTTCTCATAAGTCCCTCGGGATTGTCTTATAGTAGCAAAGTCCATTGCATTGAATTGTTCACAATGTTTCACTTTCTGTGTATGTTGTTCTCCTGGTTCTGCTCATTTCACTCTGCATCAGTTCCTTGAGGTTCTCCCAGTTCACATGGAATTCCTCCAGTTCATCATTCCTTTCAACACAATAGTATTCCATGACCATCATATACCACAATTTGTTCAGCCATTTCCCAATAGAGGGACCCCACCTCATTTTCCAATTTCTTTTTCTTTTTCTTTTTTAAGTTTTTAAAACATTATTTTATTTGGTCATTTTCTTACATTATTCATGGGAAAACAGATCATTTTCTTTTCCTCTCCCCCCCTCCCCCGCCACCCCTCCCCTAGCCGACATGCGATTCGTCTGGGTATCACATGTGTCCTTGCTCTGAACCCATTTCCTTGTTGTTGGTATTTGCATTAGGGTGCTCAATTAGGGTCTCTCCTCGATCATGTCCCCTCAACCTCTGTAGTCAAGTAGTTGCTTTTCCTCGATGTTTTTACTCCCTCAGTTTGTCCTCTGCTTGAGGATAGTTTTTTTTCTCATAGATCCCTGCAGATTGTTCAGGGACATTGCATTGACACTAATGGAGAAGTCCATTATGTTCTCTTGTACCACAGTGTGTCAGTCTCTGTGTACAATGTTCTCCTGGTTCTGCTCCTCTCACTCTGCATCACTTCCTGGAGGTTGTTCCAGTTTCCATGGAATTCCTCCACTTTATTATTCCTTTTAACACAACAGTATTCCATCACCAACATATAGCACAATTTGTTCAGCCATTCTCCAGTTGAAGGGCATCCCCTCATTTTCCAATTTTTGGCCACCACAAAGAGCGCAGCTATGAATATTCTTGTACAAGTCTTTTTCCTTATTATCTCTTTGGGGTACAAACCCAGCAGTGCTATGGCTGGATCAAAGGGCAGACAGTCTTTTATCGTCCTTTGGGCATAGTTCCAAATTGCCCTCCAGAATGGTTGATCAATTCACAACTCCACCAGCAATGCATTAATGTCCCTACTTTGCCACATCCCCTCCAGCATTCATTACTTTCCTTTGCTGTCATGTTGACCAATCTGCTAGGTGTGAGGTGATACCTCAGAGTTGTTTTGATTTGCATCTCTCTGATTATAAGAGATTTAGAACACTTTTTCATGTGCTTATTAATACTTTTGATTTCTTTAGCTGAAAATTGCCTATTCATGCCCATTTTTCAATTGGAGAATGGCTTGATTTTTTTGTACAACTGGTTTAGCTCTTTATAAATTTGAGTAATTAGACCTTTGTCAGAGGTTTTTGTTATGAAGATTGTTTCCCAATTTGTTGCATTCCTTCTAATTTTAGATACATTGGTTTTGTTTGTACAAAAACTTTTTAATTTGATGTAGTCAAAATTATTTATTTTGCATTTTGTGACTCTTTCTAAGTCTTGCTTGGTTTTAAAATATTTCCCTTCCCAAAGGTCTGACATGTATACTATTCTGTGTTCACTTAATTTACTTATAGTTTCCTTCTTTATATTCAAGTCATTCACCCATTCTGAGTTTCTCTTGGTGTAGGGTGTGAGGTGCTGATCCAAACCTAATCTCTCCCACACTGTCTTCCAATTTTCCCAGCAGTTTTTTATCAAATACTGGATTTTTGTTCCAAAAGCTGGGGTCTTTGGGTTTGTCATAGACTGTCTTGCTGAGGTCATTTACCCCAAGTCTATTCCACTGATCCTCCTTTTTGTCTCTTAGCCAGTACCAAATTGTTTTGATGACCACTTTTTTGTAATGATGACCACTGCTTTGTAATATAGTTTGAGATCTGGGACTGCAAGGCCACCTTCCTTTGTATTTTTTTCATTATTTCCCTGGATATCCTTGATCCTTTATTCTTCCAAATGAATTTTGTTATGGTTTTCTCTAATTCAGTAAAATAGTTTTTTGGTAGTTCAATGGGTATGGCACTAAATAGATAGATAAGTTTGGGTAGGATGGTCATTTTTATTATGTTAGCTCGTCCCACCCATGCGCAATCAATGTTTTTCCAATTGTTTAGATCTAGTTTTAATTGTGTGGAGAGTGTTTTGTAGTTGTGTTCATATAGTTCCTGTGTTTGGCTCGGCAGATAGATTCCTAAGTATTTTATATTGTCTCCGGTGACTTTAAATGGAATTTCTCTTTCTAATTCTTGCTACTGAACTGGGTTGAAGATAGATAGAAATGCTGATGACTTATGTGGGTTTATTTTATATCCTGCAACTTTGCTGAAGTTGTTGATTATTTCAATTAGCTTTTTGGTTAATTCCCTAGGATTCTTTAAGTAAATCATCATATCACCCGCAAAGAGTGACAACTTGGTCTCCTCATTGCCAATTTTAATACCTTCAATTTCTTTTTCTTCTCTAATTGCTACTGCTAGTGTTTCTAGTACAATATTAAATAATAAAGGTGATAATGGGCATCCTTGTTTGACTCCTGATCTTATTGGGAAGGCTTTGAGTTTTTCCCCATTGCAGACGATGTTTGCTGATGGTTTTAGGTATATACTGTTTATTATTTTTAGGAAAGGCCCTTCTATTCCTATACTTTCCAGTGTTTTCAATAGGAATCAGTGTTGTATTTTGTCAAAGCCTTTTCTGAATCTATTGAGATAATCATGTGATTTTTGTCAGTTTGCTTGTTTATATGGTCAATTATGTAGATGGTTTTCCTAATATTGAACCATCCTTACATTCCTGGTATGAATCCTACCTGATCTTAATGGATAACCCTTGTGATGGCTTGCTGCAGTCTTTTTGCTAGTATCCTATTTAAGATTTTTGCGTCTATATTCATTAGGGAGATTGGCCTATAGTTTTCTTTCTCTGTTTTTAACCTGCCTGGCTTTGGGATCAGTACCGTGTTTGTGTCGTGAAAAGAATTTGGTAGAACCCCTTCTTGGCTTATTCTGTCAAATAGTTTGTATAGTATTGGGGTTAGCTGTTCTTTGAATGTTTGATAGAATTCATTTGTGAATCCGTCTGGACCTGGGGATTTTTTCTTAGGGAGTTCTTTGATGGCTTGTTCAATTTCTTTTTCTGATATTGGGTTGTTTATGTAATTTATTTCTTCTTCTTTTAGTCTAGGCAATTTATATTTTTGTAAGTATTCATCCATATCACTTAGATTGCCATATTTTTTGCCATATAATTGGGCGTAGTAGTTTTTAATGATTGCCTTGATTTCCTCTTCATTAGAGGTGAGGTCTCCCTTTTCATCTTGGATACTGTCAATTTGGTTTTTTTCTTTCCTTTTTTAAATTAGACTGACTAGTACTTTGTCTATTTTATTTGTTTTTTCAAAGTACCAGCTTCTAGTCTTATTTATTAAATCAATAGTTCTTTGACTTTCAATTTTATTAATTTCTCCTTTGATTTTTAGGATTTCTAATTTAGTCTTCATCTGAGGATTTTTAATTGTTCACTTTCTAGTTTTTTAATTTGCATGCCCAATTCATTGACCTCTGCCCTTCTTAATTTGTTTATATATGAACTCAAAGATATAAATTTCCCCCTGAGTACTGCTTTGGCTGCATCCCATAGGTTTTGAAAGGATGTCTCACCATTGTCATTTTCTTCAATGACGTTATTAATTGTTTCTACGATTTGTTCTT
Organism: Monodelphis domestica; assembly: GCF_027887165.1. NCBI lineage: Eukaryota > Metazoa > Chordata > Mammalia > Didelphimorphia > Didelphidae > Monodelphis > Monodelphis domestica. The sequence goes on along the minus strand of NC_077231.1, from coordinate 55,083,308 downwards.
TAACTAGCTGGTTTTGGAGAATCATATTGTTTAATTTCCAATTAATTTTTTTATTTATCTCTCCATGTACCCTTACTAATTATTATTTTTATTGCATTGTGGTCTGAGAAGTTGCATTTATTATTTCTGCCCTTTTGCACTTGTTTGCAATGATTTTGTGCCCTAATACATGGTTAATTTTTGTGAATGTACCAGGTGCTGCTGAAAAGAAGGTGTATTCCTTTTTGTCCCTTTTTATTTTTCTCCATATGTCTACTAACTCTAATTTTTCCAAGATTTCATTTGCTTCTCTCACCTCTTTCTTATTTATTTTTTGATTTGATTTATCTAGTTTGGATAGGGGAGGGTTCAGGTCTCTCACTAGTATAGTTTTTCTGTCTATTTCATCCTTGAGCTCCTCTAGTTTCTCCTTTAAAAATTTGGATGCTCTGCCATTTAGTGCATACATATTGAGTACAGATATTTCCTTGTTGTCTATACTGCCTTTTAACAGGATGTAATTACCTTCCCTATCTCTTTTAACTAGATTTATTTTTACTTTGGCTTTGTCAGATATCATGATTGCTACTCCTGCCTTCTTTTTATCATTTGATGCCCAATAGATTTGGCTCCATCCTCTTACTTTCACCCTATGCATATCTACCTTCCTCATGTGTGTTTCTTGGAGACAGCATATGGTAGGGTTTTGGATTCTAATCCACTCTGCTATTCGCTTGCGTTTTATGAGTGAGTTTATTCCATTCACATTCAGCGTTATGATACTAGCTGTGTATTTCCCAGCATTTTGATTTCTACTCCTGGTCCTGCCTTTTCTTCTTTCACTATTTCCTTCTACACCAATGTTTGTTTATAGTCAGTCCCCCTAGTTCCCCCCCTTATTTTACTTCCCTTTCTACCCCCTCCCTTCTTATTCCTTCCCTTATTTTCCCCTGTAGTCTTTTTAAAATTCCCCCCCTTCTCTCCCTTGTACTGCTTCCCTCCCCACCAGTCCATTTTTAACCCTTCTACTCCCCTATAGGGCGCAAATCTATTCTCTTCCCCAATGGATTGGATTGTTCTTCCCTCTTTGGGTCAGTTTGAAAGTGCGTAAGAGTTGAGTATTTCCTATCTCCAACCTCTTTACCCTTCCAGTGTATTGACGTTCTTCCCCTCCCACCATGAGCTTCTTTGTGACATATAAATTTACCCCCATTTGTTTCCTTTCCCATTTCTTTTAGTCATAACCTCTTTTTTTAGCTCTAGTCGTGTATATATATATACATATATATAAATATATGTATATATATATACATACACATGTATGTATTTATGCATGCATATATCTATATACCTATTTATGTCTTGAACTTTCATCCTATACAGTTTGTCACTGTTCCCTCTAAGTGTAATTCTTCTAGCTGCCCAGGTGATAGCAACAGTTTTTAAGAGTTACCAATGACCTCTTTTCTTATAGGGATACATATCATTTTAACTTATTGAGTCTCTTTAAAAAATTTTGTTGTTGTTTTGTTTATTTTATTTCCCCTCTTTTTTAATTACGCTTTGATGATTCTCTTGAGTTCTGCAGTTGGACATCAAATTTTCTGTTCAGGTCTGGTCTTTTATTTATGAATGCTTGGAACGCTTCTGTTGTGTTGAATGACCATACTTTCCCCTGCAAGAATATAGTCAGTTTTGATGGGTATTTTATTCTTGGTTGTAGACCTAGTTCCCTTGCTTTCCAGAATATTGTATTCCATGCCTTTCGATCCTTCAGTGTGGATGCAGCCAGATCCTGTGTTAACCTCACCGTGTTTCCATGGTATCTGAATGGCTTCTTCTTGGCAGCTTGTAATATATTTTCTTTCATCTGATTGTTTTTGAATTTGGCTATAACATTTCTTGGTGTTGTCAGTTGGGGATTAAATACAGGGAGTGATCTGTGGATTCTTTCAATCTGCACTTTCCCTTCTTGTTCTAGGCTATTGGGACAGTTTTCCTGGATAATTTCCTCTAGTATTATGTCCAGGCTTTTTTCTTTTGTCGTGGTCTTCTGGTAGTCCAATTATTCTTAAATTGTCTCTTCTTGAACGATTTTCTAAATCGTCTGTTTTGTGAATGAGATGCTTCACATTTTCCTCAATTTTTTCATTCTTTTTGTCCTGCAGTGTCCTGCTGCCTTGTGAGGTCACTTAATTCCAGTTGTTGTATTCTGGTTCTTAAAGATTGGATTTCATCTCTAGCTTTTTGGTCATCCTTTTCCTTCTGCTCTGATTTTCTTTGAAGTTCGTCTCTCATCCTCTTTACCTCATCTTTCATCTCCTTTGCCTCATTTTCCAGCTGGTTGATTTTGGCTTTCAAAACACTATTTTCTTGTTTTAGCTCAAGTGCCTCTGTTTCCAGATGACTTATCTTGATTTTTAAGTCCTTTTCCCAATCGTCTTCAGCCTCTCTTAGTTGTGTTTTGAGTTCTTCCACAGCCTGTATCCAATTTGCTGGGATTTCTGGTTTATCATTTGCTGATCTCTCCCCCTCTGTTCCATTTGCTGAGTAGAAGCTGTCTATTGTAGTTTCTTTCTTCTTTTTCTGTTGTTTGCTCAAATTCACCCTTTCTTTCCTCCCAGTATTTGTCTGTGCTCTTGTTCCTCTCATTTTTTTCCTTTTTGGGGGGCTTCTATCAGTCTCCCCTCTTGGAGCTTTAACAGAAGATCTCTTGGTGTAGTCTCTGGGGGAGGGTTGTTGGGGGTTTGAGCTTCCCTGTCCTCTGGAGGCTTTTGATTGGCTTAAAGTCCAGCAGTCAATGAGGATGGGTGTGGAGCCTGGGCTCCCTGAGTTCTGGAGACTTTTGATGGGATTAAGTTCAGCTTGGTTGGGCTGGGTTTGCTCTGAGTTCTAAGATTCCTGGACAGCTGGAGCAAGTATGGAGGATCTCCAAAGCTCTGGCCAGGCTGCCAGGTCTATGCTCCTTCTAATCCACCATCTTGACTTTGCCTCTAAGTTTATGTTCTTTCAGAAGACCCTGCTCTCTAAGGGGGGAGGGGTCATGGCCTCCCTGGGCTCTGAGGGCTCCTGATGGGATTAAGTTCAGCTGGTTTGGGCAGAATGAGCCCTGAAGCAAAAAAACAAAAAACAAAAAAACTCCTCCTCTACAGTCTGTGTTGAATGCCCTGAGACTAGCCCAGGTTACTTTCAAGGAATGCCTTTTGGAGCAACCCCTTTGCTGGCCCTGAGATTTCTGTTATTTCCGAAGACCCTGCTCTCTAAGGGGGGAAAGGTCCTGGACTCCCTGGGTTCTGAGGGCTTCTGATGGGATTAAGTTCAGCTGGTTTGGGCGGAAGGAATGAGCCCTGAAGCAAAAAAAAACCTACTCCTCTACAGTCTGTGTTGAATGCCCTGAGAATGGCTCAGGTTGCTTTCAAGGTAAGCCCTTCAGAGCAACCCCTTTGCCGGCCCTGAGGTTTCTGTCCTTTCAGAAGCTCTGAGGGCTCCTGATGGGATTGGGTTCAGCTTGAGACTCAGCTTGAGACCCCACTTGGGACTCAGATGGAAGGACCCAGCCAGGGGGCTACAGGCTTCCCCCTTCTCTCTATGTTTCCCTGCTGTCTGTGTTGGGTGCCCCAGAGACTGGCTCAGGTTACTTTCAAGGTGAGTCCTTCACAATAGCCAGCCCTGAGGCCCTTTTGCCGGCCCTGAGGTTCCTGCTGCGGCCGCGGGCTCAGCACTATGGGTTGGGGGGATGGGTCCTGGGACCTTCCTTCTGCTTACTCCTTAGATCCGAGTGATCTAGGGTTCTGGCTTATGGGGGGCTGTACCTTTTGATCCAGGTCCAAGAGGAGGGCTCCCCTGGTCTATCCTGTTGTTCAGTTTGAATTTCAGTGTCCTGGGAGTATTCAGTTTGTGATTGGTAAGTAAGGGTTTTCAGAGGTCTGAACTTTCGCTGCCTCTAAGCCGCCATCTTGACCGGAAGTCCTCCATTTTCCAATTTCTTGCCACCACAAAAAGCACAGCTATGAATTGTTTTGTACAATCATTTTTCCTTATTATCTCTTTGGGGTAAAAACCCAGTAGTGGTATTGCTGGATCAAAGGGCAGACATTCTTTTAACACCCTTTGGGCATAGTTCCAAAATGCCTTCCAGAATGGTTGGATCAATTTACAGTAATGGGAACATGTTTAAAAGAAAAAAATTTTTTGGCATAAATCAGAAACAAAACTGAAATTTCCAGGGATGTTGGTGGAAGTGGGCTAAGGAGGAGTCCCAAATAATTCAGGTTGGTTTGGAATAACCTTTCTGTGATGTGTATATGAATAGGAGGAAAGAATGAAGGGATTAAATGAGATGGTTTCTAAGTCTTCTTCCAGGTCTAACAATCTGTGATTCAATGACTAAGTACACCTATTTCTAGCTAAGTTATAATCAATATAAAAAGAAAGAACAATGAAGCCAGGAGGTGTGAATGTGCTGGGTCTGATTGTATGAACTAGATGGGGGTAGAAATGAAAAGAGCCAAAGGAACTGTTTAAAAGACTGGGGCTGAGAATGCCAGATGTTTTGATCCCTGCAGGAGGACTGAAAAGGAAGCCAGTTAGAAAATCTTGAAAGGGATCCTAAGATTAAGAGAGCTGACCTGGGTTTATACGACTCAGGAAGAAAGTCTAGTTAAGATATATTTTTGTCAGTGGGAGAACAGAGAAGTCTGTTCAGGTTAGAGGCTTCCCAGAAGTGTAGTTTGACCTCAAGGGCAAAAAAGAGAAATGAGATACACAAGGTCTTATTTTTATAGTGACCAGGAAAATTATGAGCAAGCACCATATGGGTTGCAATGAAACTAAGAAAACAGAGAATATGTGGTTAACCAGTATGCTAATAATCTTCATGAAGATGAACTCAGTGCATAATCTACACCATTTCAGCCAGCAAAAGATAACAACTTAAGATGTCTTCACGTGGTGACAAAGTGATATTGTATTCCAGATGACTCATGGAGAGTTGGTATCATTTAGGATAGAAGGAGATAAAAGAGAGAAATAAAGGGGAAATTGATCCCAATGATTTTGGGTTTTGTACTCATCAGTTTTCTCCTTGCCATGAGACCTTCACAAATAATAAAGTGAAAGCAAGGCTGAACATGAGAGGAGAAAGATGAAATCAAGATCCCTGGGGATTGATGGTGCTGATGGAGGCCAGAGAGGCAGAGGGATGGGACCAAAAAACTGATCACACATAGCTGAGGCTTTGAGGCAAGATGTCACTTAATCCAGGCTGTGTTGTCCCTCCCATGTGATCCACAGCTCCTTCCACTCTTACTATTTGACTCTTCCCTGAAGGATTTCTTTTTGTTGTTTAGTTGTTTTTAGTCATGTATAACTCTGACCTCATTTAGTTTTCTTGGCAAAGATACTGGAGTGGTTTGCCATTTCCTTCTGCAGCTCTTTTTGCAGATGAGGAAACTGAGGCAAACAGGGTTATGTGACTTGCCCAGGGTCATACAGCTAGTAAGTATCTGAGACTGGATTTGAATTCATGAAGATGAGTCTTCCTGATTCTAAGCCCAGTCCACTGTCCATGACACAGGATTGTCCATCTTCTAATGAAAACCTACCTGGAATAGGGAGATGGATTAGGCTCATAAATTCTTGAATATAGGGAAGTCCCACATGCCTTTTGTCACTTTCTCTAAAATTTAACTTGTAGAGAATTTTCCTGAAGCATTTCCCCAGGTCACATAGTTATACTATATCAGAAGGGGGATTTACACCAGAGATGCAAGGCCAGCTCTCTATCTGTTATGCATCTCTCGGCTAAGTGTAGCATATGTATCATAAATCATTTTGCTCTTTTTCTTGGTTGGAAAAATAGAAACTTGGGGGATTCCCTCATGGGAGATGGTAGCAGACTATTCTCAGAGATAAAACACTGGGAAGCATACTGTTGGAGAATGAGCATCCCAGACGCATAGCCCAGATTCTGCAAGTGACCTATAGCTCTTTCTCTTCACTGGGCAGAGGCTAAGACTGAATGGCAACAAACTTCCCCCTCCAGAAGTGGGTAACGCCTAAATCCTCTTAAATTTAAAGAAAATCTGAACGTAGTAATGATAAAATGTATTATTTTCTTCATCCCTTGGGGGAGGAATGACTTGATCTTCAAAAATGACTTTTCCCCCTAAAATGATTTTACAGAGCGCCCTTGGCTCCCTGAAGAGAAGGCCATTCTCGAAACACATTTCCTTCTGTTAGCACTCATGCTCAGCCCCCAGTGATGCTTTCAAACAGGAAGGCCACATTACAGAGGCTGTAAGCTCATCTTCCACATGCCTTCTGGGAAATAAAGAGGAGCTCTAAACCCTGAGTAACATTTCACCTGGCTTTAATCCATGGATTCAAATGCTTTCCTCAGGATTATAGATCAGGGAAGGAAAATAGCCTGGGAGGTAACAAAAAGGACCAGGTTGATGCTAGGGCAGTGGTAATGAATACCAGTTTGCATTCATGGACGGAGCTTTCTGAGAATTGAATATCAACACTGGGAAGCCATTACAAAACTCTCAGGAAAAGCTGAGGTCATTGTTTTGAAAATAATAAGCATTATGTGACATATTGTGGCTAGATTTATATCCCACAAAATGGAGTGGAAAGTCAGCAGTTATCTGATAAATTTCTACTGCAGAAACATTCAAACAAGTACCTTAGATCCTATCGTGATTTTTCTTTTCGTCATAAGATCTACAGTCTATCTGGTATGGGAGTCTAGGAAGTTCAAGATTACAAATATGTTTTCTCTATATTCAAATGTGATGATTTTTCCTTTTGATGTCATTTTCATCTCTTAATATAGCCCTCTCCCTGGGGGCAGCTGGGTAGCACAGTGGATTGAGAACCAGACCTAGAGACGGGAGGTCCTAGGTTCAAATATGGCTTCAGCCACTTCCCAGCTGTGTGACCCTGGGCAAGTCACTTGACCCCCATTGCCTAGCCCTTACCACTCTTCTGCCTTGGAGCCAATACACAGTATTGACTCCAAGACAGAAGGTAAGGGTTTAAAATATATATATATATATATACATATATATATATATATATATATATAGCCCTCTCCCACTTGCTACTTTTGAGCTATCCCTTTTAACCAAGAATTTTTTAAAAGACAAAAAAAAGGAGATCAGCATTCTAACTAGCCAACACAACTCTTAAAAAAAAAAGACCTGTTCAGTTTGTTTTGTTATTAATTCTGTACACAACCTTTTGAGATAGTATTATTCTGATTTTTCAAATGAGGCTTTCAGGGTTAAGTAACTTGTTCAAGTTCAAAGACTGAGAGAATGGCAGAGTCAGAACGTTTCTCTAGTACATCAAAAGGCAAGCCTTCGATTTTCTGTCATGCTTTCTCTTCCTCCACTCCCTGCCCGCCATCCTTCATTAGTCCTGTATCTACTCATGACGTGTCCTGTCTGTTCTGAAGCAGTTACCGTGGAAATGGCACTAATTTTAGGAGAACATGATTGACTACAAAGATTTTCTCATCTCTGTAGGTTTTGTGGAAGGCATCTGGATAGCATCTAAGGCTGTGGAAGAGTACAATGGTAGGACTGGCAAAATGGTGGGGCTGAATGAAAGTGCCTCCTCCTGAGAAGGTAGCATTCTGGGTGGTAGAGGGTCTATATGTTTAACTAAGTAAATAATGAGTTCACAACAACAAAGTATTTTGAATAATTTTCAATAATTGCCTCAAATGATAATCCTGAATTGTTATGGATAGTGAGCTGGCTAAAGTAATTAGAAAACTGAAATAATTAGAAAAGTGGACAAAAAGGCACCTGTGATTAATATATCTCGCACTTAATGGCTTTATAGACTGCGGGCAAGTCTCCTCTACTTTCTAAGCATCAGCTTCCTCATCTGCAAAGTGGAGAGAATGATACTTATAAATATCTACTTCATGCATTTGTTATGAGGATCAGATGGGATAATGTATATTAAAAGTTTTGTAAACTTCAAAGTATGATATAATGGGCACTTGGGAAAGTGGTATATTTCTTATGAGGCTCTAGCCCAAGAATGAACATGATATAATTTCCCATGACCCCCTTTCCCATGGGGTCACATGACTGGGGTGGGGTGATTGTGTGAAAGTGAAAGAGAATTGTGAGAAGGCATTCTCTTCTCTCCATCTCTCTGTCTCTCTCTGTGCTATTCATTAACATAGGGATGATTCTCTAAGAACTGTAATTCAAATCATAGAATTATAGAATGTCCCCTCTCCCATGCCTGGGATTGTGTTAGGAAAGTGACAGAGACTTGTAAGACCTCCTTCCCCCCCTCTTCTTTCTTCCCTCCTTTCTTCCCTCTCTCTCTTCTTTCCTCTCTCCTTTCCTCCCTTCCCCCCCTCAGGAGAGAGCTGTATTCATACATGAACATAATATAAAAACACCTTCCTGAGCCTCTGTTTCCTCATCTGGAAAAGAAGGTTAGTAGAATTTATAATTTATATTTATAGGGTTTATTAAGGATCAGGGCAGTTAAATTCTTGCTTACATTCTACTGTTCAATGGAAATCAAAGAAAAGGCCAATCTTTTCAATACTAACATTTTGCTCATGATGCCAAATGGCAATAAGATAAAATCTCACTTCTTCCAAAGAACTAAGATGAGTCACACATAGAGATCAATGGAAAGTCACATAGTGAAGGTGAGCTGGCTGTCACATAGAGCCAATAAGGAACTTTGAAGAAGAAAAGGAGTAAAGGACATCTTGAAGGAGTTGTATGACAGGAAGAAAAGATGGGCAGGTCACGTGGAAGACTGAGAGGCAACAGGTAGATAGTCAGAGGACTCCACTCTTTCCTTGTGCTATTGGGAGAAAGCAAGGAAGGCTTCCAGCATGTTGTATAGGTTCCTTATGGTGAACTTTTAGGGCAACATGGGCAAGAGTGCCGCAGAATGGGTGGATATAGATGGGTTGTGATATATGTTATTGGAAATATCACCGAAGCCTAAACTGATGAACGGTTGCGAACCCATCCGAAGGTCAGGAAGTGCTACATAGGCATCATCCAAGAATTCTATGAAGGGTGATGCCAGAGAGGAAAACCTGGGGCTTATTAAGCTTAACAAACATTATGGATTTTTCACGGTTCCTCTTCCAATGGAATGTCTTTGTTCAATGGAACTGGGCATGCTTCTCATTGGTCTCTAGGTGCACAGCTCATATTTGTTTGGGCACCAGATCAGAGACTACATAAATTTAATGGGCCGGGAAGGGTTCCATGGGTAGAGAAGGATGCTATTAAAATTAACTACTGCTCCTTGGCCCAGCAGATCTTGAAATATGACATTCATGGCAATTTGACAAACTGTAGAAGTGCTGTTTAAGCCAAATGCATAACCCAGTGTTCATACAAGTGACAATGGATTTGGAAGGCCATTTTCTATCCATTATTCCATTGCTTTCTCACATCTGGGTAAAATTAGATGACATTCCCCCCCTCATTCTTGAGATTCAGTTGGTGAGTTGCTTTTGTCAGATTGAATCTGAGGGGTTGAAGGTTTTGGTTCTAGAAGTTTATAATGTTTTGGACTTTCTAGTTGGGGCAGAACACTAACTCCTTGCCATTAATGAAGTAAATCCAACAGGCCTGTCAGCTATGTGTAAGACCCAGGCAGTTAGGTGGTACAATGGAGTGTCAGCCCTGGAATCAGGAAGATCTGAGTCCAAATCTGGTCTGAGATATTTACCTGTGACCCTGGGCAAATCATATAACCCTGTTTGCTTCAGTTCCCTCATTTGTAAAATGAGCTGGAGAAAAAAAGACCAAACCACTCCAGTATCTTTGCCAAGAAAGCCCCAAAAATGAGGGCACTGAGAATTGGATACAACTGAGATAACTAAACAGAAATGTTTAAAGCATCCAGATCTGTTAGCATGGGACTCAGAGTCAGGAAGACCTGAATTCAAATTTTGCTTCAGATACTGCTAGCAGCTATGAGGCCCTAGAAAAGATCTAATCTTTCTCAGACTCAGTTTCTTCATCTGTAAAATGGGTTTGATAATAGCACCTACCTCCCAGGTTTATGGTGAGGATCAAATATTAATATTTAATGCACTTTGAAATCCTTAAGGTTCTATATAAATGATAATAATAATATTGCTTTTTAAATATTTGGAACACAAAGACCAAATGAAAAAGAACCCCTTAATGGAGATTACATTTTTGTTGGGAGCAGGATGATATAATATTTAAGTAAATAAAGAAATATAGTATAATTTGGGAGGCTGCAAAGTATACTGGATAGAAAATCAGTCTTTGTAATTTGCCTCTGATATACTGTCTATGTGACCCTGGGCAAGTTACCTAAATTCTCAGTATCCCCAGGCAACTCTCTCTGAGTAATCTATCTATCTATCTATCTATCTATCTATCTATCTATCTATCTATCTATCTATCTATCTATCTATCCATGCATCCATCTATCCATGCATCCATCTATCCATCTATCTATCTATCTATCTATCTATCTATCTATCTATCTATCTATCTATCTGTCTGTCTGTCTGTCTGTCTGTCTGTCTGTCTGTCTGTCTGTCTGTCTGTCTATCCATCCATCCATCCATCCATCTATCTATCTATCTATCCATCCATCTATCTATCTATCTATCTATCTATCTATCTATCTATCTATCTATCTATCTATCTATCTATCTGTCTGTCTGTCTATCTTTCTATCTTATCTATCTATCTATCTATCTATCTATCTATGCATCTATCTATCTATCTATCTATCTATCTATCTATCTATCTATCTGTCTGTCTATCTATCTATCTATCTATCTATCTATCTATCTATCTATCCATCCATCTGTTCTAGATGAAGCTTCTGGGATAGAAGAAAGGGGTTACCATCGGTGGTATTAGGATAGGACAAAGGATACCTCGGTCCAAATTCTGGGACAATCATAGTAGACTCCATACATTAAAGTTCTTATAACCTTGCTTCAACCTCCTTTCCAGCCTCCTTGGATATTATACTCCATTCCAAATACCCTACCATCAAGCTGAACTGGATTTTCTATGACATTCATATATAATACGCCATCTCCAATCTCCACATCTTTGCCCTGCCTATCTCTCATGTTTAGAATGCACTTTTTATTCATACTCTGTCTCACAGAATCTTCCACTTCCTTAAAGACTCAGCTCAGGCATTATTACAATAAGCTTTTCTTTTAAAAAATAAAAATTCCAATTCGATGAAAATCTGTTTACTCTCTCTCCCATCTGCCTCCTCTCCATCCATTGATAAAAAAGGGGAAACAGAACCCTTGTAAAAAAAATATATATATATATATAGTCATCAGATACTTCCTAGCTGTGTTGCCCTATGCAAGTCACTTAACCCCAATTGCCTAGTCCTAACTTCTTTCTTGGAACCAATACTTAGTATCAATTCTAAGACAGATAGTAAGGGTTTAATAAAAACAAGAAATTATGAAAGAGATAGTTTCAGAGAAGGAAGATTTGTACAAACTGATGCAGAGTGAAGTCAGTACCTCTCATCGCAGGGCTTGGTTCTCATTCTAATGAGTCATCTAGCTTCCCCCTTCATGAGGTTTTCATGGTAAAGATACTGGATTGATTTGCCATTTCCTTCTCCAGTGGATTAAGGCAAACAGAGGTTATGTGACTTGCCCAGGGTCACACAACTGGTTAGTGTCTATGGCTGAATCTAAACTTGGGTCTTGATTCCATAATTTTTTACAGTGTAATAATGTTCTAATGATACATGTATAACCTAGTAGAATTGCTCATCAGCACCAGGATGGGGGAAGAAAGAGGGGTGGAAATCATGAATCATGTAACCATGAAAAAATATTCTAAATAAATAAATTAAAAAATAATGCTCTATTATATTTATATGCTCTAACTTGTCTAGCCATTTCCCAATTGATGGATATTTCCTTGGTTTTCATTTCTTTGCCTCTACAAAAAAAGCTGCTATGAATACTTTTGTACATATTGATCATTTTCTTCCTTTTTTGACCCATTGGAGGCATAGACCAAGTAGCAAATCATTTTCTGGATCAAAGAGTTACTAAGCCAAAGATTAGAGGGTCAGCTGGGTGGTTCAGTGAATAAAGAGCTGGGACTGGTGATGGGAAGTCCTGGGTTCAAATCCAACATCAGACACTTCCTAGCTGTGTGACCTTGGGCAAGCCACTTAACCTTCTCTTGCCTAGTCCATACCACTATTCTGCCTAGGAACTGATACCTAATATCAATTCTAAGACAGAAGTTAATGGTTTTGGGTGGGTGGGGGAAATTTGGAGGCATAGTTCCAAATTTAACCTTTTCTTCTACTTTATTTCCCTTAATACCGTTTGCCTCTAACCACCTTGTATTTATTTCATATTTAATCTATACGTGTGTGAGTGCCTGCATTGTTATTGCCTGTGATACAATATAAACTTCCTGAGAGCAGAGATTTTCTTTTTTTAATTTGTATCTCTAGCACCTAGTACTATTCTGGAGACTTGGTAGTCACTTAATATTTGTTGATTGAAGCAATTTGAATTTTGCCAGGAGCCCTGGGAGATTCTTTGCCTATCCATGGACAAATCTGGGGAACTCACTGAGTTACGGCTGGCAGGACAGCTGATTCCAACTATTTCTGGAGTCATTCACTTGCTTTTAGCAAATGTTCCCTAGTTTATAGCCAGTTCTTCAGCAATATTGTTCAACTATCTGTTCCCATAGTTTTGCAATTCCTATTGAGAGGGCCTATTAGAGAATAAGTAGTTTACCTTGTTTTAGTTTTGAGGATGAACCCATATTGTTGAATCCAGTGACCCCTGCTAGGCTCAAGAGTATGAGAGGTGACAATTAGCAGGCTTAAATGGAAGAGGACACTCTGGGACTGGAAATGGGGGTTCAGGAGTGTTGTCCAAAAAGCAGAATGGTTACATAATTTGCCCTAGACTCATGTTGGTGAACCTATGGCATGTGTGCCAGACAGGCTGCTCCCCTCTCACTCTCCACACAAGTCTAAGGATATTTTTCTCATTACCTGCCCCTCTTCTCAGCAGTCCAATGAGAGTGTTTCCTCCCTCCCTTTCTAGGGTAAGACAAGGGGCTCACATGTGATGTGAGGGTACAGTTTGGGCACTCGATCTTTAAAAGGTTCACCATTACTACCCTAGACCATATGGCCAATTAGTGGCAGTCAGAATTAGATTAGAAGTGATCTGTCATCTTCCATTGATTTCTTCTGGCCACCTTGTTGAGCTTTAAAGTACAGAAAGCTTTTAGTCTTATGTAACATGTCACCCCAATCTCTGAGTATACTTGGACTAGATCGAATCTTGGGGGCAGACTTCCAAAATCATTTCTCTTTACTGCTACCCAGAGAAGCATCTTGGGAATCTCAGATAACAGCTTGTACTCTAGATCCTGTATAAGTTCTCAAAGTAATAACACATATCAGGTACAGGAGGACCACTCCAAAGAAAATTAAAAACAATATTAAAGACTCACAGTAATAATTATAGCTAAATATTTGTTTAAATCTTTACCTTCTGTCTTGGAACCAATACTAAGCATTGTCAGTTCCAAGGCAGAAGAGCTGTAAGAGCTGGACAATGGGGGTTAGGTGACTTGTCCAGGATACAGAGATATGAAGGGCCTGAAGTCAGATTTAAACCTAGGACCTCCCATCTTAAGCTCCCCTAGTTGCTTCCACCTAAACATTTTTATAGCTCTTACTATGTGCCAGACACAATGCAAAACATTTGACAGATATTATCTCATTAGATTCTCACAATTCTGGGAGATAGGTGCTATTATCACCATCCCTACTTTATAGAGGAGGGAACTGAGGCAAACAAGTTAAATGACTAGGATCAGACAGCTACTAAATATCTAGGGCCAAATTTGAATTCAAGCCTTCTTGACTCTAGGCTCAGCACTCTCTCTAACGTGTCACCTGACTGTCTTAGCATTAGTACCTAAACTCTCATACTTAAATGAACCTATGATCTCATCAATGTAAATGCTGTTTCCAATGATGCAAGATGCAATTGCTTATGCATCTGGTACAACTCTTTTTAAAAAAAACTCTTTATCTTCCATCTTAGAATTAGTATTGTATAGTGGTCCTAAGGCAGAAGAGTGATTAGGGGCTAGGGGCTAAGCGACTTGCCCAGGGTCACACATCTAGAAAATGTCTGAGGCCAAATTTGAACCCAGGACTTCTCATCTTTGAACCTATAGAACAGGATCTCTATCTTCTGAGCCATCTAGATGCCCTCATTTGGTACAACTCTTGTCTACATACTCCTTTAAGGGACCCCCATGAAATGCTAAGGACCTTTCTCATTCTTTCCTAGAAAGTACTAAAGTACTATAAGAGCCCAGGCAATGTTTATTGATTTTTCTTTGCTCTCACCATATGTCCTGATAATATTCTTCAATCACATACTTCTTTGATGATACTCTTGAATCTGGTTCTTTAAAACTCCTCAATTATATATTACAGCCTGCTCAAAACCTCTCAGTGCATCTCTCCATTGCCTCCTCTGTGGCACTTATTTTTAATTCTTCAGAGATTGTCACATTCTATGATTCACAGCCATATGACAATGGCAGAATTTTGGCATTAAAAAGCTGAGTTTTGCTTTAGGGAGAAATGTGGGGTTACCAAAGAAGCTTTATTATTTCCTGAAGGCAATTAGTCCCAGTGTCCTCTTCCTGTTTAATTCTGGGCTCAAATCACCATCCTATTACAATATTGGTCCAAGACCTACCTACTGATGGATGAATTCTATAGGATTTCCATCGAATTGGGTGTCATAATCTAGGCAACAGGTTTTCTTTTATTTTTTTCTGTGTAGATGGTTAAACCAAACTTTGGAGGGGTCACATATTTCTTCCAGGAGGCTCTGCCATGTTCAAGAGCTTGATACAACCAACACAATGTCATCCACACGTAGCATCTGGAGGACCTTGCCATCCCAAGCAAAGCCTTCTTTGACTTGGTCTCCATGGCAATCACAAACATCTTGGCAAGCATGTCTTAATGTCTTAGCTAATATTCATGACCAGAAGGTCGCCAAAGCTGTAGTTATATCTTTTAAGGGATCTTGCCTAATTTGGATGTATGAATGAGATACCTGATTGGAAGAGAATCATTTTGCTAGACCCAATCAAATGTTGTTTTATAAACACAATGGCATCCTGTATTCCTAACATCTTTCAGTCAATTATGTGATGGCAAATATATAGTCTACTATGGAATATCATTATTTTAAAGTCTGCCTCTCCTCTACTAAAGCAGTTAGGTAGAACAGTGAATACTGAAGTGAGGAAGACCTGAGTTCAAATACAGTTTCAGAAACTAGCTGTGTGATCTTGGGTAAGTCACTTAACCTTGGTTTGCCTCAATTTCTTCATTTATAAATGAGTGAGAGAAGGAAATGGCAAACCACTCCACTATCTTTGCCAAGAAAATCCCAAATGGGGGGGAGTCGGACACAACTGAAATGACTGAACACACTTCTCTACTAATAAGATCATCAAGATCTATGTTTGTAGATCATTCTCACAAAATTTTACATAGATGAGGACATAGGTATGTTGCTGTTAGTCATTGAACTCTTCAAGACCCTATTTGGGGTCTACTTGGCAAAGGTATTGAAGTGGTTGCCATTTCCTTCTCCAGCTTGTTTTACAGATGAAAAAACAAAGGCAAGCAAGGTTAAATGACTTATCCAAGTTCACCCAGCCAGTAAGTATCTGAGGATAGTTTTGAACTGAGAAAAAGTTGTCTTCTTCACTCCAGACCCAGCACTCTATCCACTGTGTCACCTACCTGCCTGTCACAAAAATAGGCCAGTAGGTCGTTTAAAAAAATCTTTTTTTTTTTTATCATGGACACCTTTTTCAGTACTAAAGTTGAAGTTTCCCCCCAACACCTCTGGTATTATCTTTTCCTTCAGGTGATTCAGTTCCTCCAAACCCTCCTAAAGTGCCTCCAGCACTGCTCACCTCTGTATGCAATTGCTTTTATCCATTTGCTTCTGCCATCCATCCTTCTTTACTCTGAGTGCCTTTTCCACTTTCTCTAATCACTTCCAGGATCATCTTAGAGTATAAAAGTAGTGGCCACATTGACAAAAACATGTGTTACATAAATTTAAATTTTTTTGCAGTTCTTTTCCATTTTTCTTTTATTTGTTATCTTCTATTTTCATCTTGTGATCGATCACTTGAAGAGTTTATTGTTTATGAAGCAGCATTTGACTGGGTACAACAAAATGCTATAAAGGTTCTCTTCCAAATAGGTATCTCATTCACATATCAAAATTAAGCAAGATCCCCTAGAATGTATGTCAAATACAATATCGGTTTCATTCTTCACTATTTCTCTGTTTCACAGGGGGAATACTGCTCAAAAGATTCTATCATTCTTTGTTGTAAGATTTTGTGGACGATTTGACATCCCAAACTTGTCTTATCCTTATCTCTTAAAAAAGTCTTGTTTGCTAACTAAACCACTTGTTAGGCCTTTTTTTTTATCTCTGTGTTATGGCAATTGAGTTACAGTGTTTAAATTTTTGAAATTATTATAGTCAGTGTCTATGTCCTTCTGTCCATACCATATTTTGCCATTAAAATGTATATAAATAGATTAAAATGGAATTGCTTTTATTTTGAATCTAGCTTTATAATTTTGAACTTTGTTCTAACAAACTGGTAACCTGACTATACACAATTGATTCTAGAATGAGTCTCATATTAATAACACATGTTTCATTTTTATTGATGTTATTCTGTATTCACTATATCATTTCTCCTGACCATTTTCCTTTTTTTTTTATTTTACATTTTTAACTTCTGTCTTAGTATCAATTCTAAGACAGAAGAGTGGCAAGGGCTAAGCAATTGGGATTAAGTGACTTGCCCAGGGTCACACAGCTAGGAAGTGTTTAAGGACAGATTTGAACCCAAGACCTTCCATTTCTAGGCTTGGCTCTCTATCCATTGTACCACCTGTATCTACTCTGTATCTTTTTCTCAAAATAAGTTTTCATGATGTATAGGCATGACTTCTTTATATTCTACAAGAGAGTCTTTGCTTCTCTCATTTATTTTTCCTTTTTCATATTTTCCAGCATATTGCTCACAGCCCTTATCTATTCCCACCTTTGTGTTGAAAACACAGATTATCAAAGTACCTACTGATTTAATCTAGAGTATTTGATTAAATTTCATAGAATTTCTTTATCTCTTTTTCTATTGTACCATCTATATTTATATTGCATTATTATATTTTCATTTTCCATTGCTTTCACAATGGTCATGGACCATAAACAGGCAATAAAATTCTCCTTTTTTCCCAAGGAGTCTTATCTTGCTGTCAGGGCTGGTGTAATCCTCCAGACTTCTTAACCTGGGGAATCTGTGAACTTGTTTTAAAAAAATTGTTTTTGTTAACAATATTTTAACATAGTTGGATTCTTTTGTAATCAATTGTGGTTTTTTTCTTATACATTTAAAAATAGTATTCTGAGAAGGGATCCATAGACTTTACCATACTGCCAAGAGGGCCAAGATATGCAAAAAGATTAAGAACACCTGCTCTAGATTCAGACTACAGCCTTCTGGTTTGTTCTCTCCCGGAAAATCCAGAATGGAAGGAAAAATCTACCATAACTCACAGTAAAAACTGAGGCTTTTCCTATCATGTCTGTAGTCCCCTGCTAGCTTTCTCTGCTCTGGGGAGCCATATGCATGGTTCTTGTCTTCCTTCAAGAAGTTGAATGCCCAAGAACTCCTTTTATCTTTGTAGAAGAATGGATTCCAAGATCATTCTATCTCTCCACGAAGCTCGAATTGCCCAGGAATTTCTCTTCTTTCTCTAAAATAAGGGTTGTTGACCTGAGGTCCAGGAATAGATTTCAGGGCATCCATGAACTGGGCTAGTAACAAAAAAATTACATATTTATTTTCACTACCTTTTAGCTGAAATTTACATTTCTTTCCATTATGAATGTAGATATCAAGAAGAGATCCATAGGCTTCACTAGACTACCAAAAATATTCTTGACATACACATACACACAGAAGGCTAAAAACCTTTGTTCTAGAATTATGCAAATAAAGAGACTAAAATATCCATATCCCTCAAACCAGAAATTCTACTACTACATATACTAAAGAGATCATTGGTAAGATATACATCATAGGGGGCAGCTGGGTAGCTCAGTGGATTGAGAGCTAGCCCTAGAGACGGGAGGTCCTAGGTTCAAATCTGGCCTCAGACACTTCCCAGCTGTGTGACCCTGGGCAAGTCACTTGACCCCCATTGCCTAGCCCTTACCACTCTTCTGCCTTAGAGCCAATACACAGTATTGATTCCAAGATGGAAGGTAAGGATTTAAAAAAAAAAAAGATATACATCATATACATCATGGTACTTACAGCAGTGCTTTTTATGATAGCAAAGAACTGGAAACAAAAAAGATGCCATTAATTAGAAAATGGTCAAATAAATGGTGACACAGGAATGTACTGTAACATTACTATGCTAAAAGAAATGATGGGAGGCAGCTGGGTAGCTCAGTGTGTTGAGAGCCAGGTCTAGAGATGGGAGGTCCTCATTTCAAATCTGAGCTAAGACACTTCCCAGCTGTGTGACCCTGGACAAGTCACTTAACCTTCATTGCCTAGTTCTTACCACTCTTCTGCATGGGAACCATTACATAGTATTGATTCTAAGATGGGAGGTAGGGGTTAAAAAAAAAAAGAAATGATGAATGCGATGAACACAGAGAAGCTTTGAAAACCATACACGAGCTGGTACAAATTGAAGTAAGTGAAGCCAAGAAAACAATGAACCCAGTAGCTTCAACAACATAAATAGAAAGAACAAGCACAATATAATTTAAAATGAATATTGCAGAATTACAAAGTACAAGCATGACTCCAAAGAAAAAGATGAGAAGACCTCTCTCTATCTTCCTCCCTGACTCCTTTGTAGAAGAGGGAGGTCCAGGGATGTGGAGCATTGCATATATTTTTTAAATTTAAAATATATTGATATGAATAAAATTTTTTTCCTTGTTCTTTTTTTCTTAAAACATTCTTTACTCTATGGGGAAGATGTTAAACAGGGAGAAATTTAAGTAATAAAATATATCAATAAAAATTTTAAAATATATATTTAATATATTTAGACAAAATCTCCAACTTGGAATTGCTATCAAGGCAACTTCAAGGCTAGTACCATCCAGGAACTCCCTTTCTATTTCTAAAGATTAAAGGGTTGACTCCCTACTTTTTTTTTTGGTCAGTATTTTATTTTATTTTTTGTAGTGTACTTATTTTTAAATATTTTCCCAAGGTTACATGAATCATGTTCTCTCTCTCCCCTCTTCCCTTCCCCCTCCTGGAGCTGACAAGCAATTCTACTGGGCTATATATGTATTATAATTTAATACTTATTTCCATATTATTCATTTTTGTAATAGAGTTGACTCCCTACTTATTGACAACAATATTTGCCTCACTTGTGGTCTGGAAGCTAAGGGCATGTATACCTCCCCCATTGTCTCTATGCCTTGGGTCTAGGGCACACAGAGCCCAAGAATTTGGGTTCCATTAACCCTCTCTCAAATTCCCTGGAAGAGAACCTATCTCTCCAGCTGCATGGAAGAAAGCCCATGGCATCTCATCACCCTCTACCTCCAGGCAGGGCCTCTTGTTGGGGAACTCATTCCCCAACTAGCCAAGCATCCTGGGCCCATGTCTGCTTACTTCTGCTGTCTATTTCTGGTCTGTTCTCTGAAAAAATGGAAGGAGAAACTAAAAGGGGTTGGTTTGGGGAGGGAAAGCTTGGGAAATCAATGAATGGATCCACTGGATCCCCTGGAGAAGGAAATGAGAAACCACTCCAGTATCCTTGCCAAGAAAATCCCATGGACAGGCTCACGAAGAGTCAACCATGACAAGCAATGGAAGTTCCCTTTTGGAAGTGAAGAACAAGAAGAGAATTTAGATCCATATAGTCTGAGTCAACCAAATCAAGCCTACTGCTCAGGGAGACATTCCGAGTCCTCCCCAAGATGTTTCCACCTCCCTCCCCAGAGATGTAATCAAAGTCCCAAACAAAGGTCCATCATCTCCTTAAGTAATCACAGTGATCACACAGCAATTTGGATCAATGTCTTACACTTGAGTTTCTGAGTAAACTGACTCCAATCATCTAGGACACATGTAGTACTGTACTACACAGCCAGAGAAAAGAGTTAAAGAAACTGGAAACCTCAGGAAGCAGAAACTAAATGCAGTGGGAAGATTAGACTTTATGGTACTGATGCTCCTCTGGGCACATCTGCTACATCCCCACAGGGTGCTCCCGTTAAGGCTTTCACTCTTCATTTCCTCCACATTACTGGTTGGCAGTTGGGCAGTAAGTTAGAGAGCTGGCCCAAGAGCTGGCCCAAGAGCCAGAGACACCTTTGACATATCCTAGGCATTCATTTTACATTTTGCAGTGTTCTCTGTCTCTTGCTTGGTCTTAAATTCCTTCCTTACCCACAGATCTGACAGATATACTATTCTGTGTTTACCTATTTTATTTATGATTCACTCTTTATATTGAAGTCTTTTAGGGGGCTGCTGGGCAGCTTAGTGGATTGATAGCCAGGACTAGAGATGGGAGGTCCCAGGTTCAAATCTGGCCTTAGACACTTCCCAGCTGTGGGACCCTGGGCAAGTCACTTGACCCCTATTGCCTAGCCCTTACCACTCTTTTGCCTTGGAGCCAATACATAGTATTGGCTTCAAGACAGAAGGTAAGGGTTAAAAAAATATATATACATATATATATAAATCTTTTACCCATTCTGAGTTGATCTTGGTGTAGGGTATAAGCTGTTCTTGTCTCCAGAGCTGGGATCTTTGCTGCTTGCTGAGGTCATTTACCCCAAATTTATTCCATTGATCCACCCTTCTTTTTGAAAAATTTTATTAATTAATTGATTAAGAATATTCTCCCATAGTTATGTGAATCATGTTCTTTCCCTCCCCTCCTCCCCCAACTCCCTCCCATACATGCAATTCCACTGGGTTTTACATGTATCATTGATCAAGACCCATTTCCACATTATTGATATTTGCACTAGGGTGACACTGATCCACCTTCTTGACATATCTTATCTGGGCAAATCACTTCACCTCAGTTCCTAAGAAACTCTCTAAGACCGGCAGCCCCTAAACAAACGCTTTGCCCTGTGTTGGTGGGTGTTTCATATACCAAGGAAATTGAAGGCCTCTCCCCATCTCTTTCCCTAATGACTTAGCAGTGATAAGGGAGGGAGAGGGGACTGATTACTCCATGAGGTTATCATTGCTCTTTCTCTAGAAATTCGGTGGTTTGCTAAAACACCAGAAGGAGCAGAGCTGTGTCATTTGACACATGGATTTTAAAATAATTTAATTATAATTTGCTCTACGTTCTCCTATATATACAAATGCATTTTAAATACAAATAATTATAAGCAGATATCATATTTTTATCTTGAACTAAAAATGCTCATCCTTTGATCTCCAGTATGGACAAATACATTGCATCAGTTGACAAAGTTTGTCTCTCAAGGTATTTTAAACGCTTCCTTCTAGCATTAAAAAAAAAAAAACACTGAACTGGGGTCTTTTGAAAGGGCTGAAAGGGCTGGGTCCAAGGTCAGTCTTGCAACTTATTGCCTATGTAAATCACTTAATCTCTATCTAAGACTTCAATTTCTTCTTCTGTAAGAGTTGGGTAATTATTCTACTTCACCAGAATGTTTAATCAATGAATCAATGAACAAGCATTCATAAAGCTTTTATGTGCCAGGAATTGTGCCAACCACTGGAGATGCAAAGAAAGGCAAAAATAACCCCCATCCTTAAAGAGCTTAGATTCTAAGGAGAAATGAGGATAATGAGGATAGCACTAATAAAATGATATGGCTTACTTTATGAATGTGTAATAATGCTCTTATTACTGCATGGTTTAATGAATGAAAAGGGTTTTTTTTTTTTTCTGTAAGAAAAATGTCCATTTGTGATCCAAACACGTTTCCCCCCCCCCCACCCTTTAAACTTACCTTCTGTTTTAGAATCAATATCAAGTATTGGTTCCAAGGTAGGAGGAAAGGGCTAGGCAATCTTGTCTAGTGATACACAGCCAAAAACACAGGTCAGATTTGAACCCAGGACCTCCAGTCTCTTGATCTGGCTCTCTATCCACTGAGTCACCTAGCTGCTCCCCCCGCCCCGCCCCCCCAATCAGTTTTAAAAGTCTATCTTGACATTTAAACACTTCAAACAAACTTAAGGTAAAGTTTCACTCATGGATTTTTATTGGCTTCTGAAATTGAAAAGTAATAGGTATGAATTGAAGTTTTAGTTTTCAAGCTGTCTTCAAATCCCCAATGCTTAGTACAATGCCTTGTGCATATTAAGTAAGCACTTAATAATTGCTTGTTTCTTGTTTGCTCATTGCCCTGAACACAGCTTCCATTGAAAAGATTCAAAGCCCTCAGCCAGTTGCCAAGATGCTTGTGGATTCATCAAACATGGTTTCATTCCTTCTGGCTTCTCCATAGATCAGTGTCCTGAGCACTGGCGGGGAATAAGGAAGGCTCCGAGCTTGCTTGTCCTGTTTCTGTGGGGCGTCTGCCACCTGGTGGAGAACATGCCCAATTGTTTCATGAAAGATGCATCCAACAGTTCAGGAGGCATTTACTACTGATCATCTACTATGCACAAAACATTCCTCTAGGCATTGGTCCCTGCAAAAGGAGCTGGGAAATGAATTCTGTTAAGTGGATATTTTCTCATTGATTCACACAAAAAAAAAAAATAGAGTTGGTTTCCAGTGCTAGAGAGAACAATTGGCCTCAAGAATTAATTTTTAAAAACTTCAAAATAATTTCTTGAAAGAAAAAAAAATTGATTTTAAGAAACTGATCATTTTCTTCTAGTAATGATTTGGGGGGTTTGTCTTGACATAGCCTAGGCATTCATTTTACATTTTGCAGTGTTCTCTATCTCTTGCTTGGTCTTAAATCCCCTCCTTACCCACAGTTCTGACAGATACCCTATTCTATGTTATGTTTACCTATTTTATTTATGATTCACTCTTTATATTGAAGTCTTTTACCCATTCTGAGTTTATCTTGGTGTCAGGTGTAAGCTGTTGATCTAAACTCAATTTTTCCCATTATGGTTTCTTCATTTTCCCAGCAGTTTTTGTCTAATAGTGAGTTCTTGTCTCCAAAGCCGGGATCTTTGGGTTTATCAAACACTAGCTTGCTGAGGTCATTTACCCCAAGTTTATTCCATTGATTCACCCTTCTTTTTTTAAATTTTATTAATTAATTCATTTAGAATATTTTTCCATAGTTATGTGAATCACGTTCTTTCCCTCCCCTCCCCCCAACCCCCTGTAATTAATTACTTCCTTCCTAATAACTATCTTGTAACTACTTTGAATAATGTTTAATATATATATGCTTAATCTATTTAATGTCCTTTGCTACAAGGTAAGCTCTTTGCAGGTAGAGATTGCTTCATTTGTTACAACGCAAGTTCTTTGCATGAAGGAACTGTTACATTCTTTGTATTTCTGTCCCAGTGGCTGGAACATAAAAGGTGCTTAATAAATGCTTATTGGCATATGATGTAATACATAGCATATATGTATATGCACACATTTGACTGTCTCTATATTTCGAATCCTCACACATGTAGAAGATGACTTGATCTCTTACAGGACTGAGAAGATTGAAACCATCCAACATACACTAATTCAACTCACCTCTCTTCTTCAAACCTTCATATCATTATCTTCTTCCTTCTCTTCACAGAAGAAAAAAAGATTATGTTGCATAATATATTATCATATGAATATAATAATTATCATTATCACATGACTAACCTATATCAGATTGCTGTCTTAGGGAGGGGAGAGAGGAGGAAGAGAATTTGGATTGCAGAATGTCAAAACAAATGTTAAAAATTGTTTCTACATGTAATTGGGAAAAATACAATGAAATAAAAGATCTTAAGAAGAAAAAAGAAGCGATATCCCTATTCCTCACTAGGGCTAATCACCTTGATTCCACCTTCCTTCCTGTTATAGCAGTCATCTCTTCTCTCTTATCTATCTTCTATAGACTATATTTTCTATTTTTTAAGTAGTAAAGCCTTTATGTACAGAAGCAGTAATAATATAGCTTTACTCAGTTATTTTTTAAAATTCATCTTTATTTATTGATTGACAGAAATTGTGTTAAACCACATATTCAGTTGGCTCTATGTCAACTTGAATGAGATGGTTCTAAAGCCCTGGAAAGCCAGTGTGGCATGAAACTCTGTAACTTATTTGTATATCTCTACTGAAACCCTCTCCCCTTCAGCATATTCATCTTGATGACTAGAGACCTTTCACATTTCTTTTCCTTTCTTTTTCTCTTTCGTCCTTACTGGTTTTGGTTGAGGAATTCTTAGCAATCTGTGGTTTCTTTTTCCTTTAACCTCTCCTTGGTGGCTATGCTTGTCCAAATGAAAACAGTTAAATATGTGTCCCTGTAGTCACTGTGGACCTGTGCTCATCTTGAGGACTACAGTGACAGAGTGAAGGTATTTTTCTCAAAGTGAAGGTATTCCTTCCTTTCCCTTTCTGATCTTACATCAGAGTGCTATTGTAAAATTTAAATTAGTTTCTCTACTAAAAGTATTATATTTTATGAGGTTTATTAAAGATTGTTAGAATTAAGGAATAAAGAAAATACAAAATAAGAGAGCACGTGCCTTGGCACAGAGCCCATTCACAGCCACTTATATCTTGCCTGCGTGTCCTTAGAAGCAGAAGCTGAAAGAGCAAGTAGGCGGTACCGTCAGTTTAAATACAGATTGTGTTCTCAGCCCAGGTGAGCACTCAGGTGAGATTTTAGGGAATTCTGGGAACTACCAAGGACTTCTGGGGATTGAAGACTGGGGTTAAAATCTCTATTTTTACACTATGGAGGTTAATGTAGGTGCCTCTTCTTTCATATTTATTATAATATTTTTGTCTTTTTTATAGTTTTTGTGGGGCAGGGTGTCTTTTAATGCTTCAGCTCAGCCATCTCATTTTTGGAGGATTCCTTTGAACTAGGGGTAGGGTTTTAACCCACAGTCCTTCTCCTGGAACATTCTGGTTACATTGTCTTGAGTCTTGGAATCCACAGGGGACTTATAATTAATCATATGTTCCAATTGGATAGTTTTTCTTTTTATCTTGGGCCAGAATGGTTCTTCTCTGATCCTCAAAGGACACAAGGACTTTTGAATCTTTATCTGGAAGGACCTTCCAATCTTATCCTGTCTGAGATTAATGTTAACCATTTCTCCATATTGAGAAAACACACAGATAATACTCCCTTTAAGGGAACACTCCCCACAAAATGCAGGTGCTGTCCCTGCACTTGGCATCACAGGTCACCTTCTTGGTTACCCAAAGTTCCACCTCCCACTCATTTCAGATCACTGATGAGCTTAATCTTGGTCCAGGAGCTGCAAGAGGTACTTCTACTGCTCTGTCTCCTTGACGTATGTATACAAATATGCTCAAGTCTTCTTTATCTTATGAAAGTCTTCCTTAGTTGGTTCTAACTCATCCAACTTTCCCCATCATTCTCTTCTCTTCTGCATACACATAATATTTGGTTACTGCACATGTATATATTTTGTTTTCATTTTCATTGAAATCTTTTAAAGGTATCCAAATATTTAAACAAGTAGATAAGAAAAGAACATGCAATCCTGTCGTCCTGTCAATATCTCCAGTAGTTATAAAAATAAGAAACATGATTACATGAGATGACTCATGCCAGTCTCCTGATAGTTTAGATTTGATATTGGGTGAATATATGTTAGGAGGAATGAGACACTCAGGCAGTGGAGTGCTTGAACCAGCAATTGAGCTAAATTTTCAGTGTGAGCATTTTTATCTCAGAAGTCATCAAATGTTAGAAATCAGGGTTTGTTATATTATTTGATTGGTTATCTAGACTTAAGATTGATAATTCAGACTAACTTAAAAGTATAGCTGCAAACATCACCCTCACCACTCCAGGTGGTAATTTAACTGCCCATAAATCATTCAACGATTATTAGAAAGTGATTTGCTTAGTTTTAAAAACCTATATTGGGAAACCAGTACATATAATATTGGATCTGGTTGACATGTTGGATAGTTTTGTTGAACTGTCCTTTTCCCCCCTTTCTTTGGTATGTTGTGGTTGTTTAGTCATTTCAGTTGTATCTGACTCTTTGTGACCTTATTTGGGATTTTCTTAGCAAAAATACTGAAGTGGTTTGCCATTTCTTTCACCAGCTCATTTTACAAACGAAGAACTAAGGCAAACAGTGTTAAGTGACTTGCCCAAGGTCATGCAGCTCATAAGTGTCCGAGGCCAGATTTGAGCTCAGGAAGATGAATTGGACTCGGGAAGATGAGCTTTTTTCCTCCTATTATACTGAACTCTTTGGAAGAGGGAGGGCTGAGGAGAGCTATATTGGGAAATTAAGGTGAGCTAAGAATAAAATATCAACAAAAAATTAGTTTTCAAGAAATAAAAGAAGAGGATCAAAGAAAGGATAGCACTGATATTTCATGTGGATAAGACAGTGATTACTAATGGCAGAGGAGAGGTGGAGCATCTCAATTCTTAACTTTGCTTCTGTGTTCTTTATCAAGAACAATCATCTTTGGACCATAAAGCACAGAACAAAAAAGGGCTACCCAGAAGCTGATGCCCAGGATAAGTAAGGAGATAACAGGAGAGTATTTAGCTGCCCTTGATAAATTCAAATTGCCTTGCCCTCAAGAACCACATCCCTGGGTACAGAAAGTATTGGCAGACATAACTACTGAGACACTGATAGTAATCTTTGAAGGATCATGGAGGCCAAGGGAAAAAAGATCTGCATTCAACTCACTTCTAATACTTTCCAGGTAAATGAACATGTGATTAACACCACCAACAAGAGTTAAAATTTATATAGCATTTTAAGTTTTTCAAAGTGTTTGAGATATCTCATTTGATCACAATTCTTAGAAGATGACAAAATCAAATCACAGCAGTTTTTAACACTGGCAAATGAAGCCATAGGTTGGCTACTCTCTCTCTCTCTCTCTCTCTCTCTCTCTCTCTCTCTCTCTCTCTCTCTCTCTCTCTCTCTTCTCTCTCTCTCTCTCTCTTTCTCTCTCTCTCTCTCTCTGTATATATATATATGTATATATATATATATATCAAAAAAAGTTACTAGTGGTGTGCTATAGGAATACATCCTAGATTTTGACTTTTTTTTTTTATCAATTTGGTAGCACACTTAAATTCAAAGATGCTATAAACTTATAGGAATAACTAATATGTTGGGAAAATGATCCAAAAGAAAATGAAACAGTGAGCAAAACAAACAAAAAAAATTTCAATATCTCATTCAATCAAATGTTAAGTCTTAAAATATAGGCTCAAGACAAAAGACCCAACACCAGTACAAATACAGGATGGGGAAAATACAGCTAAATAGAATTTAATGTGCAAAAGAATTGGGGTTTCAACTGACTGTCAGTTCAATATGTATCAAAGGAGTAAAAAAGTCAATGACAAAAATGCTAATTTGATTTTTCCTTTTTCAAAAATCTGGACGTGTGATTTATTTCATCAATGTAAGGAAGTACTGGTTTGGAAACTATGTCCATCAATGAAAGGTTAGCATTTCCTTTGTTACTAAGAGAAATTTTCTAAAGAACTGAGAGAATTAGTGACTTGCCCATGGTTAAAAGGTTAGTATGTGTCAAAGGCACAACTTGCCCCTGGTCTGCCTACTTCCAAGGTCACCCCCTCTCCACTCTACTACATGGCTTCTCAATCTGATCTTAGACTACATTAATAGAAGAATAATATTCAGATCAGCTTCCTCACTGTTCCACAATCAAGAAACTCCACCTCTTTGTTTCCAGCATGTTCTGACTGTCCTCCATGCCTGGAATGATTTCTTCCCTTGCTCCAATCATAATCCTCTTGATTATAAATCCCAGTTCCAATCTCACTATCTATAGGAAGCCCTTCCAATTCCTCTTAATCCCGATGCCTTCCCTCTGTTAATTATTTCCTATTTACCCCATATATAGCTTACTTTGAATATATTTGTTTGTATGTCATCTCCTGCAGCACATAGTAGGAACTTAATAAATGTTCATTGACTGACAGAATGAGTTCTACAACTGTGGACTTGTTAGCCTAAATTTGGAATATCATATTCAGTTCAATATGCCATATGATGATGGGATGATGACAATTGGGTGTTTTCCAGAAGAGGGTCAGCAATGGTAAGAATATCTCCAAACCAGATCATCATACAATTTAAGGATGTTTAGAATGGAAAAGAGAAACCTTTGAGGAGTAAATGAATTTTTCTTCAACTAGTTGTAGGGCTGTCATGAAAAGGGAATATATATGCATATATATGAAACTATTATTGTAATATTATAAATCAATAAAATTATATGTGTATTTTTTAGAAATTGGCTCCAGAGGACAGACTTAAGATTAATGAATAGAAATTGCGGGACTGCAAATTTTAGTTTAAAGGAAATCATTCCAAGAACCCAAACTATTCAAAAATGAAATGGTCTAAGTTGTATTTATATCAGAGATATAAGGAGAAAGTTAGCTAAGGAGATAATTAGAGAAAATGAGCATAATCATACACAAATCAAAGACAGCAAAAACTAGATGATTCAGTAGATTGAGAAAAAGGCTTTGACAAAAAGCAGCACTTATTACAGTGCCTTTCCCTAATATGATCGATGTTTATTAATAGTGCAGATTTCTTCCTTTGAAAATTGCCTGCTCATATCCTTTGACCATTTGTTTGTTAGTAAAAAGGCTCTTACTAATATAAATTTGAATCCGTCTTTTATGTCTGTTAGATATGAGGCCTTTATCAGAGAAATTTTATGTGAATATTTTCCCCAACTTAACTGTTTCCCTCCTAATTTTAAAATTATTGGTTTTGTTTGTACAATTTTTTAAATGTATATAATCAAGTGTTCCTTTTGTCTTCTGTGGTTCTCTGTCCCTTGTTTGGTCATGAATACTTCCCTTATCCAAGACTGCAAAAGACATTTTCTTCTTTGTTCCTCTAAGTTGTTTATTTTGTGGTCTTTTATATATATCCTGTACCCATTTGGAGCTAATCTTAACATAAGATATCTTTGTATCATAGTATGAAGTGCTGGTATATACCTACTTTCTGTCAGATTGCTCTCTAAGTTTCCAGCAACCAGGAATTGGGGTCTTTGAGTATATCGAATATTGTACATTTATGTTTGGGCTTTTTTCCTGAACATTATTTACCTAATCTGTGTCATTTATCAACCTCTATTACTTAACTAACACCAAACCATTTTGAAGATTACTACTCTATAATTTGAGATCTAGTCCTATTAAGCCCCCTTAATTTCCATTTTTCAATATTTCTCTTTAAATTCTTGATCTTTTGGAGAAGATATGATGTCGAATGGGTCCATAGGCAAGAAGTCCACAGGCAGCATGATGCCCTTGGCAGGGTCCCAAGAGCAGGCACTGGTTGTCAGCTGAAACTTCCTCTCTCAACCCAGCCTCACATACAAAACAGTATCAGGAGTCAAAGGTCCTTTGGTCATCTTAGATCAAGTAAAGTTTCCCAAATATGCCGAGATCATCCACTTGACATTACCTGATGGTACAAATAGAAGTGGCCAGGTTTTAGAAGTTAGTGGCAACAAATCAGTAGTTCAGGTTTTTGAAGGATCTTCAGGTATAGAGGCCAAGAAGACAGCCTGTGAGTTTACAGGTGCTATTCTTCAAACACCAGTGTCTGAGGATA
Organism: Monodelphis domestica; assembly: GCF_027887165.1. NCBI lineage: Eukaryota > Metazoa > Chordata > Mammalia > Didelphimorphia > Didelphidae > Monodelphis > Monodelphis domestica. The sequence continues at coordinate 55,053,366 of NC_077231.1, read as the reverse complement.
TGCTTGGTTGAGTTCTCAATGGTTCTGCGAAACCTATTGACAGAGGACCACCTGTCTTAGCTGAAGACTTTCTTGACATTATGGCAGCCAATTAGTCCTGAGTGTCAAATCTACCTTGAGGAAATGATTCAAACTGGCATTTCAGCAATTGATGGCATGAACAGTATTGCTAGAGGCCAGAAAATTCCCATCTTCTCTGCTGCCGGCTTACCCATTATGAGATTGCAGCTCAAATCTGTTGTCAGACTGGTTTGGTGAAGAAATCCAAAGATGGTCTCTGGATTATTGTGAGGAAAAATGTGTGATTGTATTTATTTGCTGCTTTGGGTATCAACATGAAAATTGCTTGATTCTTCAAATCAGACTGAAGAAAATGGCTCAATGGATAATGTCTGTCTCTTTTTGAACTTAGCCAATGAGCATTGAGTGAATTATCACTCCTCATCTGGCTCTAACTACAGCAGAATTTTTGGCCGATCAGTGTGAAAAGCATATATTGGTCATTCTTATGCTGATAGGAGTTCTTATGTTGAAGCTTTTCAGAAGTCCCTGGTCATCATGGCTACAGGTATACAGATTTAGTCACAATATGTGAGAGAGCTGGTCGTGTGGAGGGCAAGAATGGCTCAATTACTCAGATCCCTATCCCTTCTATGCCCAATGATGCTATCACTCATCCCAGTCCAGACTTGATGAGATACATTACTGAAGGATAAATCAATGTGGACAGGCAGCTACATAATACACAGATTTACCCCCCTATTAATGTGTTGCCCTCGTTGTCCCTGTTGGTGAAGTCTGCTATTGGGGAAGGCATGACTAGAAAAGATCTTGGAGATGTATCTAGCCAGCTGTGTGTATGTTGTGCTGTTTGTAAGGAAGCAGTTGTTGGAGAAGTCCTCACCTCAGATGATCTCCTTTATATGGAATTTTTGCAGAAGTTTGAAAAGAACTTTATTTCTCAAGGTCCTTCTGAAAAACTGCACTATCTTTGAAACTTTGGACACTGGTTAGCAGCTTCTTCGAATCTTTCCCAAAGAAATGTTGAAGAGGATCCCTCATAACATTTTACCCTCAAGATCCATTAAAGCACTAACTTCATCTTCATCTTTGGGAAATAGTGGTTTTATTCTTCCCCTTCCTCTCTCCCTTCCTCTTTCTGTTGGAGTTTATGTGTTACCCTGTAATTAAAATAAAGAATAGGTGACATATAACAAAAAAATTCTTGATCTTTTGTCTTCTGGATGAATTTTATTATTTTCCCTAGCTCTATGAAGTAATCCTTTGGTACTTTGATTGGTATGACTATGTATTGGCACAACCTACTCAATTAAGCAATGCTTCTTTAATTATTTAGCTCTGTATTTCTATAGAGTTGTTTTGTTAGTTATATTCCTATAGTTCCTATTTGTATCTTGGTAGATAGACCTCTGAATGCAAAAAAGGAACCACAATTATGTTTCAATAACTCAATGGACTAATCTCCCTATCACATGATGGTCTAACATGAGAAAGTCCCCACCTCCTATGCAAGGATTCAGGAAATGTATCATCTATCATTCATTGTTGTAACAACTTACTTGAGGTCCTTGGATAAGAGACTGTAGTTTTGACCAAAAGGATTTCTTTCACATTTGTAAACATATTTGATCTCTTCCTTCTGTCTCCTGTGCTTTCTTATTCTAATAATAAATCCTGCCAGTTGCATTCCAAATATTCCCCCTTTCTCCTTAACTGATCCCCCCACTTTCTCTACACCTCTCTATGCTGTGAAATGCTACGTTAAATTGCTACAGGATGCTTTTGGGTAGCTATGTACTGTAAGCAAGCCTGCAAAGTTCTAAAACCCAATCTGTGCCCTAAGAAGCTGAATCTGCTGTCATCCAGATATCAATCTTCCAGAGCATTAAAATAAATCTCTTTGCTTTCAGTTCAGCCTCCTATCCTTGACCCACAGTCACTGGACCCCTGATGATAGGTAGACCTCTTGCAAAAGGTCTCATTCCTCTCGAAAGTGGAAAATTTCCAGACAGATCTTTAATTTTATCAAAAGCCTATATTTAAAACCAAGAGCCAGCAAGGTCTTCAATGTAAAGAGGGAGAAAGCAAAACTATGACCTCTCTCCACTGTTTGACTTTGCTGGCCTTTAAAACAAAATCCAAAGTGAAAAAAGTTATCCCTATTTGAAGATGATTTGGTGATATATTAAGAAAATGTCAGAGGACTGGCAAAGAAACCAAGTGAAATGATTAATAGCTACAATGAAGTAGGAGGGTTCAAAGTAAAACCATAAAAGCCATTAACATTTCTTTTCTGCTTCTAACAAAAGTCAAGAAGAAATGAATTAAGTTCAAAACTGTTAACAAAATACATAAAACATCTGATAGTTAATCTGTCATGACCCATACAACATTTATCAAAATAAAAGTATAAAATATAATTTGTAGATGTTATACTATGAGGTTACATGTAAGATTATGTAGTATGTGTATATGTATATATTTACATGAATTATTGTTGTTCTGTTGTTCAGTTTAACTCTTTGTGTGACCATTCTATTTATTTGTTTGTTTGTTTATTTATTTATTTCATTTAGAATATTTTCCCATGGTTACATGATTCATACTCCTTCCTTCCCTTTCTTCCTCCCCCCCACCATAGCCAACAAGCAATTCAACTGGATTTCATATACATTGTCGATCAAGATCTATTTCCCTATTATTAATATTTGTAGTAGAGTGATCATTTAGAGTCTACATCCCCAATCATATCCTCATCGAACCATGTGATTAAGGAAATGTTTGGCTTCTGTGTTTCTACTCCCACAGTTCTTTCTTTGGATGTGGATAGTGTTCTTTCCCCTAAGTTTCTCTGGATTGTCCTGAGTCATTGCACTGCTTCTAGTAGAGAAGTCCATTACATTTGATTGTACCACAGTGTATCAGTCTCTGTGTACAATGTTCTCCTGGTTCTGCTCCTTTCACTCTGCATCAGTTCCTGGAGGTTGTTCCATCCCTCCAGTTCATTATTCCTTTCAGCACAATAGTATTCCATTACTATCAGATACCACAATTTGTTCAGCCATTCCCCAATCAATGGACACTCCCTCATTTTTCAATTTTTTTGCTGCCACAAAGCACAGCTATACATATTTTTGTACAAGTCTTTTTCCTTATTACCTCTTTGGAGTTTTGTGTGACCATTTAGAGTTTCCATGGGAAATATACTGGAGTGATTTGCCATTTCCTTCCCCAGCTCACGTTTACAGAGAGGAACTGAGACAAACAAGAGTTAGATGATTTGTCCAGGGTCACACAGCCAGTCAGCCAGGAAGTGTCTGAGTCTGGATTTGAACTCAGGAAGATGAGTTTGTTTGATTCCAAACCCAGTGCTCTATACACTGAGCCACCCAGCTGCCCCATGCATACAGATATGCTTTTATGTACAGTCCCAACAGAGAGTTGGGGGAAGGCTGTACAAGAAAAATGTATTTATGCACTTATCATGTAAAAAAATAAAATGCTTCATGCAAAAGTAAGAAATGTGTCCTCTGGTCTCTAAGATAGATCTTGGGCTGGCTTTATATCTATCTGCCCCGTTCAAACGTCTCTGGTCTTGGGTATGAGTTTGGGTTCAAAAGAAAAGCACCTTCTGTGATCCCTATTAAGGAAGAGGGTAACTGTTATCTCATACTCACCAGCATAGCTTCTCTTCACAAAACGCTAGTTATATCCAAGTCCATCAGCAATAGCAAACAGCCAGTGAGCAATTTATCTGAGCAAACAGCAAATAAAAATTGGAAGTCAGACCGAATAGAATGTAATAGAAAATACACAAGAGTAAATTAGCTCTTGATCTGAGAGTGAAATAAACTCTAGTTCAAAGGAAGAAAGGTCACATCCAAGGAAGGCCTTCTCTCAACCGTCTCTAAAATTCGATGTTCCAGAAGTCAAGGAACAGCCTGGAACTCACCCTAATAGTAATTGGAGGATCAGCTAGATGACTCAGTAGATAAAGAGCCAGGCTTGGAATCTGAAGGACCTGAGTTCAAATGTGAATTCAGACACTTACTGGCTGTGTATACTTGGGCAAATCATTTAACCCCCATTGTCTAGCCTTTATCACTCTTCTGCCTTGGAAATGATACTTGTATGGATGCTAAGACAGAAGGTAAGAGTTTAACAAAAGGACTAGAACATATGTCAGTGTCTTATGCTGCAGGTTGGTCATCATCTACACTTCCATATTGTAGTCCCATTATCCTCTGAATAGGCAGCTACAAGCAAAACTACCCCAGGTTTAGGTGGAGGCTAATTTACACATAAACAAAGACAAATAATTGGAGAGATAATCACCACTCAAGGATGAGGTATGTGAAAGTAACATAAACTATGTCATTTCCTAATTTAATTTTAGATTTAGTGGATTTTAGAACTGGACCAAATAATATCAAAGTTAATTTGGAAGGACACAAGGTCTCCAATCTCAAAGCAAATAAAGAGGAAAGGTATGAATCAAGTGGGCTTAGAATTATTAGAACTAGAAATATATAACCAAAATTATTTGGTCATGGCTTAAAAACCAAGCAAGTAAATGAATGGACTAATCTAGATAAGCAAGAGTGAGAAACAATAAAAATGGTTCAGTGTTTGATGAGGAACGCTAGAACAAAAATTACTAGAGGACAGACTTCCCTTTTTTACAAGAACTTCTGGAAAAACTGGAGACTAGGTTAGCAGGAATTAGGTTTAGATCAGTATGTTATACCAAATACTATAATAAATTCCAAATGGATACAGGATTTAGATATAAAAGATCAAATAAATGGAAGAAAATAAAGAGCAGTCATCTTTGACAAACGTGACAGGAGAACATATTTTAAAATAAAATTTTATTGTTATCTTTTGTTTTTACATCACATACATTTCCAATTCATCCTTTCCCTTTTCCTCCCACTGAATTATCATGTATGTTATCAAGTACAAAGCCTGGATGGGGAGGGAGAAGGGCATAGTTCAGAAAACCTCCTCAATAATTGTAAAACACAAATATTATTGGTGATGTTCCACACTTATCATCCCCATCTCTTCAAAAAATCAAGGGGGGATATCTACTTATCTTTTTAAAGATAACCTCAGACATTATAATTTCACAAATTTCACAAAACTAAATTATCTTCTAGTTCTTTCCATTTTTTATAATCAACCCATATATTGTTTTCCTGCATTTGCTTATTTCACTTTGTATCGGTTCATATCTTTCTATGCTTCATCATATTTATAATTTCTTATAGAACTCTAACTTTCCTTTCCATTCATGTACCAAATTTGTTTAATCAATACCCTTAGCATCTACTTTTTTCCAGGTTTTTGTTTTGTTTGGTTTTGCTTTTGCTTTTAAAAAAAAGGCTGATATAAATATATTAGTGTATATTTTTGGTAATTATATCATAATGTGTATGTGATATATACTAATGGAAAATTTATTTTCTTGGGTTATAGGCCTAACAGTGAAATTTCTGGGTTAATATGTATGAATACTTTGTTGTTGTTTTTTTAATGTAGCCATCCTTTATCACAGTATGAATGTATGTATATAAACATTATTTAGGTATGGCTCTACTGACAACACCCTCTTAATTCTACTTCAATGTTGGAACAAAGTGAAGTACTCACCGGTCACTGAACATTTAACAAATACAGTTTACTTTGCTCTAACTCAGTAAGGATACCTAAGAAAGATAGACAACAAGGGGCACTTAGCTTCTCATCTTCAGTTCTGTCTGGAAACATGTCTGATCAACAAGTCATCACAGCATAGCAAATGGCATAGTCTTAGACACCCACCAAGTCTGAGAGTCTGTATACAAGTCTGTATGAAACAGAAGCCAGGTAACAGAAGCTAGTGCCAATCCTATTCTATGGCAACCTTGTCACGTCATGTCATAATATAATATAATGGAATGTAACATTATAATATAATATAACATAATATAAAATAACATAACATAACATAACATGATATGATATGATAAATATAATAAATATAATATAATAATGTAGTAATATTATAATATAACATAATACAATATAACATAACATATCAACATAATATAATATATAACAACATAACATGACATGACATATAATATGATGGATAGGATAGGATAGGATAGGATAGGATAGGATAGGATAGAATAGAATAGAATAGAATAGAATAGAATAGAATAGAATAGAATAGAATAGAATAGAATAGAATAGAATAGAATAGAATAGAATAGAATAGAATAGAATGTGTTAAGGTGAAGAGAAACCCTGTAAGGATGGTATAAACTGGTGACCAGGATTTTGCAGAACCTCATCAGACAGGGTAGTCTCTTCAAAGCCAGAGAGCAAAAATGGCTGCCCTCTCTGCCCCAGGCCAGTAAGTAACCAATCTGACTGCTTCTCTGAGACAATAAGGTTTAATAATGCTGATAATTGGGTATGGGATGAGGGAAGTGGGCTGTGGATTATTCCCTATTTCTAATAAAACTAATTTATTTCCCCACCATCTGACTTTAATGGAAAGTCTCTTCAGTCCTTGACCAAAGTCAAAGCTACGCTGAATATACTATATTCTCTGCCTGATATTCCTCTTAGCTAAACCTAGGCTAAATCCACTTAGGAACAAGTCTCTAGATTGTAGATTATATAGAAATGGAGTCAGGCTTCAGGAGCGATCAAGTCTATACCAGGGGATGACCCCCAAGGGTAAACTGAAGAATCTGATCAGCTCCCTCTCAGATCTTGTTCTTTACAGAGTCATAGGAGAGTTACAAGTCTCGGTGGTTTTCAGGCTCTTGTTAAAATCTCTTTCAGGAATGATTGCCATTTTCCAAGGTTTGGAGCAAGGATGTGGGAGCTGGTTGTCCCTCCAGAGCCAAGGAATAACACCTTGGCTGCCCATTGGAATCCCAGCATCCCCCTCTCCTTCAAGATTCTAACAGGGTTAACCCCTGCCAGTCTTACTTCACAGCATTCTATGACACTCTCCTTGTAATCATGTTGCCTTCCCAAAATCTCCTTTCATAATATAATATATGATATGATACAATATGAAACAATGTAATGTAATATAATATAACATAATAGGATATAATAGGATATGATATAGTATTCTACTTATGTATGATACAACATTTATATTGTTAATATATTTATACATCAAATATGTAATTATATTGTTGTATTACACATGCATGGATATGTATGCATATGTATGTATGTGCATGTGTGTGTGTGTGTATATATGAATGGACAACTGCCATGGTCATCACCAGTTTTAATTTTCTGTTATTCTATAATTATGTTATTCTGTAATTCAAAAACTCAAGGGGGCAGCTAGGTGGATTGAGAGCTTAAGGGTAAATTTAGGGTTGAGACTGAATATAAATTTAATTGGTCACTAGGGATTAATTCAAATCCCAATAAAAATACTCAAGTCAGTTTGGGAATTTTGTGGTGATTTAATTAATATAGAGGGAAGGAATTAAAAAGAAAGAGGGAAAAGCATATAGTATTTCTTCGGCCTAGCCTATGCCAGGGGGAGTTCAAAGACCTCGGTCTCAGAAGATTAGAGGCTTCCTAAGAGGATAGTGTTTTGGAAGGTAAAGGAAAAAGGAATCAGTCTAAACTCAGGGAGAGCTCAGTGAAGATGCCTCACCTGAACTAGGCTACTAAGCTTCTCCCAGTATTGTATCAAGGACGCTCACCATCAAACCTGGACAATAGCTGCAGCCACGCCAAGATGCCAAAACTTTCAGCATGCTGCCACCAGCCACCTCTCTGCCACAAGAGCCAGAGCCACCTCTTCATGAAAAGATGCCCAGAGAGAGGAAGTGATGCGGAATATATAGACCATTTTTACATCATCACTTCCTGCATCTCACATGCACCAATGGTAACTTAAGCTTGACTTAGGACAGCCCAAAGGGTCTGTCAGTTGTTTCTGATTTGTCATTTGCTAGCACATGTCTGTCATAGGCCATCCTTCTCAACACTTAATCCTTAAGTAGGGGTGTAGACATTTCTGTTTTGTTAGACTAAGTAGGGTGGACTAAATCTAAAATTCACAGAGCTAAGCCTAGAGTTGAGAGATCCTAGGTTCAAATCTGTCCTCAGACACTTCCTAGCTGTGTGACCCTGGGCAAGTCACTTGACCCCCACTGCCTAGCCCTTACCACTCTTCTGCCTTGGAGCCAATATCCAGTATTGATTCTAAGATGGAAGATGAAGGCTTAAGATATATATATATATATATATATATGTATATATATATATATATATATATATATATCATTCAAGGCATGTACTTCCTTAGAGAAACCACAAATCATTATCAAATTCAGCCTCTGCCTCTGATAAATTCCTTGTTACCTACTTATTAGTCTCTCCAAGAAGGTTTAGCAATGCATAGGATATAAAATTAGGCAAATTATGTTCTTCTTGGCTTTATGGTTTTCCCCTTGTGGCTAAAACCACACTGAAGGTGCAGCCTCACATCATGGGAAAGGCCATGAGAGTAATATGTTAGTAAGCCCAAATTGAAGTCACAGACTATGATTTACTATTTTATGGGTTTTAGCTACATAAAGTTATCATCTTTTCTTTTCAAAATGTTTGAGCATTATTTATTTAGAATGATGATTGGGCCTGTTTCAGGGAAATAAGGAAAAGGAATAAGTACTTATTAAATTCCTACTATGTGCCAAATACTCTGCTAGGTGTTTTACAAATATATAATTTGAACTTCCTATCAATCCTGAGAAGTAGGTGCTATTATTATCCCCATTTTACAGCTGGTGAAGCTGAGGCAAACAGAAGGGGGTAGTGACTTGCCCAGGGTCACACAGTTTGTAAGTCTCTGAGATCAGATTTGAACTCAACTCTTCCAGGCCCCATTCTCAGTGCTCTATCTCTGAAATAGTAAACTCTTTGAGAGTAAGGACTGACTGAACTATAAAAATGATGAACACAGTGGTTTCCACATAGGGAAGTGCTTAATAAATATTTATATTTATAAATTTATATACATATATTAATAAATATTGAATTGATGAGTTTAACCTGGCATGGAAAACATTTATAAACTAGCTTTTTTTCAGACTCTAGCTTTCAGAACTGTCAGTGTTCTTCCTAATGTCTGATTTCCATTTTATAATATGATATTATGTCCAGCTTTATAAGACATACAGAAATGTCTGCTTCTTTTGGCTGGTAGTGATTACAAATGTGACTGATCATAGAACCATATTCACTGCTTGTTATGTGCTTTTTATGACCCAATTATAGGAAACCTAGACTGATAGAAAGAAGAATCTTCATGCTGGGTCCATTTTTTTGGTGGGGGGAGGAGAAGTGATTAAATTTTGGACCTGTCACTTTATTAGCATCACAGCTTCTAGTGTGGAAACTTTTGTCAATGGAGATCACCATTTTCTCTGCAATTTTTCATTTAGAGAGTTACCTGGGTCATAAAGACATTAACTTGCTCAGGACCAGACTTCAGAGTGAAAAAAGTACTAGGGAGAGATCTTACTATGACTGATATAGACTGATCTCTTTTTCATTAGAGAAGTAATAAACAAGGGTCACAAGATATTGCATGCCCTTTGATCCAGCCATACCACTGCTGGGTTCGTACCTCAAAGAGATAATAAGGAAAAATATTTGTACAAAAATATTCATAGTCGTAGTCTTTGTGGTAGTAAAAAAAAATTGGAAAATGAGGGAATATCACGTAATTGGGGAATGGCTGAACAAATTGAAGTATATGATGGTGATAGAATACTATTGTGCTGTAAGGAAGGATGAACTGGAAGCTTTCCATGTGAACTGGGAGAACCTCAGTGAACTGATGCAGAGTGAAAGGAGCAGAACCAGAAGAACATTGTAAACAGAAAGTAAAACACTGTGGAACAATCCACTGTAATGGACTTTGCTACTAGTAGCTGTGACAGAGCGAAGGCAATAGAGAAAAAGTGCCAGACTGAAGAGTATGGGAAATTGATCACCTCGATGGGGGAGGGGCCCCAGGAGTGGATTCCAAAAGGAGAAAGAGTCTCTGGCAGAAAGAGCAGTGGGTCTCTTGGTCTTGAGAAGCCAAAGAGAGAAGGTGGGAAAAAGACTTTCTCCTGAGGGTTACCCACTTTTCCTGCTGGTGACTGGAAATCCTTCCCCCCAACACTTCCCAATTGAAAGGACTTTCTGAAGAGAAACCTGAGCAGACTTTACCTCAGCTCCTGTTGCCCAGGGGTGAGTCAACCTGACTTTCTCTCAGGGGACTCAGGATGCCAAGGCCTAAGTTCCCCCCAAACTCGAGAAGGAAGGGGAAAGGGTTTAGATAGAGATAGAGACTCCCTTTCCCCACTTTCCTTTTCCTATTCGTCCCTGCCTGTTATTCCTTTTGTATTACTTGATTGAGTTGACATTAAAAGTTATCTGTTCCCCAAGCTGAGTGTGAGTGAATGGATCAAGAGGAGACCCTTTGGTCTCGAGTAGTGGAGGGGGGACAAGAGGGACAAGAGTGAATCTGGAAGAGTGGCTTTAGCTAAGAAGGGAAGGCAGAAGGGGGAAAATCTTCAAACCCCCCCTCCTCTCTCTGAGCCAACTCGTTACATCTGCTGCCTCCCCTCCCCTTCTCCATACCAAAAGTTCAAGCTTCCCTTTGGGGTATAAAAACTTCCCCCTTTTTATCTTTTTTTAATATATAGCAAAGCAACAAGCCAGGACAATCCTGAAGGACTTATGTGAAAGAATGCACACTGAGAGAAAGAACTCTGGGAGTAGAAATGCAAAAGCAAAACATATGACATCACTTATCACATGTATATATATGGGGATGTGATTTGGAATTTAGGCTTTAAAAAATTTAGGCTTTAAAAAAAAAAAGCAAAAATGAATAATTGTAAATAGGTACCAAATGACAATATTTGTACCACCCAGAGGAATTGCTTGTCGACTCTGGGAGTGGGGAAGAAAGGGAAGAGAAAGAAAATGAATCATGGGAACATGGAAAAATATTCTAAAAAATAAATTAATTAAATTTTTAAAAAACATTGCATGCACCATCGCTGGAAATAGCTGTGGTGGCTTATTTTGATTAACTATTTTTCTTTATTATGATAAAGAACCCTAAGGAAAAGGATGGCAGCCAATGAATGAATGAATCAAATATGTATTAAGTGCCTACTATGTGCCAGACACTTAAAATTTGGCCTCAGGCATTTAATATCCTTATGACCTTGGGCAAGTCACTATTTGTCTCAGTTTCCTCATCTGTAAAATGAACCAGAGAAGAAAATAGCAAAAGTGCCTCCTATGTGCTAGGCATTATGTTAAGCACTGGGGATATGAAAGGATGCAAAAAAAAAAATATTCCTTGTCCTCAAGGAATTCAAAAATGAATGAGTTGGCCTCGAAGTACAAGGAAATGACAAAAAAAAAAACACGATACAATAAAAATTGTTGTTGGAAAAGTAGGCAAACCCATATCTGAAGGTTACATCCACCCTGTGACCTGGTTGTTTATTTGTTTGTTTTTTAATAATGGTCTCAGTGAGCTAAGAATGGCTTCGACATCCTAAATTACAATAAAACTTTATTTTAAAATGTAAAAAACTGTTCTTAGGTCTTAGGTCCTATGAAAACAGACCACTTGTCTGGCTGACCCCTAGCATATCATAACGAAGAGTAGAAAAATGAAGCGTCCAATCACTTGGTTGTGGTATCAAATCACTGGCTGAATAAATTCACCTTAACTGTTGGCTATTCATTGTTATTGCAGTTGTTATGGCTTTGAATGATTAACTTGTTATCTGGGCAGAGGGAGACACTTGAACTCTTCTTTCTTTAACCCAAAGGGAATAGTCAGGCCTAATATATTCCATGAAAATATTTATTCAATTTGTCAGAAAACAGACATTTGGTAAGAGAGAAAAATTTAGAGCATGAATAACGTTTACTGTTCCCTTCATGAATTATGACTATGTAATATAATTCAATCTATTTTTAATTAAAAAAAGGTTTAATTATGATCTTCAAAAACAAAAGGACCTAGAGTGTTGTGTGTGATCTTTTACTCCCCTTCCAATATTTGAACACATATAGCTCTAGTGTATAGGGCAGCTAGGTGGTCCAGTGGGTAGAGTACTAAGACTGAAGTTAAGAAGACTCACCTTCCCAACTTCAAAACTGGCCTCAGACCTGTACTAACTTTGAGACCCTGAGCAAGTCCCTTTACCCTGTTTGTCTCAGTTTCCTCATCTATAAAATGAACCAGAGAAGGAAATGGCAAACCACTCCAGGATCTTTGTCAAGAAAAGACCAAAAGGGGTCATGAAGAGTCAGACACGACTGAAAACGACTGAACAACAACAGGTATATAGAAGAAAATCACAGTAAGACAATGTAATAGGATGGAAAGACCACTGGCTCTGGAGTAAGAGAGCCTGACAAGTCCTGTCTCTGATGTTTGTTATTCAGAGCCCTTGAAAAAGTCACTCAACTTCCCTGGGCCTCAGTTTCCTCAGTTATAAAATGAAGGAGTTGGATTCAGTTGTCTTTCAGTTCCCTTCTCAATTTAAGGTCTATAAATGCTTTAAAATAGAATATTAATTGTTTATGAAGCTATGCCAACTTAGAACAAAACAAATGATAAATTCATGCATGTCAGTGTAAAAACAAAACAAAACAACATGGAAAGTGGTAGTTTTGAGGCATTGTTTAAATGTTACACAATTAATCAAAGTTCTAAACTTTGTAAGCTTGTTGAGTCATAATAAGAATCAAGGATTTGATTTTAATATCTATAATTGGCATGTGTGCTATTTTGAGAAAATAGCAAACAAGATGATAAATGAAAATGAAACCAGAGTTTTACTGTACCAAATGCTCAAGGAGACATATTAATTGTCTTTGAATACTTAAAGAGGTTTCAAGAGGAAGAGGAATGATAATGAATTGCTCAATGTGGTCCCAGAAGTATGAAGTAGGATGTAAGTAAAATTAGAAAGAGGAACATTTTTTTCCCCTTGACTTAAGGAAATATTTCTTAATCATCAGGGCTGTATAAGAGTGGGATGGGGTTACTTTAGCATGTAGTGGAATTTCCACCACTGTAGGCATTCAAGTGGAAGCTGTGTGATAGCTTCTGGGGATATTATAATTATGATACTGAGGTTAAGACTGAACTCAATGAGTCTTAATTCTGAAATTCCATGATATCCACTGTAGGGCACCCTTTCCCTAAGGAATAACTTGGTGGATACAGTTCAAAATCAAAAGCTTAATGCTAGAGCTGAGCATAGCCTTATTGGCATATAGCTCTCCGAATTCTGGTGCAGACAGTATCTTGGCTCTGGAGCAGAAGGTTTTAGGACCTCAACCAACACAGGCATCCTTGAAAATTCTCTTCTTGAGACTCAAGAGGAAAGAGACCCAAGATGTCATACTATAGATAATGTACTTGTATTGCCCCTTCCAGTAATCTCTCCCTCTAAACTCTTGCTATACACCTTAACATGCACTCTCTAGACATCTAACTGTCTATACTCTCTATAAACTGGTCTGATTTATGACACATAAAATTTCCCAACCCATGTTTAATTCCTGCATTTAGCAGCAGATATTTCTCTAAATGAATAAATCTGTAATTGTATATTTCTGTGTGTATATTGTATATTTCCCTAGAGAACCAGACCATCTTTAAAGTCTTGCATTTTCTTGACGATGTCTTCAGTGGTGCTTTTGCAGGCAAGTCTTTATTCATATCCTAGTCATAGGAATTGTATCTAAATTTTATGCTGCATGGTAACTATATCACTGTGTGTGCTCTTTGAACCACTTGCAAATTAGATTCCTCTAGATCATTCACTGTGTGTGCTCTTTGAACTGCTTGCAAATTAGATTCCTCTAGATCATTATTCCCATAACTTGGAGCCATATACCATGGCTAAAAGAATATTAATATTTTTAAACCCTTACTTTCCATCTTAGAATCAATATGGAATATTGGTTCCAAGACAAAAGAGTGGTAAAGGCTAGGCAATGGGGGTTAAGTGACTTACCCAAGGTCACACAACTAGTAAGTGTCTGAGGACAGATTTGAACCCAGGACATCCCATCTCTAGGTCTGACTATCAATCTTCTGAGCCACCTAGATGGCCCCTAGAATACTGGTCTTAAAGAGATTCAGTTTTAGTAGCAAGGAATAATCTTGAGATTATCAAAAGCACAGTACACTTTCCATTGTGGCTCCAAGAAGCTATAGCATGCAAAGCAGCCACACTCAGGTAAACCATCACCTCAGTGGCTAAACCAGGTTGAGGGTAACTGATGAGTCACAAACCTGTTGATGAGTTAGGAGGATGTCTACCCCAAGCACATGAAGACTCCCTCAGAAGAATGAGAACAGTTTGTTCCAGTGGCCATGAAGGCAGCTGAAGCAGGTGCTGTGGAGTGCTTAGAGCTTAGTCAGACATTGAAGATGCCAAGATGATCCAATACATCCTGGACCATGACTAGTCACCCTGGCTTTTGTCTTGCCACTAGACTTTGATGACTGGAAGAAAGAGTGAGGCTAAGGGTCTTGAGTAACTCTGCCTCACCAAAATCTACTTCATGTGCAAGTCAAGTCAAATCATCATCTTTTGATGTCATTGGTCTTCTTTGAAAACAAAGAACAAACAACAACAATTTTTTTCATATGAAAGTGAACTTAGATTCTTGAGGAATAGGACTATAAACTGCCAACTTTGGAAAGTCCTTCAAAATGGGAGCCTGAAGTATAGATCCAGAGCTGGGCTTTACATCTTTGCCTAAATGAGAATTTTTGTTGTTGTTCAATCATATCAGAGATTTTGTCCCATTTGAGGTTTTCTTGGCAAAAATAATGGAGCAATTTGCCTTTTCCTTCTCCCACTCATTTTACAGATGAGGAAACTGAGGCAAACAGGGTTAAGTGACATGCTTGGGGCCATGCAGCTAGGAAGGGTCTGAAGCCATATTAGAACTAGAGTCTCTCTGACTCCAAGCTGAGTGCTTTATCCACTACACCACCAGAGCTATACCTAATCATACTGATCTCCATACATTCTAAATTTATTTGTAATGTTCATCTTAGGAGAAGAACATATGGTATTTTTCTTCACAGGTGCTAGTTAATGACCCGAATGATATATAATAATTGTTGTTATCTGTCTATTCAATGGGTAAAAATGAAGTAATGATTTTTTTTAAAGCCACATTTTTAAAACGAATTTTACTGAGTTTTTTGACAAATGGCCATTGTGATAGTTCTCCAACTATGTAACCTCAGCCATACTCCTTGGGGTCAGGACAGTTATTTTTTCCCAATAACATACTTTGTGAAGATGATTCTTATCACTATTTTTACAGATAAAGAAGCTAAAGTACAGGGAGATAAGAGGAACTTGTCAAAAATGGTCATAGAGTATTATCAGTAGCAAAGATGGACATAAAAGCATCTTTAACTAAGAGATAATTTTCTCTAGGAGTTTACTCAATATTGCTGCTGGTATTCTGAAAGCAATTTTCTTGCTGAGGTTGCTCACTAGTTTTTAGTGTTCTTAATTCCTCTGCAGGAATTTTAAGTGATTTTCTGACTTTGCAAACTTTAAAGTGCTATATAAATGCCAGTTATTATTTATTTTGTTCAGTTGTTTTTCAGTTCTTTATTATCTCCAAGGAAAACTCCATCTTTTTCAATGCTTTCTAACGTTTTTATAAGGAATGGGTGTTGTATTTTGTCAAAAGCTTTTTCTGCATCTCTTGAAATAATCATATAGATTCTATTGTTTTTTTCTTGATATGGTCAGTTATGCCAATGGTTTCCCCAATTTTGAACCATATCCACATTACTGGTATAAAACCCATGTGATCATGGTGTATGATTCTTGTGATATAAGGCTGTAATCTCCTTGCTAGTAGTTTCTTTTACAATTTTCCGTCAATGTTCATTAGGGAGATTGGTCTATACTTTTTCTTTTTCTGGTTTCAGTATTGGCACATATTTGTGTCATAAAAAGAGTTTGGAAGGATTCCCTCATCCTTTATTTTTCTAAAAAGTTTGTGGAGTACTGGAGTTAGTTGTTCTTTAAAAGTTTGGTATTATTTCCACTTTATGATGAGGAAACTGAGAAAGATGGAGGTCTAGAGACTTGCCCATGGAACTTACACAGTAATATCAAAGGCCAAATTTGAACTCAGCTCTCTTTTACTTCAAATCTAATGCTCTAGAACTACACCATCTAGCTTCAGTAATAACATTTTAAAATGGATTTTTATTGATGCTGTGAATATTTAACACTAGCCTGTCAAGACAACTTTGGATTTTAAAGCAAAGGATCTTACTTCTGGACTGTACCTCTCTGAGACAATGGGTAGAGTCCTCCTTACAATGCTGGAAAATGCTGTACTGGTGCTGTGTGGCTATTCTAAGGACAGCATGGTGACTCCTAGCATCTGGAAGACCCGTTTCTGATCCAGATTAAGGACAGAGTCAGACATATCAGAAGAGCTCAGAGAAATGACATCACAGGGAGCATAGATGGAACTAGGGAAAGGAAATATGGTTTTTTTGCCTCAGAATCATGAAGAAAGGAGGTGGCCAGGAGAGTGCTGATTCATTCCTGTTGTACCTGAAAAGCTGGCTTGGGGGAGGCAGCTAGAGAGCCAGAGCAGGCAATCACTGACTAGGGGAACCTCAGCACACTCACACAGTTGGGCTTGGGGTTGCCCAGTAGAACACTGGGCCCACCTGAGGTCTGGCTGTGAAACTGGCATAACTAGCTGGGGGGGGGGGGGGGGAAATAAGTTTAGGAAGGGAACAGCTGGCTACATGTGGCTGGTGTCTTTTCTTTCTCTGGCCCAATTTTTGTTATTTAATAAATAATTATAAATGAAGATATGGTCTCCAGAGAATTTTAATCTTTGCAAGACCTTTTGGATTTTTTTTCCACATCCACATAATTTCCCTCATATTCCTTACCCTTGACTTCTTTGTGTGTTCTGATCTGGACTCAACCATTTACTACGTGATCCTGGGCAAGTCACTTCACCTTGTTTGCCTCGGTTTCTTCATCGGTAAAATGAGCTGGAAAAGGAAATGGCAAACCACTCCATTATCTTTGCCAAGAAAACCCCAAATGGAGTCATGAGAATTGGACATGACTGAAAATCGACAGAACAACAAAATAAAAACCTTCATTAAGGAAACTAGGCTCTGAACCAGAAAGAAATGCTGAACAGGAAGGGTCATAGTTTTCCTCCTTCCTGCCTAGGAGGTGGTAAAACTTCAGAGGTGAAACCCTGAGGAAGCAGAACTAGAGAGGCTTCTGCCATTCCTAAGGTAAGGAAGATGTCTACAATGATATTTACAAGGAGGTGGGGAAAGGGAAAGGAAGGAAATAAGCATTTCTATAGCACCTACTATGTGCCAGACATTGGTAGGTTTGCTGTAGCTTCTTTTTATTCAGCAGTTCCTCCTGTTTCAGTTTTGGGTTCCATCATTGAGGCACCCCCACCCTGACTTATGATGATCAGACTCGTATATTTCCCAGATTCCTGTTGATTCTCTTCCAATCATAATTCTATAATTCTGGAGAGAAGCTCTTCAGAATGGTAAACCGTGGATTATGCTTATCACCCTTTCTCGTTGAATAAAGGAAGATAGTCTATATATTGCATATATATAGTCTATAAATTGTACGTACATACAATTTACCATGCAGTTGAGGTGGTTTAATGGATAGAGAACTGGGCTTAGAGTCAGGAATACTCATCTTCCTGAGTTCAGTTCCAGCTTGGGACACTTATTAGCTGTGCAACCCCGGGCAAGTTACTTAACCCTGTTTGCCCAAGTTCCTCGTCTGTCATCTGTAAAGTGACAGGAAATGGCAAACCACTCTGGTATCTCTGCCAGGGAAACCTCCCATAGAAGCAGGAAGAGTCAGAGAACTGAAAGCCAACCGACGGCAAAAATGTTTCAAAGACACGACAGGGATTCACTCGTTAGCTGTGACCACCATTTGCTACTGTCTATTTAGGATCAGATCCCTATAAACAGTATAGAAGCAAGAGAGTTTAGCCAAGAGAACTCTGCTTTTCTTTTTTATTACTTAGACTACTCTTTCTGGTTGTTAGCATTTGATGCTGCTGCTTCAAGATTTCAGAAGCTGGGAGTCATTATGGTCCTATGACTGTGAGAACAAAAGCTGCTGCGGAGTCTATTGTTTATTGATTTTTTCAAAGGCATTTGACTCAAAAGAACAAAACAGCCTTAAAGGTTCTCCTCCGATAAAGTGGTCTCCCACGCATGTGTTAAAATTATATAAGATTCAGTGACAGATGCAACTGCAGAGATAATTCTCTTCCACAACCAGCTGAATATTGACATCAATCCAGGCACAGAACAGAGACATATGTTCACCTAAGGTATTCACCAGCTTTGCGGAGACGGCCTGCTGGAAGAGTCCAAAAAAAGGATTCCTGACTGCTTCTTCAACTGCTCCTATTCCAAGAGAACCTTGTACTGATTGCGTCAAACCGCAGGCGACAAAGTGTCCTCCATGAAATCCCTTGTAACTAAAAAGAGAGTGCTCGGACGGTCTACGGTGACAAAACAAGGGAGATAAAGAAGGCATGTTGTCTGCGCCGACATGCAGCTGCTGGAAAGCAGCCCCTGAGAAGTGTGGGTGCGTGTGCACGCGCGCGCGTGTGTGTGTGTGTGTGTGTGTGTACATTCCATAATCCAGATCCACCGATTAATTCTAATCTTGCCTGCAATTAGTCAGGATCATGTTGCAAATGGAAGGCGTTATAGCATGGTGGAAATACAAACTGCACATGTTAGAATAACTGCATACATACACATAGGACACATACATGCACCTATATGTATAGATCATATAAACATACCGATATTAATATATTATTACATATTATTACTGATACTAATATAATATTACATATTATATATAATGTAAACCTATCGGTACATATTATATAAGGTGAACATATTTGATACATGTTATATGTAATATAAACATGTTGATACATATTATATATAATACAAACCTATTGATACATATTACATAATATAAAGATTTTGATACATGCTATTTATAATGTAAACCTACTGATACATACATATATAATGTAAACCTATTGGTACATATTATATATAATGCAAACCTATTGGTACATGTTATATGATGTAAAGATATTGGTACATATATGCTGTAAACATGTTGATATATAATACAAACATATTAATACATATTATATAATGTAAAGATATTGATACATATTACATATGCTATAAACATGTTGATATACATTATATATAATGTAAACCTATCGGTACATATTTTATAATGTGAACATATTGATATAGATTATATATGATGTAAATATATTGATAAATATTATATATATAAGTATATTTCATCAGGCACTGATAAATTTATATGCGTCTGTATTTGAATCACACCTGTGATTTCACTGGGCAAGGAAATTCTGATGGGGAAACTATATCTACTGATGCAGATTGGCACCTAGTCTAAAAATTATAGTTTTTAGAAGATTGCCTGGGGAAGGGGGATAGCTAAGTGGATCATGGATAGAGCACCAAGTGTGGAGTCAGGAGGACCTCAATTCAAATCTGGTCTCAGATATTTCCTAGCTGTGTGGCCTTGGGTAAGTCACTTAATCCAATATTCAAATAGCCCTTGCCACTCCAGAACACTTCTGCTAAAAGATGGATATGATTTGAATAGTCCCTGATGGGGAAAATTGGAGATATTTGCCATATAAGAGTAAGAACTAAACCTATCTTTAAACCTATCTTCTCTCCTTCCCTCCTTCCCTCCTTCCCTCCTTCCCTCCTTCCCTCCTTTCTTTCTTTCTTCCTTCCTTCCTTCCTTCCTTCCTTCCTTCCTTCCTTCCTTCCTTCCTTCCTTCCTTCCTTCCTTTCTTTTTTTTTCTTTCTTTCTTTCTTTCTTTCTTTCTTTCTTTCTTTCTTTCTTTCTTTCTTTCTTTCTTTCTTTCTTTCTTTCTTTCTTTCTTTCTTTCTTTCTTTCTCTCTTTCTCTCTTTCTCTCTCTCTCTCTCCTCCTCTCCTTCTCTCTTTCCTTCTTTCCTTTTTTCTTTCTTTCTTTCTTTCTTTCTTTCTTTCTTTCTTTCTTTCTTTCTTTCTTTCTCTCTTTCTCTCTTTCTCTCTTTCTCTCTTTCTCTCTCTCTCTCTCTCTCCTCCTCTCCTCCTCTCCTCCTCTCTTTCTCTCTTTCTTTCTTTCTTTCTTTCTTTCTTTCTTTCTCTCTTTCTCTCTTTCTCTTCTTTCTCTCTTCTCTCTCTTTCTCTCTTTCTCTCTTTCTTTCTTTCTCTCTTTCTTTCTTTCTTCTTTCTTTCTTTCTTTCTTTCTTTCTTTCTTTCTTTCTTTCTTTCTTTCTTTCTTTCTTTCTTTCTTTTCTTTCTTTCTTTCCTTCTTTCTTTCTTTCCTTCTTTCCTTCTTTCCCCTTACCTTCCATTTTAAAATCAAAATTGTATATATTGGTTCTAAGGCAAAAGAACAGTAAAGGCTAGGCAATGGGGATTAAGTGACTTGCCCAGGGTTACACAGCTGGGAAGTGTCTGAATCCAGATTTGAACCCAAGACCTCCGGACTCTAGGCCAGGCCTGTCTCAATCCACTGAGTCACCCAGCTTGCCCCTCCCCACCTTTCCCCTAACATTCAGAACTCTCAGAGGAGGGAATTCTCTCTGCCAATGTTGATTGATCCCTTCTTTTTCCTGATAGTCTTAGAGGCTTGTCTAGAATGCTGAGAGGTGAAGTGATTAATGAATAGTCACATAGCCAGTATGTGATGGAAGCAGGGTTGTCTTTGGTCCTGAGGCCAGCTTTCTATCCACCATGTCATGTTGTCTCTCATTTGTGATATAGTCCTGACTGATTGGAGGCAAAGATGGAATTAAATAATGAAGAGTATGAATTGCAGAATTATATTAAATAAATCCAGCTTTTGAGAAGTCTTCTAATGAATGGCACATTTATAATAAATGGCATCAATAGTCATATAGGTAATATGCTGAAATCCTTAAGGGAAAAAATACTTTTCTCTGAAGTAGGTTAAACATGCCTTTCTTATCTTGTTGTCCCTGACAAAATGTCACAAAAATAAACACTAGCCCAATCAAACTTTGTTGTCATCAATTATGAAATAAGAGAACTCAAAGAATACTAGAACTGTTGGCCAAGAGAAATGTTTAGAAAATCAACTCAGCGATCTTATGGAAGGATTTCATGTTCCTAGCTGGGGTTGGACTAACAGATATCTCAGGTCTTTACCAACTCTAAGAGTATGGTTCAGGGGCATCGTCAGGGCAGAGTAGATAGAGCACCAGATCTTGGAGTTGAGAGGACCTGGGTTCAGGTCTAGCCTCAGTTGCTTTGTATTCTTGGGCAAGAGTTATTAATAGGATAGAAAATAAGAGTTAAGAAAAAAGAATCTATGATTCCCAGAATATTCTCATTTGTAGGTGAAGAAAATGAAACTCACAGAGTTGATAAGACTTTCCAAAGGTCACATGATTAGACAGAACTAAAACTATTTCCCAAGGCCTGGCTCAAGGCTCTTTTAAACTACAATATTTTTTTTTAATTAATGGAGTTTTACTCAACAGTAACTAAATTATTTTTCACTTAGAAAAACTAGAGTAGAACAGATGGTCTATTTATGAAATTTACATAATTCTCCAGCTTTGAAAAAGATTTCATAGAGGGGATAACCATTCTCAGGATCCAAAAATGTCTTGACAGCCTGGAATGTTGGACTAAATCTAATAGATGAAATTAAATGGGGATAAATGAATCCAAGTGTTATTCTTAGATTCAAAAAGTCAGCTTCACAAGAATAAGACAAAGATGTTCTGTCTAGACACTAGGACATCTGAAAATGAACTAGAAATTATTGGGGAACGCAAGTTCAATATGAGAAAAAAGTAAGATGGTAGCCCAGAAAAGTAATGTATTAGGCTGCTTTAAGGGCAGCATAGTGCCCTTTTCTAGGGAGAGGATATAACCAAAGTCTGAACCACATCTGAAACATTGATTATGTTTGTTTTAGTTTTGAATATTACATTTTGGGAAGGATATTGATAAGCTAGAGAAGGTCTACAGAAGGGTAGCCAGGATGATATATGTTATATGGAGATCATTTGATAGAATTGATGATATTGAACTCAAAGAATAAAAAACTTAAGTGGAGAATAATTAGTTATCATTGTTCAGTCATGTTGGACTCTTCATGACCCCATAATCCACTTCACACCAATACTGTCCATGGGATTTTCTTGGTAAATCTACTGGAATGGTTTGCTATTTTCTTTCCTTTTCTTTTTAAATATCCTTAATTTCTATCTTAGTATCAATTCTAAGACAGAAGAAAAGTGAGAAGTAGATAATTGGGGCTAAGTGACTTGCCCAGGGTCACAAAGCTAAGAAGTATCTGAGACCAGATTTAAACCTGGGTCCTCCCAACTACAGACCTGGCACCCTATTCACTTGCCATTTCCTTTTCCAATGTGGAACATCATAGCTATTTCCAAATATGTAAAGGACTATCTTGTGGAAGAAGAGGTAATGCTTATTCTAACTGGCACAGAGGGTAGACCTAGGAGTTAAAGGCAAAAGTTGCAAAGATACATATTTAGGCTAGAGATTTAAAGAGTGGTCCAAACAATTAGAATTGTTCCAAAATATTATACATGACATTTGGAGCCATAAGACCATGACCTCAGTGAAGGTCTTCAAGCAGAGATTAGATGACCCTTTGTCAACTATATTTAAAGAGAGATTCTCATTCAATTAGAAGTTGGATGGACACTAAGGTCCTATGATTCCATGACACTGTGACATAAAGATCAGCTAGATAGAACTACAAATGAGCTAGGAGTCAAGAAGACCAGGTTCCAATTCTGTATCTAACACTTACTAGTTATATGACCCTTGTCACCAAATTTTATAATTTCCCATCATCACTGCCCTTTTTGAGTCTTATTCCTCTGAAGCTGCCCCTCTTGATTAATGATATATTCCTTTTACAGACACAGAGAAAGAAAGAGGAGAAAAGGGAGAAAGAAAGAGATAGAGAAAGGGAGAAAGATGGAAAGAGAGAGAGACCAAGAGCCAGAAAAGGAGGTGGGGAGAGGGAAAGGAAAAAAGAGAGAAGGGGGAGATGGAGAGAGAGGAGGGAGGTATAAAGTCAATGAAAAACAGAGACATATATATATATATATACATATATGTATAGAGAGGGGGGGGAGGGAGGGAGTGAAATGAGTAGTAGGCAGCTTCCTAGATTAGATTCCATAGATTCAGTGATCTAAATGTCACCTTATCATCACTTATATTGCATGAAAATGCACAAACAAGATGACATTTTTTGATACTTTGACAATTTTCTTTCAAGCTTTCTAGAAGCTTGAAAATTTAGTCTCTCTTTACCCAAATTCTAAAAGTTTTTTAAAACATAATTTAATTTTTAAGTGAGGGAATGTGGAGAAAAAAGCATAGTAAATCAAATAAGTAAAACTCAAAAGAGGAAAAAATTCTGAACACAAAAAAGTTAAGATTCCCTATATCTTCTCTTTCTATGTTTTGATGTGAAGGACAATCTCTTGCTTTAATTAATTAAATTTTTAATTTTTTTTTTAAAATTAATTTTTAATTTTTAAAATTAATAGGTTGAGGGCAGCTAGGTGGCTCAGTGGATTGAGAGCCAGACCTAGAGATGGGAGATTCTAGGTTCAAATATGACCTCAGACATTTCCTAGCTGTGTGACCCTGGGCAAGTCATTTAACCCCCATTGCCTAGCCCTTATTGCTCTTCTGCCTTGGAACCAATAGAGAGTACTGATTCTAAGACCCAAGATAAGGTTGCTCTTTTAAAAATTTAATAGGTTTAATGAAGTTGGCTCTGAGCCCACTGATATTTCAGAAAGAGACAAAAATTTATACTGAAATATATTTAGCTGGTGAAAATTCAAGGCTTCTTTGGTAGCTTCATGGGTATTTCCATTGTGCCTATTCTCATACATGGCGACTGTTGCTATGTGGATAGTGCAAGAAGGTTACATCCTAATTTAGTCAGCATTCTCCTACTTTTTCCCCAGCATTCTTATGCCTGTGCTCAGAAACTCACAGAGAAGTACTGAAGAACCTCAGTCTCCAAGATAGGAAAGTTCAGTCTTTAGGCTTTTATTTAAGTTCATTCTTACGTTTCAAAAGCATTTTATTGGCCTCATAACTACCCCACAGTAAGGGCTGTTATCTTCATTTTACAGATGAGGATTTAAATACTCACAGGAAGGTAAAAATTAACTTGTCCTCAAATTCTCTAGTTGGGGGTGGCAAAGTTGGAGATCAGAAGCCAGGTCTCCTGACTCATATGCAAATGATCTTTAAATTAAAACCAGAGGTTAAATTAAATTAGCTTTCAACAGCTCTTGCAGAAAACACATGATGACTGCTTCAGCAAGACAGACTTTTGTCTTCTTATATCATAGATGGCAAAGTTATCACGGTATAGGCAGAAAATCTTATCATTAGCCCATCAGAACTGGAATTCTTAGTGAAATGTCTCTTGGAAGAATGAATGACGTGTCCTGGTGGCAGAGAGGTTAGAGGCTTCCTTGGCCCCCATATTGTCTACATTGTCGAACAAGGCTTCTGGGTTGGATGGTTTTGCTTTCTTTAAGAGGTGAGGAAATAACTGTCAGATGATGACAGAACTGCAATAGGGAAATCTTTTTTGAAATGACAGTTCTGATCTCCAAAAGCTCAGGATGAACTGCACCAGGACTACAGGCATTATTGGTATTTAACTGTTACCCTTATCCCCTAGCATCCCAGCAGCCCTGCCCCACAGTCTTTAATGAAAACACTGTTAAAAAGCTAGGAAAGCCAGAAAAGCCTTTCTTATTAAGGACATCACATCAGGGCTGACTTGGTGATGCCAATGTCAACGTAAATGTTATTCTGCTCTGCCCAGGTCACCCTCCTCCCCCTATTATGAGCCCTATATCTTCGTACAATGTCTAGGGGATTTTACCTTCTAAAATCCCACCACCCCACCACATAAGGCCAGGTAGGTAGCATGGTGGCCTGGAGTCAGGAAGCCCTGAGTCTTACCTCAGCCCCTTTGTAGCTGTGTGACCTTGGGCAAGTCATTTAACCCTGATGGTTTCGCCTTTAGTACTCTTCTGTTTTACAACTGATGCTAAGACAGAAGGTAAGGGTTGTTTGTTTGTTTTTTTAATCACACAGTAAAGAAGTAAAAGTGATGTATGAGAAGTATATTGCTAGATAATGAATATGATACAACTTCTTGGGAATACAATTTCTTGAGGAAAAGTAGTTTTACTTAACATGCATTGAAAAGTGCATTTGCTGATCATTCTCTTGTAATCTGGCCTCTGACTCCATCACACAGGTAAAACTGTTCTCTCCAAAGTTACCAGTGATCTCTTAACTGCTAAATCTAACAGTCTTTTCAGAGCTCATCTTTGTTGACCAGGTGAAAGGGTGGAACACTAGACCTGTGACTTTAATGATATTAGAAACTCCCACTTTAAAGGACAGTTAGAGGGTCCTTTTTGGGTGCCCTTCCAAATGCATTGATCTCAAGAGTCACAGAAGGTCCAGATCTAAAAAGATACATGTTTAAACAGTCTAAAAATGAGCATTCTTCCATGGGGATTTAGTCCTACTATCTATCCCTAATGGATCTGGGAGTTACATCAGCCCCAAATAAAGGGTTAAATGATTTAATAGATTCATAATTTTATGCAATTCTCTTAAGTTACTGCTTGGTACTTGGTATCAGGTACAGAAGGTCCTGATATAATCCAAAGAAAATAAGGAATAGGGTAAAGGATAATCAAGTTATAGAAAAGTCTTATCTCAGAGTTCCTAATAGGGATAATAATGCTAGGGTTGTCTGGAAATTACTCCTCTCAATTTGATTTGAGGCATTCTTTTTTTTTTTCTAAAGCCTTACCTTCCATCTTAGAATCACTTCTGTGTATTGTTCTGTAGTATCCCAGGTATATTATCATCTTGAAAATATTATTGATTATTGACATTGTAACCTATGTGCTCATTTACCATGGTCCTGTTACTTCTTGATTATTGTATTTCCAACTCTTCAGTCAAAAGGACAAAAGAATTACTGAGCAGGAAATTAGTTGCCACAGGGTCCTAGCTCCCAGCTTCTCAGACCACATACCATACAAGGTCACATGTTTGACTAACCTCCTCCTCTTTGATCAAGTGGTTGTCAACTGAGTCAATGTTAAATCCTATGCTATGTCACATGTTCATTAGCTACCTCCCACTCCACATTCTTGCATTCTCTAATAAAAGTTTGGGAACACATGCAGACCTCTCTCCTTCTTTCTCTCTCAACATAATCAGCAGAGGAGCACAACATATCTGTTGTATGACTAAACTGATTTTTAGTTTGGAGGTTGATATTAGTAGTATCCAATATCTTTATGTGTTCATGCAAAAATTATATCAAGGAAACTGATCTGAACCATAAAGGAAATGTGCCAGAAAAATGGCTAAAAGGAAAAGAAAATTTTCTTCAATGGATCTCTACAATCCTAGGGAATCCAAGGAATCCAAGAGTTTCTCTTGAGGGACCTTGCCAGTGTGTAGGGCACCCAAGTGTCTCCTGGATACAAAGACCTCTACCAGAGAGAAGCAGAGATAGGAAAGGGATTTCTCTCTTCTGCCCATCCCCAAACTCTCTCATCATCCATGACATCTTGCAGTTGAGTTGCTCAATTGTAGACCCCATAACAGCATCAGAGAAAGACTTAGGCAGGAAGTACCTGAGGAGAAGAGCAGCCCAGCACCACAGAGACACTTTGCCCAGTGAGGATGTGAGGATTCCAGGAGAAGAGAAAGAACAATGGGACCTTATACTGCTAGAATTGTGAATTGCCTTTGACATGTGTTCCCTTTGTGTATATCTCACTAATTGTGTTTTTGGTCTATGCCTATTATTACCATTGTTGCAGAATGAATTTGTGGGAAAGAGAAAATGAGATCTTCATTAGACATTATTCCCCTTCATAGACTCTATGATCTATCCAAATAGACTTTCTTAAGTAACTGGGAATACCTAACGATTTCATATTAAAGAGGGGAAAGAAACTCCAAATGTGAGATCCTCTTCTAATGACCAACAAGTATACAACATGTTGGATTTAAATGTTGACACTCTTGTTAGAAACAAAACCAGAAGGAAATCACCCATAGAGTTCACAAGTACTTGCTGGAGAGGGAAAGAAAGGAGCCAGTGAAATTGGTTTTATTATACTATATTTTATTATATCATATTCACTATTTTATATTTACTATATTATATTATTATATTATATTTACTATATTTTGTTATATTCAGAGACAAGAAAAAACATCATTTCATGGGGTACTTGGTCATCTCATATTGTGATACTTATAAGTATTTGAAAAAGACTATTGGGAAAATATTTAGCACTTTATAAACCAACATCAGTTGCTGAGGATGAAGAGGTAGAGAATGAGTATAAAGAATTTGATAAGATCCTCCAAATGAAATCCGACATACATTCCAATTAATACTCAGTGACTGCAAAGCAAAGGGGGAGTAAGATTAGGGAGAAATATATGGAAGAGCATGGGAAAACAACTACTATAGATCAAAAACATAATATATACAGCAAGCCTCATAACTTTATCAATCAATAAACATTTATTAATGAGGCATCTAGGTAGTACAATGGAAAAAAATGCCAGACCTGAAGTCTAGAGGACCTGGGTTCAAATCCAACCTCAGGAAAATCCTAGATGTATGATCCTGGGCAAGTCACTTAACCATGATTATCTAGCCTTTGCTGCCTTTCTGTCTGATACTAAGACAAAATGTAAGTGTTAAAAATCATCTTTTAAAACACCTATTGTGTGCCAGGCTCTGTGTGCTGAGGTGCTGAGGATAATAAAGACAAAAGACATTCCCTGTCCTCAAAGAGATTATCATCTTAAGGGGGCAGGGGAGGGGGGGAGAGAAGGCTTCCAAATAACTGTATTATATTTTCTTTGAGGAAAGAAAGTAAGTAGAAGTCAATGAAAATGCCAAGTAACACAGTGAAAGTGATTACAAGATAAAAAGAATTCTACTATCTTAGCTACAATGTACTTTGCAGTTTACAAAGTGCTTGCATATGCTTTATATGATTTTATTGTCATAAACCACTATAGAAAAAAATGGGCTAAGAGCTGATCCATAACCCTTAATCAGGAATCAAAGACAGATTTGTACTGATGGGAATCTTGAAGGAAGTTCTTCAGGGAGCGATAAAGTCACAACTCAGACCACTGAATAATTGTTTCCCAAGAATTTTGCAGTTGGTGAGATGATGTGTGGCCAGTAGGAGGCCACTAAATTAAAAAAGCGGCAATTTGGTAAAGGAGAGCAGGTTAAAATAACACTTGGGCTAGAGCTCAATCACGCCGGGAAAGGGAATTCCGTTTCAAATGATAATTAACACCTAACCACATACTCTCACAACATGAATTTGTGAAGATAATTGCAACACTTCTAAGCTGGCAGTTTCTAAAACACACCCTGGAGGCTTGTAAAATGCAGTGAAATGTTTGGGTTTCTTTTCAGCCTGCAAGTTATTTGTATTAAAAAGAAAAGGAAGAAAGAAAAATCTGGGAAGACTGCAGATGTGATTTTAGCGCTTTAAGGGAACTTCCAGTGTGGAAACTCCATTCAGCTGATGCACATTGTCAATTGGTCCACAACTCGCAGTCCTCCTGAGTTCCCTGGGAAGTTAAATGACTTACTTAGCCATTGCCACGCAGCTCATTTGAACCAGCTCAAGTCTTCCTTACTCCCCAGGCCAGCTAAATCAAGTTTCCTCTCTTTGTCAAAATATACGTTCATTCAGCAGGCTGATTCGCTTTGCTTCCCTATCCTGCCTTTACTTTTCTTTTCATTTTATCGGCCGACTTTTTCATGGGTGCAGGCACTAAAGCTCTGGGTTGGTTGTATCATAAATGGGCCAGGAATGGGGCTGAGCAAGGAGAAGAGAAAAGGAATTCATCTCTTGGACATAGATTGTCTTCATTCCTTTTCCTGCCCAGGCATGGAGACCTGGGAGGAGTGTGCAAAAATTAGGAAACTAAACCCTCAGATCTGCGGGACAAATAAGCCTGACCTGGTTTGCAATCTAACTTTCCGAGATGAGAAACTGTGAAATGAGCGGAATTTACCAGGACTTGCAGGGAAGTTCCTACAGAGATCACCCCCAGCCCCATAAACCGGGGCCCGAGAGTAGAGAGCAAAGAAGAGAGACATCTAAATGTACCAAGCAGCTCGAACACTGAATGTTTAGTCCAAGGAGCTTGGCTCCTCCTTCCGCTGAGACTGCCCAGGAAGGGAGGTTTTCTGGTTGAAACGCTGAGTGAATTAGACAGGAAAACCTGAAGAGGGACTTTTGGGGGACTCATAGCTTTCCTGAAATAAAAACAAACAAGCCACACTGCAGCTGGAAAAAGTCTATGGGCTCTGAGATTGAAGATGACAGTTCTTGTCTTTCCCCTGCAGCAGAGATAAGACAGCCCGAGTAGGCATCCCTCTTCAGCCCAAGTCTCCAATGCAGAAAGCTGAATCTTCACCAGAATCCAAAGTCCGGATCAGGAAACCAAAATCTGCAACCACTAAAGAACCTCACCAGAGGCAAAAGACTGCACGAGAACCCCAGGGTCCCAGAGGGTCCCGCTCATACATAGTTTTCTTCACCCATCAGCTCTGCTCATCACATCTCAGGAATCAATCCCAGTCTCCCAATTGCCCACCCAAGGGTGGGCAGTGCTTGTGGTCTTTGAGGGTATGAACTTCCTTTTCTAGGAAAAGCTTCTTACTAAGTGTTGATGACTAAGTGAGAAAGGCAGGGACGCCAGGTTCTTGACTTAAAACGGACAAAGAGAGTTTAAATTCTCTTTCACACAAGCCCAGGAGGGCTATCACTGCCCTTCATGAGGAGGAGGGAAATCACCCATGCCAGGCCCCACCACTGTGTTGCTTTTGAAGGCATGGAGTCTGGGAGCTGTTATGTGAGAGGCTGAAGGAGAAAGAAAATACCACTCACAAGCTTTCTGAGGCCTTTCCTTCCAAGAATGAGTTCTCTAGTTGGATTCATGGTGTAATAATTAGCCATCTATCACTCTTTTTCTTCCCACTAGTAGCTGGGTGAGCATTAACTACTGTGAGAGCATTGGACCTGGAGTCAGGAAGACCTGACACTGACTGGGCAAATTACTTAGCCTCTCTTTGCCTCAGTTATAAAATGGGGCCAATATAATAGCCCTCATTTCAAATGGTTTTTGTGAAGATCAAATGAGGTGATGTTTGTGAAGTACTTGGCACAGTGCCTGGCACATAGTAGGCATTATATAAATGCTTATTCCCTCCATCTCCCATATTGAATCACACTACTGAAGAACAAACTCTTTTACTTCCCACTCTCTCATCTCCATCGACTTCTACACCATCCCATCAATGTTCCACTTCTTATTTGCCCACTCCTTCCCCTGTGCCCTCTGGACCTTCTCCTTTATAATTTTAACAAACTTCCTTTTATTTTATATCCCTTCTTCATCCAATACTTCTGTCTTCTAGCTCTCCCTGAGACCTGCCTCCTCTAGGATGAGGGAATATCCTAGACCCTTGTTGGCAAACCTATGGCATGCCTGCTGGAGGGGGCTGCTCTCCTCCCTCTATCCACTTCACCTGAGGGCATTTCTCACTTCACCTGTCCCTCTGCCTAGCAGCCCAATGAGAGTGCTTCCTCCCTCCCCTATCTGGGATAAAGGGGTGGCTCACATATCCATGAAGGTCTCAATTTGGGCACTTGGCCACTAAAAGGTTTAGCCTTACTGTCCTAGACCATCCTTTCTAGAACTATTTGTATCCTCTCTCAATCTGCTGACTTACTGGTCCCAGAGGTAAAGTGGAATACTCCTTCTCCTCTTTCTCCCATTGTCACTTCCAATTCTCCTACCATCTCCATTCATCAACCTCTCTTCCTTTGAGATTCATTCACTCCAAATTTATCACACCACCCAGATCTTTAGAACCATTATCTACCAATTCCTAGGAAATTTCCTGGCTTTGGTCAATGAGTTCAGTGCTTGATTCCCATTTTCTTCTCCACTTCAGCTCCTCCTCTCATTCTAGGTGAATCCAACATACTTGTTGTGGTTTCTTTGAGTAACTAAACCTACCAGTCTCTCAACATACTCATCTTCTATGTTCTATTCCTTTACTTCCCTTCATTTCCATGCAGGAATGGTCACACCCTTGACTTTACTCCACTGCCATGATGAATGTCTCCAAAATTCTTTTATCTAATCATAATTTCCTATCATTCCATCTTTCCCTCTGGAACCTATTCTTTTTTCCCATTTTGACTTACAGTCTTGTCTCCCCTCACTTCACAACCCCTTTGTGTATTCTTTCCTCCCTCTATTTTCTTTTTCCATCCCAATATGTGCCACCACTATCTCCTATTCTTGATTCCCTTGATCTTCCATCCTCTTGTTGCTTTGGTTTTTTCAAACTCCATCCTTGGATTATTCTTCCTATCCACCTCTTTGTAGACTTCTGAATGAAGCGGGGGGGGGGGGGGGGGGGGGGAGTCCAGTCCATTGTACATACTGACTGGATCCAATAGAAAAACAAAGGTTTTGGAGGACTCTTTTCAGTTTATTACATAAATGATTTTCACTATTCCAAAATGAAACAGTGGACCCCAAATGGCTACATTATATAAGCTATGAGGTTTTTAAATGTGTGACAAAGGCCATACTTTGCTCATTGCAAAGATGTACTCATTTAAACTTCAATGAGCAACAACCACTCAAAACCCATGAACCTTCAGGTAGTCATCCTTAACCAGTCTAGTCTCAGTGAGGAACTGGCATATGTTCCTATGCTGGTCATCTTGTAGCTGAATTACTTTTTCATATTCTGGATGCTCAGTGACAGTATAATTGCAGGCAAATTTCTTCCTGAATGCCTTCACCAGTTTTTTCTTATCATAATCATTAGCAATCCCCTGGATAGTAGAATGGGTCTTTCTCCCATTTCTCTGTTGAAGTCTTATATGGATGTAATCCCAGGTCATCACCTTTACTTGTATCTGCAAAAAGGTAGAAAGTATAGAGGTTCTGGACTGCAAACATAAGATATACTTTCTTTTCCTCTGTGGAAACAGTCTTCAGAAGGCCACTGGAGAAGACTAATGTAGAATGAGGCCTAGGGAGAGGAAATGGAGCATTGAGTAGTGAGGGATCTCAAGGGGAAGGCTGCTGAGTCCTGGATGGCAGCTCAGTGACTAAAATTTATATCACATAATCTCACAATTCGTAATAATTTATAATGCATAATTTCAACTAGAACTTCACTACAGCAGGAAATTCTTTCTTCCAACCCTTTTCCAGCTCTAAATCTGTGAGCCTATGAGGACCCACTTTATTTTTGTCTTTGTATCCCCAAATGTCTGGCACTGGTACCTGCTTAGTAAATGTTTGTTGATTGATTATGTGTTCTCTTCATATGTGGTTCCTACTTGTATGAGATTGTAAATTCCTTGAGGTTAGGGACTGTTTTTGTTTTTATCTGTATTTGTATTCCAGATCAATAAATACTTACTGACTTCCTGACTAATTGATTTTCTATCCTACTCCTTACATTAGATTTTCTAAACCATCTTCGCTCTAGATTCTCTTCCAGTAGAATCTCTTCCTTTGTGGTCCTTTTTGCTGAAGCCTTTGCATCCTACTCTACTGGGAAAAAAAGGAAAATATTCCCTGAAAATGTCCTCTTCTCTTTTCCTCCTCATTTCACAACCCTTTCACTTCGTCTTCCACCATTTCCTCCATTATTCCTATATCTGATGAAGAGGTGGCTCATTGCCTTGCCAATGTCAATCCTACATTCACTCTCCATCCCTTCCCCTCTTGCCTTCTTCAGCATATTCTTCAACCATCAGCCCCTTTTCTCTTTAATCTTGAATCTTTCTCTCTCTCTCTTGGTTTCTTCCTTGCCTACAAACATGCAGAAGCTTCCTTATCTTTTTTTTTAAACCCTTACCTTCTTTCTTACAATCAATACTAAGTATTAGTTGAAAAGCAGAAGAGCTGTAAGGGCCAGGCATTGGGGGGGTTAAGGGCCTTGCTCAAGGTCACATAGGTAGGAAGTGTCTTCCTATCCTTAAAAAAGTTACTCACTGATTCTACTTCCTAACCTCTCACACTTCTAAATCCTCTGTAGTCTGTCTTCCAAATGGAAGGAACACATGGTCTTCTTTGCTGCCTGGGACCATGCTCCTTTTTTTAAAAAAAAATTAATTTATTTAGTCAATTTAGAACATTATTCCTTGGTTACAAGAATCACATTATTTCCCTCCCTCCCCTCCCCCCCTTCCCATAGCCAAGATGCCATTTCATTGGGTATTACGTGTGTCCTTAATCAGAACCTATTTCCATGTTGTTGGTGTTTGCATTAGGATGCGCATTTAGAGTCTACATCCCCAGCCATATCCCCATTGACCCATGTATTCAAGCAGTTGTTTTTCTTCTGTGTTTCTGTTCCCATAGTTTTTCCTCTGAATGTGGATAGTGGTTTTTCTCATAGATTCCTCCAAGTTGTTCAGAATCACTGCATTGCCACTAATGGAGAAGTTCATTACATTCGATGGTACCACAGTGTATCCGTCTCTGTATAATGTTCTCTTGGTTCTGCTCCTTTCACTCTGCATCAGTTCCTGAAGGTCACTCTAGTTCACATGAAATTCCTCCACTTTATTATTCCTTTGAGCACAATAGTATTCCATCACCAACATATACCACAATTTGTTCAATCATTCCCCAATTGAAGGGCAGCCCCTCATTTTCCAATTTTTTGCCACCACAAAGAATGCAGCTATGAAAATTCTTGTACAAGTATTTTTCCTTATTATCTCTTTGGGGTACAAACCCAGCAGTGCTATGGCTGGATCAAAGGGCAGACAGTCTTTTATTGCCCTTTGGGCATAGTTCCAAATTGCCCTCCAGATTGGTTGGATTAATTTACAACTCCACCAGCAATGCATTAATGTAGGACCATGCTCCTTGAGGATACTTGTTTCCCCGAATGTCTCTCATGATGGCAAACTGATCTTTTTGGAGGCCATAAGACCAGTTGTTAATCTTTGGCCAGTAAGTGATCAACTAAACTTTTCAGATTATCTAAAAGAACCCCTTCATACCTCCTAAAGGATTAATAAACTGCAGACTTGTCTTGGTACTTCTTTTCTACATGACAAAGCTGTTATCTACATCCAACTTTTTGTGATCATATCAAATAGGCTTGGGAGCAGAGGAAACATCTGTCATGACACTAAGTAGCTATCCTCCATATATTTGCAGATATAAAGAAATTCTTAGTATTGTCTTTTCAAGTTATGACAATATTATGTTGCTCTTGAATATCCTTCTATCCTGGTTTCCTGTTACATAAGAACAAAATCTTTAAGCTGATTTTAAAATAAAATTGAAAAATATTTTTAACTTTTCAAAATGTAAAAATGCCAAGAAAAAAATCAGGAGGTGATACTTTCTTGTGATAAGTATACTCTAACATTTAGCTTTTTCAAAATCTTTTTTTTTTATAAGAGGAGGTCCTTTACATTTTCCAAGGATAGGATTTAGAGGTTCTTGCAGAACAAGAGAAACATGAGCATCCACAAGGAGGAAAGCACTTTCAAAACTGAAAAATGTTTATTTATTACTCAGAGGGAAGCACTTCAGGTTGCAATGGAGAGAAAGGTCACATGAGAGGAACTGTCTGAACTATATTGGCACTTGTCTCTTTCCTTTCCTTCTCTATTCTAATTAAACTTCCCACTCACTGAGTATAAATCTGCTGGGCACTGATTTGACTAAAGTACTGTAGCTAACATCAGAATTATTATGAGATTTAATCCTCCTATTAATAATCTCATGAATCTCCTTTGGATGGAATGTGTGGAACAAAGACTGGACTAGGGCACTTCTGGTCTTCTTGTCTTCATTCAGGAGACTACTCCTTTCTGCTGCTTTCTATCCTCTTCTCTCTCACTAAGATAAACTATTCCTTGACTATAAGGAGTTTAAAATAGAGTTAGAGAAATAAGATGAACATATCTGAAACAAGAGTTGTAACCCTGGCTCTTCCACTAACCGCTTAATCTGGAAAGTTATTTCACCTTTATATGTCTCCATTTCCTCATTTGGAAAAGTAGCTGGTTGGATTATATGATAATTCAGGGTCTACGAACAAAGAGAATCTCCCAGAAATGATTGCTTCCAGGGTAATACAGTGAAGCAAACAGCAATACTTAAGACGCAATGATTCCATGATTTCAGCACTATGGACACTTCCGTCGCCATTGGAGATTACTACCTGGTTAAGCCATCTCATCACTTGTTGACATTCTTATCTGTCTTTCCATAAATCTTTCATAGAGAAAATTGGTTTTCCTGGTTCAAGTTCTCCTACCTGGTCTCCTCTGCTGCTTATCTCTCACCATTCTAGTTCGTTCTCCACACAGCTGCCAAAGAACAGAGCTCACCATGTTATTCTTCTACTCAATGAACCCAGTGGCTCCTGAATGCCTCTAGGATAAAAAGCAAACTTTCTTATTTAGCTTTTAAAGTTCTTCAGAAGTTGACTCCAAAAGAACTATGGGAGTAGAAACAGAAGAAAAACATATGATTCATCACTCCATTATGTGGGTACATGATTTGGGGTTGTGATTTTTAAAAGATCACTCTATTACAAGTATAAATAATATGGAAATAGGTTTTGAGTAATAAGACATGTATAACCCAGTGGAATTGCTTGTCAGCTCTGGGAGTGGGGAGGGAAGGGGGAGTGAGAGAATATGAATCATGGAACTATGGAAAAATATTATAAAAAATAATGTGAAAAAAAAGTTGACTACAACTTCAGTGTTGTCCCCCTTCCATATTCTTCAGTCTAGCCCAACTGTCATTTTTCCTATTCCTCACATGACATTCCATTTGCCATATCTCTAACTTGGCTGCTTTTCTTCCTCTAAGATATATCTCAAGTACCACCTTCTACCAGAAACCTTTCCTGGTCCCCTCAGTGTTAGTACCTTTCCTCTCTAACTTTCTTGTTCTTATTCAGTCTTCCATGACCCTATGGACCATGGCTATCCATGGGGTTTTCTTGGCAAAGAAACTAGAGTAGTTTACCATTTCCTTTTCCAGTGGATCTTTGTGACAGTCAATCAGAGATTAAGTGACTTTCCCAAGGTTATGGAGAGAGGAATTGTCTGAGGCTAGATTTAAACTCAAGTTTTCCTGATTCCAGGCCCAGGACTCTATCCACTGAGTCACTTAGCTGCCTTCAAATTATACAGAGGTTGAATGACTTGCCCAAGGTCACACAACCAAGAAGATTCTAAGGTTGGATTTAAGCTCAGGTCTTCCTGACTCTAGACCCAGTGCTTTGCACCACTGTCCCAACTCCTCTCTTGCTACCATGTGTTTATTTGTATTTATTCTGCATTTATCACTGTAACCATACTTCTTTCCAAGTCTAAGGGGGTTTACCTCACAGTACAGCCTCCAGTTATTCTTGTATGAGCAATTTGTGGATAAGGAGATACAAGAAGGAACATCTGGCACCAAGGATCATGAACTAGGCACTTCATCGTTCTGAGGCATATCAGTGTGTGTGTGGTTGCCTCCCTCTGCAGACCTTTGAAGACCCAATGGCCATGGTGGCCTGTGTACCCTGATCTCCTGAGCCTCTGCCCTCATTTCTGATTGTTGTTAACTGTTTAGATTATTGGGGACTTTAGGGACAGTCAATCATCAGATGGTCTGGCCTGAGACGTCCTGATAGTTTGCTAACTTTGCTTTCCTATCCCTAAATGTAGCTGACCAAGAGTTCTTTGGTACCTAGGAGCTTCCTGGGAGGTAGGTCAATCAGTGATCAAACACAGAATCACTTCTCTCAGCTAGAGCCTAGTGATGGGCCAGTCTTCACAATGATCTAGTTCTCTCTAACCTCCATTCCACCCCTTACTATGTGAATGAAAGTTTCTTGAGAATAAGGATTGTTTTATTCACCGTTTTTGTACACCTCAGCCTTAGCACAATGTCTAACACATAGAAGGGCCTGAATAAAGGTTTGCTGAATGAGAAAGGATCTTCTACCCAACTTCTCAACAATTTTCCTCTAGTTCTCTTAATATCTTGTAGATAACAGTGCAATTAGTATATCTTTATTACTGTTTAGTCATGTCTGATTCTCTGTTGCCCTGTTTGGGGTTTTCTTGGCAGATACTGGAGTGGTTGACCATTTCCTTCTCCAGCTCATTTTATACATGAGAAAACTGAGGCAAACAAGATTAAATGACTTGCCAAGGGAAACACCACTAGGAAGTATCTGAACTCTGAGTTGAACTCAGGTCTTCCTGATCTACTTACTGTACCACCTAGCTGTCCAATTAATATATATGCATATTAATTTTTAAATAAATTTAAATTTTTTAATGGTTATATGATTCATATTTTCTCTCTCCCCTCATCCCTTTCCCCTCCCAGAGTTGACAAGCAGTTCCACTAGGTTATACATGTATTACCACTTGAATCCATTTCCCTATTGTTCATTTTTGTAAAAGAGTAATCCTTTAAATCCCAAGCTCCAAATCACATATCTATATAAACAAGTGATAAATCATATGTTTTTCTTCTGTTTCTACTCCCACAGTTCTTTCTCTGAATATGGATAACATTCTTTTTCATAAGTCCCACAGAATTGTCCTGGATCATTGCATTGCTATTAGTAGCAGCCAGTTACCTTTGATCATCCCACAATCTTACAGTCTCTGTGTATAATGTTCTCCTGGTTCTGTTTATTAACTCCAGTTCTTATAGAAATTCATCAATTCCTCATTCCTCGTAGCACAATAGTATTCCAACACCATTATATACCACAGTTTGTTCAACCAATTGAGGGACATCTTCCATTTTCCAATTTTTGGCCACCACAAAGAGTACAGCTATGAATATTCTTGTACAAATCTTTTTCCTTATTATCTCTTTGGGGTACAAACCCAGCAGTGCTATGCTGGATCAAAGGGCAGACAGTCTTTTATCACCCTTTGGACATAGTTCCAAATTGCCCTCCAGAATGGCTGGATCAATTCACAACTCCACCAGCAATGAATTAGTGTCCCTACTTTGCCACAGCCTTCCATTATTTCATCCAGTTAGTATATTTATATAGTAACAAACTTGTTTGCAGTCATGGAATATCAGCATCCCTAAAAAAGAAGTTGAGGTTATCCAAAATACAAGCAAAACAATTTAGGTACAAAGTGGCCTACAGTACATTCCCAACCAAGAATTATGTAAAAGAAATGGAGTAAAAGAATTGGAGAAATGTATGAGAAAAGAAGTGGGACGGTCATACAGAGAGAGTGAGGAATCACTGATGGACAGTTCATGTACTCCATTGGTATTCATGCCTTGCCAAGAGAACTAAAGGAGGGCACTCCCTCTGCTCTCCACCATGTTGGATTCATCCTTTGTAGAAGATGTATGGACAAGAGTTGTGGAAACTGAAATAGGGAAGTATGTTGCAGCACCTGTGCTGTGCACTATTATTATTATTA
Source organism: Monodelphis domestica (assembly GCF_027887165.1). Taxonomy (NCBI): domain Eukaryota; kingdom Metazoa; phylum Chordata; class Mammalia; order Didelphimorphia; family Didelphidae; genus Monodelphis; species Monodelphis domestica. The sequence goes on along the minus strand of NC_077231.1, from coordinate 55,014,520 downwards.
CTAAAGCCCTTACCTTCTGTCTTATAATCAATACTAGGTATTGGGTTCTAAGGCAGAAAAGTGGAAAGGGCTAAGAAAGTAGGGATAAGTGACTTGCCCAGGGTCACACAGCTAGAAAATGGCTGGGGAAGAGTGTTCAATAAATTTTTAAATTCCTTGACTTCTGTCATAGAATCCATATAAGTTCTAGTTCCAAGGCAGAAGGGCAGTAAGAGCTAGGCAATGGGGATTAATTGACTTGCCTAGTCATACAGCTAGGAAGTGTCTGAGGCTAGATTTGAACCCAAGATCTCCCTATCCACTGAACCACAAACTGCCCCTACTCATTGATTCTTGATCTGTGACTGACCCATCTAGTTTTCTAGTCCTTCTTGTCCTTGATAATGCCTTTTCATATGCAGTGCATGACCTCTTCTTACACTGGGTTTTTCTATTGCTATTTGGGTCGCCTATACTTTTTATTGAAATTTTGTTCACCTGCGATTTGTTGTCCTATAGCAACTCTGGATGAGCACTTGCAAATCATATATAGTGATATACAGACATAGTCACACACAGTGCAATGTACATGCACACACACATGGCAAATACATGTCTGTACAGTCACACACACCCCATGTGATGCATGTGTTCATATGCAATATACACAACACACAACACACAATATAACATAAATCTGTAAATGCATACTATATGTGCACACATACATGTCCATGTCTGCATGTATAATATAGGCATACATTTACATATGCACAAGGCATAATCTACCTGTATATACACAGTGCATACATATACAAGACAAATATACATATATGTGTAAATATGCATGTGTGTATGCATGCACATAATGGCAGTCAGTAGCTTGAGGTTACTGAGTCAGCAATTTCATGTAATATGGGATCGGATTTCATCAGTATAGGAAACTCCTGATAAGGGAATATCCTATATGACTGCAGATTATACCTTCTCTGTAGAAAATGTATAAGGTTTTCTGGGACACTGAGAGATTCAGTGACTTATCCAGGGTCACACAGTCAATATATGTCAGAAACAGGACTAGATCTCAGAACTTTCTGGCTCCAAATCTGTTTTTTTCTTCCTCTATGCCAGGCTTCTTCTCCATCTAGATAACCAGATAAAATGTTAATTAATTTCACCAATATTGGTTTAAATGATTTAGAAATTTTTCATTTTCATATTGGTTACACATTTATAAAATATCAAAAGTTACATTTCTATAGTTCTTTATATTGTGGTCTTACCACAGTCCTATGAGGTAGGACAACCTTTTATTCCCATTCTGCAGATAAATAATTTGAGACCCTGAATGGCAATGATTTGACCACAAACACATAGCTAGAAGGTGTAAGAACTGGGAGTCCCTTCTAGATCTCTTCAACCAACACACACACACACACTTTAAACCCTCTCCTTCTATCATAGTATCAATAATATTGGTTTAAAGGTAGAAGAGTGTTAAGAGGTAGGCAACTGAGGTTAAGTGACTTGCCTTGGACTACATAGCTAGGAAATGTCTGAGATCATATTTGAACAGAGGACCTCCCATCTCCAGATCTGGTGCTGTATTCATTGGGGGCACCTATCTCTTTCCCTCCCTCCCTCCCTCTCTCTCTCTCTCTCTCTCTCTCTCTCTCTCTCTCTCTCTCTCTCTCTCTCTCTCTCTCTCTCTCTCTCTCTCTCTCTCTCCCCTCTTTCCCTCCCTCCCTCCCTCTCTCTCTCTCTCTCTCTCTCTCTCTCTCTCTCTCTCTCTCTCCTTCCCTCTCTCTCTCCTTCCCTCTCTCCCTCCCTCCCTCTCTCTCTTTTTCTCTCTCCATCTATGCATCTATCTATCTGTCTGTCTGTCTAACTATGCATCTGTCTGTCTGTCTATATTTATCTCTATCTGTCTGTCTGTCTATCTATCTGTCTGTCTAACTATGCATCTATCTATCTATCTATAAATCTATCTATCTATCTGTCTGTCTATTTGTCTATATTTATCTCTATCTATCTATCTATTTATCTATCTATCTATTTATCTGCCTGTATGTTTATTTATCTGTCTCTGCATATATCTATGAATCAATGCATCATTTATATCCATCCATTCATCCATCCCTCTATCCATTCACCTATCCATCATAAACCCTTATTTCCTGTAACAGAATCAATTCTAAGACAGATTTGAACCCAGGACCTCTTGACTCTAAGCTTGGCTCTCTATCCACTGTGCTACCTGGTTGCCCCCTCTATATTTTAATTTAGTTAACTCACATAATTGCATTTTTTATACTAAGTATTATAAGGGATACTGATACCATGAACAATTTTTGAGTTGTTACTCTCTATAGCTTAATGGGTATCTCCAAGCATGTTATATATATAGCTCGACATCTTCTGAAGTCTTTGGTTCAGCATTAAAGAAATTAGTCATTAAAGAATCATTTGTATTCTTCAGATAACAGATAGTGTTATTTAGGGCCAAGCCTAAACATTCTCTTTACCCAGTTCTTTCTACTTTTTATGAATTGGACAATTGTGCCTTTGGAATTTGTCCAACTCTTATTTGTAGCTGAATCAAGTGAATGTTTAGGAACTCAACACAATTATTTGTTTAGCATTTCTGCAAAAGTCTGTGTTTGCAAAGTTTATATGTAAATTTGAATCTATGAAAAATGCTTGATTCCAGGGTACTTACAGTAGATCACTCTATGTCAGGCTTTTCACAGTCCATTGATGGAAGCCAAGAAGGACAACAGAGAACAACTGTTACTCTTGTCTCTGAGCAGGCTCTGGTTTCCACCACCACAAAAACAGCAACAAATGACCATGATCAAGAGGCAAAGGGTCTCTTCTTTGATGAGTAAAAACAATCAAACAAATGAGTAGAACCTGGACTTCTCTACAGTTTGATCCTTCAAATGAGGAAGAAATAAACAACACTTTTCACAGATGTTATTAACTGTTAATTATCCAAGGTACCAGGAGAAGAGGTATTATCAAAATGCATTCAAATGAAAAGAAAAATTAGTGTACTTTTAGTAAACAAAGAAGAAAGCAAGATTGAGCTGTTTTTGTTATGTGAATCAGTCCCCAATGGTTTTTAGCTCTGTCTTGGGTCTTTTGAAATTTGTATCATTTTTGGTTGTGTGATATAACTCAAGCTACTCATAAATTTTGTGGAAAGACAAGTTGGGGAAATAGGAATATTTTTCTATTTTATACATATTTATGTATTTATAAATATTTCACATAACTGGATTAATATATATACAAATGGAATGCATATGTGACAAATAGTAATAATAATAATAGCATTTATATAGAGCTTTAATGTTTGAAATCTGTTTTATGAAAACTGGGTGTCTCAAATGTTTTAGTGCCTCTTTAAGCTTTAGTAGCTTATGCATTTCTCATCTTACCCTCTCAACAACCTTAGGAGGTAGGTTCTACTATTATCCCCATTGTACAGTTGAGGAAACTAAGGCAGATAGAAGGAAAGTAACTATCTTGCTGAAGGTTACACAACTAGTATGAGACTAGATTTGAATTTAGGTCTTTCTGACTACAGATACAGCATTTTCTATCACTTGCAACAACCAATTAATTGTCAAATACATACATACATACATACATATATATATACATATATATATATATATATATATCCCCTCTGCTGGGGGATTTTAGGATGTGATGGGAAGTAGCTATGGATTTGTCTCTGGAGCCTCAGAAAAGGATGAGAACTTCTGGAGGTAAAGAGATAGTTTGTTCCAGGATGAGGGAAAAGGTTTAACAAAGATATAAAAGATATCTCTCTGTAGTTGACTAAATCTTGAGTTTGAGAATCCAAAGGATTTTAAATCGAAGGGTTTCCATCTTTAATTTTTAACATGTTATGTTTGTAATATAAATACTTTTGTCCTTGATCTTGTCATATCTTGTCTGCCTTTTGAAGTGTTGCCCTTTTATTAATCCTTCATTCTCATTCTCAGTTTTTCTTTCTCTGCTGGCCCCTTGTCTACAGGTAACAAATATTTAGTGTTCCTCTCCTTTTAAGAAGAGGTCTTTTCAATTCTGAAGGACTCATGAGAAAGAACACTATCCACATCCAGAGAAAGAACTGTGGAAGCAGAAACACAGAAGAAAAACAACTGCTTGATCACATGGGTCAGTGGGGATAGGATTGAGGATGTAGACTCTGAATGATCACCCCAAGTGCAAACATCAATAATATGGAAACGGGTCTTGATCAATGACACATATAAAACTCAGTGGAATTGCTCATTGGCTATTGGAGGGGGATGGGAGGAGGGAAAGGAAAGAACATGAGTCTTGTAACTATGGGAAAATATTCTAAATTAATTAAATACATAAACATTTAATTTTTTTAAATGAAGAGGTCTTTTAAGGGTGCAGTTAGGTAGCTCAGTGGATTGAGTAACAGGCTTAGAGATGGGAGGTATTGGATTCAAATGTGAGCTAAAGTCCTTCCTAGCTGTGTGATGATAGGCAAGTCACATAACCCTCATTTGCCTTGCTCTTACCACTCTTCTGCTATGGAACCAATACACATTGTTGATTCTAAGATGGAAGATAAGGGTTAAAAAGAAAAGAAGAGATTTTTTTTTAAGACTGACTTAATCATGATATTCCTGCAAGCTACTATCCTCTATCTTTCTGCCCTTTAAAGGAAGAATTTCTAGAGAATGACATTTATACTGCTCAATTTCCCTAGCTATTAGAGCTCTTTGCCTCCTCAAATTAACTAGTACTCTCTCAAACTGAATGAGTGCCTTGAAAGTAGGGACTATTTTTTATCTTTGGTCATTCAAGTTACTTAAATATCTGCTGAAGTTTCCCCCCAAGACTGAAATCAAAAGACATTTCTTAATCTACATACCTTTATGAAAACTGGCAGTGTAGTGTGGTGGTTATAGAGCTGGTCTCGGAGTCAGAAAGAGCTGTCTCTAATATATACCAGGGCAGTTAGGTAATTGCATTGGGTCTAGAGTTGGGAAGAGTCATCTTCCTGAGTTCAAATCTGGTCATAGACATTTCCTAGCTGTGTGACATTGGGCAAGTCATTTAACTCAAGTTGCCTCAGTTTCCCCATCTGTAAAATGGTCTGGAGAAGGAAATAGCAAACCACTCCAATATCTTTGCCAAGAAACTCCTAAACTGAGTCTCAAAGAGTTGGGCACAACTAAGCAACAACTAATATATACCATTGATATGATTAGGGAATTCATTTAACTTCTTAGTGCTTTGGGTACCCCTCCAATGATTGATGGGTTGAATGAATAAAGAATGAAAAAGCCTTTCTTAAGGGCTTTTAATAATCTGAGCGTTGTGCTAGCTGCTGGAGGCTCAGATACAAAAGCAAAGACAGTACCTTCTCTCAAGAAGCTTATATTGAAAGAGGAAGAGACAGTAAGTCCAGTAGAGTGGAGCCAGGGAGGAGCCAGTTTGGTCTAGAAAGTTCCAGGAATGCTGAATGAGGCCAGTGGGAGGGAAGGCTGACATCCTCCTTCTCGGAACAAAGCAGGACTGATGTGATCCCAGATGCACAAGCGTTTGGTGGGTAGGGATTGGTTGAGCTGGGGTTGGAGGATGGGATGGAGAGAAGTTTTAGCAAGGTTGCAGAGATGCCCCCAAGTAGGGAATGAAGAAAAACATGGGGGAGATCTGACCAAGATAGTGAGCCAAGGAAAGTAGCCACCAATCACGACAGACTTCTGGAAGGGGGCGCTAGTCTGGGCAGCAAGGCTGCTGGAGAGAGGATGGATGTGCACAGTAGGGAGTGGTGTGAAACATGACGGGGGGCCTCCCGAAATGCCATACCAGGCTGAGTAGTCACCAAAAACTTTGACATTGCATGAGGTGCTAATCTGCATCGGATTAGGGAATTTTCTCATCTGAGAGATCCCTATATCTCAGTGAAATCACAGGTTCATGTCCTTTCTCTGTCCCTATCCCTGTAGTAAGAATAACTATTATATTTCTATATTTTTTATTTTATTAAATATATTAATTTAGAATATTTATAGAAATAATATCTTTCTATAACCATAATATAGAAATATTCAGAATTGTATTATATAATATCAATATATACCTTATACTATTAATATTATTATAATTATCTATAGCATATTACAAAATCAACATTAAATATAATATAAATTATAGGGATATATAATATAAATATAACAATAATATATTGTTTTACATTTAGATAGTATTTATATAGTATAAATAATCTATAAATATACATATATTGATTATATGTTATATGATATATAAACATTTATTGCATAATGTATCACACATTATGTAATATATTATCATATGTTATACATGTATAATATATTACATAATAAATACCATGTGATATTTCTATCTAAAACCAACTACATATATACACATATATGAAAAAATATGTGTATGTGTATCTATCAAATGAGAGTATAATGAATGTATGCGTATATCTATTGATCCAGCAAATGAGATATTATATTTATATTAAATATAAAACATAATATATATATAAAATATTAAATATAAAAGACAGTAAAATATTAGTAAAGGGCTGTGTGTGTATATCTATTGATCCAGCAAATGAGATATTATATTTATATTAAATATAAAATATATAATGTATATATAAAATATTAAATATAAAAGATAGTAAAATATTAGTAAAGGGCTGTGTGTGTGTATATCTATTGATCCAGCATATATTTATATTAAATATAAAACATAATATATATAAAATATTAAATATAAAAGATAGTAAAATATTAGTAAAGGGCTGTGTGTGTGTATATCTATTGATCCAGCAAATGAGATAATATTAGTAAAGGGCTTAGCCAGTGCCTGGCACATAGTAGGCACTATATAAATGCTTATCTCTTTCCGTCTCTCTCCCACATATGTATATTTACATACATATATAAAATACACATAATAGACATACACATACATATCTAGCTATCAGTTGATTTTAAGCTGTGATCTGCGAGGAAATGATACTGAAAAGTTAAGCCTTATATCCTGATGGCAAAATCTGCAGCCCTTAAAATCATAGCTAGTACCTACTTTGTAGAGGCAAGGTGAGTGGGAAGCAGTGGGCAGAATTCTGCAAGACTTAATTATTCTTAACCTATGAATACATAATTTATTTTGAACTCTCATTTTTAGACTTCTAGGATGGGAATAATTAGTGCTTCACAGTCTTCTGAAAAACAGTATTTAATTCGTTTTCGTAACAATAAATCATGAGCTTTTTAATGCATGCTAAGTAATTGTTCTGACTATTAATAAATCTCCTACTGTTGGAAAATTAAAGTATGGCACTGTGGCAAAAACACATGGAATGATAGCAGAGTACATTAAATTTGAAAGAGCAAAAATAAAAAAAAACAAAATAAAAAAAAACAAAAAAACCCCAAAAAATTGGAAAGAGCAGAGTTTGATATTTTAAAGGCTCTCTGAACTCCTGAGTACAAAAATCCAACCCCTCATCCTCAGTAATTTTGTTCATCTACTTCTCCTCTTCCTTGGAGGATTCAAAGATCTCCAGTTCTTTTAATCTTTCTTAGGTACAACAGCAGCACCCAGGCTATTTAATCTGTTATCTCTCACTTTTACTAGGGACCCGTTTACCAACCTTCCTGGTCAGATGTATTCTTGATGTATTTTGTAGCATTTTTCACTCATGAGTCATGCCAATATCCTGTGGCCTGTTCACACCTATCATTTCATTATCTTTTGGATCACCCACAATTCTGATTTTTTTTTGAGTTTCCAAGACATAATTTATAGCCAAATGTCACCACTTGGAGATGTTAAAAGATGTTAAGTGTTAAAAAATGTAACCTTGCAGCAGAAAATCAGAACATAATTTTGTAGGAATGCTGACGTATTAGCTTCACTCCAGCTCTGTACCATTTCCCACAGGGCCTGTGTCTTCTGGGAAGGCCCAGGCTAGGACACCTCCTCTCCTAAAAGTAATCTAGTGGTAGGCCTCCTATTGAGCAGTCTAGTACCAAGTCAGGGACCCAGGAGTTCCTCATCTCCCAAACTCACAACCTGTAAATGTCCATCTCTTTCCTGTTGTTTTATCTTCAAGAAAGAGGCATAAAACAGATCTTTGAAATCAAATTCACTGGGGCCAGCACATAGACTGACTGATTGCCATATGCAAACTCATCATTAATGATTCTAGTGTTACAATTAAAATTAATTTCTCTGCTAAAAGTATTATATTTTTATGAGATTTATTAAAGATGATTAGAATTAAGAAAGCAAATAAAATAATGTTTAAAAATTAAAAAAAAGAATTAAGAAATAAAGAAAATACAAAATAAGAAAAGCACGTGCAACCTACATCCTGCCTGCCTGGTAGAGAGCCTCGGGTGCTTGGAAGAGGAAGCAGGGAGAGAGCATAGACGGTACAGTCAGTTTAAATACCCCTTTTGCTCTTGGCCCAGGTGAGGACCTCAGGTGGGATTTTGGGGGATTCTGGGAACTACCAAGGACTTCTGGGAATTGAAGCCCAGGGTTCAAAACTCCATTTTTACACTAGGATAGGGGAAGGTATGTTCTCCTTCTTTTCTCTAATCTTTACCCCTTCTCTTCACTTCCCTCTTCCATGAGAAGTCCAAGGAAAGAGGACTGACTACATGCCACATTGTTCCCACAGACAGGAAAGAAGAATGAGAGCCAGAGGACCAAGACATTTCTTTTGAAGTCTCCTGAGTGGGCAGATTGGATTTCCTGGCTCAGTGGCCAATTCTCTTGATTAAGAAGCTGTTACTGGACCAAGGGACCATTAAGGGGATTGTTTCATTATGCCAAAGCACACCAACAAGTTCTTCAATTCTGAGCAAATACACAATGTCCTCTAGAAAAAAAAAACAAAATAAGAGAAATAAGTTGCCAAAGGGGACCAGCTCTAGGCTTGTTCTAGGCACGTATTATCTTGATTACACCCATTATACATCACAAATTCCAACCTCATACAGTGTTTACTCCAGAACTCTTCACAGTTTTGAAGCAGCTCGGTGGTATAGGAGACAGAGAATTGCACCTGGAGTCAGGAAGACCTGAGTTCAAATCTGACTTCAGCCACTAGTTATATTGCCCTAGGCCAGTCATTTAACTTCTGTCTGATTCAGTTTCTTAAACTGTAAAATAGGGATAATAATATTTTCTTCACAGGATGAGGATCAACTGAGATGATATTTGCAAACTATTCAATACAGTGCCTGGCCATAAGCACATAGTAAATGCATGTTCCCTTTCTTCCTTCCCCTATACACTGCAAACAATTCAGTTTCAAAAAATGTCCAGTCAAATTAAAAGACTAAACTTGCTTATAATAATCTCTTGATTTTATTTTTTCCCATTTAGCAAGGTTCCTTAGCCTTCAATCTCAAGTAGCAACATTTGGCAAGGAAACTTTCTGGCTGGATTAGGTAAGGAAGGGCAACTGAACACTAAACTTCCTTCTGTGAAGAATCTTCTAGGTCAGAGTTTTCCAGATTCTGGTGCCTGCCAGTTCTTAGCTGAACTTGAAAAAAAATACCCCACCTTATAGTGACTTTTGACTTTTCCTAACTTCTGAATTATAACTTAAAATATGAGTTTGTTTAAAATGACAATCTGTCATTCAGATTTGAGTTTTAACCTATTCCTACTGTACTTATAGTGTAATTGAATTATTGAGGCTTAATAGAACTCCCACTTCTTGGAAGTGAAAGCAAGCAAGCAAGCAAGGAGATCTGGTCATGTGAGGACTTGGCAAAATCAAGAAAAACTTTATTAAAAACTGCACGAGTAACCACATTCTTGTGAATCTGCATAAACTGTCATCAAAATAACCAAGCTGTTAAATTTAATGAATTGGCACATAGCATTTCAAACCTGACTAGGAACAAAAATAAGTTGGTTAGGCTATTTTCATCACTCAGCGTGTGTGAAAAGCCACCCTCTCCCTGAGTAAAAAATAGCCCTCAAAGGCAGAGAATGGCAAGCTGGGTTCTTATAATTAATATGTAACTAGAAATAGAGATAAGTAGATATCAAATGTCTTTCAATGATTATGTATAATAACCATTTTGCTTCTATTTTTAAATGGCATTGAAGGGGTTAGAATTTGGGTGAGGGGTTTGGGGATGAGGCTAAAATGTAACTACCTCTCCTTGCTATCCTCACTAGATTTGTCTTTGATCAGTGCCCAACATTTCCCCCTCCTTCTCCCCAATCTGTGGTTTCTTTGGCGTGGGGCAGTTCCAATGTGAGGGCAAGAACTGTTTCACTTATATCTTCATATCTCTATAGCCTGGCACAGTGCCTGGCACATAATGGGCCATTAAAAATGTTTACTGATTGATTGAAAACTCCTATCCAAGGATGAAAAGGAACAAATATGAATTTTACTGTCTTAGAGAGCTGCCTGGGAACAGAGAGAAAACTTGCTCAAGAACTAACTGCTCTTTTATCAGTTGGTCAACTAACATTTATTAAGCTATTCCTACAAGAATTGTGCTAAATATTTAGGGATTCAAAGTGGGTTTGTCAGAAGTGAGACTTGAACCTGTTGAGTACTGTGTTTTCTCAAAGGAAGCAGTAAGGTACTGTGGGGAAAAGCAAGGCATCTGGAAGGAGAGGAGAGGAATTCAAAGATCAATCCTGCCAAGGGTTATCTGGGTGATTTTTGTCTGTAAGGTCTTTCTGGGTTTGGGTTATCTTAGCAGGGAAATCAGGGTGTTCGCTTAGGTAGTCTTTGAGGTCTCTTTCTGTTTTAAATTCACCATCTACAAAACGTAGGACTTAGCCTTGTCTAAATGGAAGAACCCTGGTGCCCCTATTTCCCCATGGGGCAGCAATTGTTTAATTTGTCAAGAAACATTTATTGAGCACTTTTTTAAAAAACCCTTACCTTCCACCTTGGAGTCTATACTGTGCATTGGCTCTAAGGCAGAAGAGTGGTAAGGGCTAGGCAATGGGGTCAAGTGACTTGCCCAGGGTCACACAGCTGGGAAGTGTCTGAGGCCAGATTTGAATATTGAGCACTTCTGATGGACTTGATACTGTGCCAAGCCCACTTGTGTGAGTACAGAAAGGCAAACAGTCCATACTTTCCAGGAGTTCACTGTCAAATGGGGTCTGGGGCAGAGACAACATGAGCAAGATATATGCAGGCTGAACTGAAGATAATCTCAGAGAGAAGGCATGATCCTAAAAGGGGATCAGAAAAGCTTTTTGCAGAAGGTAGGATTTGAACTGGGATCTGAAGAAATGAGGGAAGTGAGGAAGGAGAGATGGGGAGGAAGAATATTCTAGGAAGGGGGAAAAAACTAGTGAAAACACATCAAGATGTCCAAAGCATAGAGCTGGAGAAATAGCCAGAAAGCCAATGTCACCAAACTGTAGAGTAGGGGTGAGGGAAGTAAGTTGAAGGAAGCCTCAAAAGATTGGGGAGGTATTTAGGGAGGGGTTACGGAAGGCTTTAAAAGTCTAAGGGGAGTTATATCTAATCTTGGAAGGCATAGGGAGCCCATGAAGTTTATTGAACCTGTGGGTGATGTGGTGAGACTGATGTCTTTAGGACAATCACTTTAGTGACTGAATGGAGGATGAATTGGAGTGAGAGAGATTTGGGGCATGAGACTCCCTTAGCAGGCTAGTGAAATAGTCCAGTCGGGAGCGATAAGAGCCCTAGACCAAGGGGTGGGCAATGTCAAAGAAGGATGCCTTCGTGAAGAGATGTTGTAGAGGTGAAATGTACAAGAGGTGTTGCAAAGGGGAAATCGAGGAGCAACAGTTTAGATGAGGGGACTAGGAGTGAGGAGTGCAGATGACATCAACAGGATTTCTAGCCTCGGGCATGCCCTTGACAATGATGGAGAAGACGGAAGGTTTTTGGTGGGAAATGACCCCGGTGCCCAGCACATAGCAGGCGATGAATAAATACGCCTGATGTGCTTTCCAATACACCAATACACACTGCTCTTCCGACCGCGTACACAGCTGGCGCCTAATTGTTGCTCCGCGTGGCCTGGAAGGCCAGATCCGTGGCAGCACTTGGGGGAGGGAATGTAGAGGATGTGGGGGTGTCACTCTATTTCCCAATCTGGCTACTGCTCCACTAGAGGGCAGAAGGCAAGCGGGGGAGGATGAGAGGGGGCGTTGGCTGTTGTAACTCCCGCGAGCGCGCGCGAGCGCCCGGCCCCGCCCCCTAGAGGCGGCTCCAGCGGCTGCCTCAGCGTGCTGTCACGTGACGGGAAGAGGGCGGGGCCGAGCGAGCGAGTGACAGCGAGGGGGCGGCGGCGGCGGCGCGCTAGAATGTGAGCGGCGCCGGACGGTGGTGGCTGGGGGTCCGGAGGGGAGGCGGCGCGGCGGATGACAGCATTATCCCGCGACGCCGTCCTAGCCGGGAGTTGCTGGCAGCGGCCGCAGCAGTAGCGGCGGAGGAGGCAGTCCGGGCAGCTGTCTCTTCGGCTGCCCAGGAGGGAGGGAGCTAGTGGCAGCTGGAGGGAGGGAAGGAGGGAGGGAGCTCGAGCCGGGCGCGGAGCGGGCCGAGACTAGGCTGAGCGCCGCCGCCACCTCCTCCTCCTTCTTTTCCTCCTCCGGGCCGCGCCCCTGCGCGGGCTGGCTCCCTGAGTCGCTGCCTCGGTCCCAGGCTGCCAAGGGAAGTTGGGTGCCCCTGGCTTCGGCCCCCCACCGACTTGCGCAGCCCTCCTCCCCGGGAGCCCCGCGCCGGTGAGTGCTGAGATAGGGTCGAGGGTCGGGCGCGGACGAGGGTGAGTGGAGGGTCCAAAGAGGAGAGAGGGACATTGAAAGCCGGGACCGGGGGCCGCGGGGCTCTGCCTCCTGTCCTGCCTCCCTCTCTCCTGGCCCGCCCCACGGCGGTCTCGCGGCCCCCGCCCCCCCCCCCCCCTCGCGGGCGAGCTGTCACTCCGTGCAGTTTGGCCGGGGTCCCGTTTTCTTGGAGACGCAAACTGTGCCCCACCGAGCCCTGCCGAAGGACTTCGGAAAGGGTGGGGAATTCCCCCAGTTTGGATTGGGGTCCACTTTTCCCCGAAGGCGGAAGAGTAGGCAGGGCAGCCCGCTGCGTTGGGGGAGGGGGCATTCTCTGGGTTCGTTGAATCGTTCCCCCACCCCAACTCCCACCCCATTTCCTCCCTCCAGATCCTCTGAAAAAGCCTTGGCTTTGGCAGTTGTCCCCTCATTCTAAAGAATCGCCCCTGGCACTGATTTTGAATGAAGTGTATTTTCCCAAAAGTGTCCTAGATCTAGTCATTTCAATTGATCCCAGACAGCCAACTGCTGTTGTAGTCCTGGCTTATCTTAGTTTTGGAACTGAAAGGGATCTTAAGAGGATATCTGGCCCAGCTCTCCGAGTTCATGGAATCCCAAAGATCACAGATTTAGAGTTGAAGGGAACCTTGGAGGCATTTTTAGACCAACCCTCTTTGCAGTTGTGGAAACTGAGGCTCAGATCATAGAATCCTAGAGATCATAGACTTCGAGCTGAAAGGGACCTTATGAAGCCATCTGGTCCAGTTCCATCTCATCATATCAGTGAAGAAGCTGATGGGTAGAAAGGTTAAAAGTGACTTGTCCCAGAGTCATATAGGTTGTATTAGAGGAGGGATCCCTATACCATCTTTTGGGGTGGGGAAGGGTCAGTGGTAGGAAAAGTGGAACGAATGTGCCATTCTGAACGGATTGTTAAAAGAACAGACCTTAAATATTACTGTCCAAATCGGATACTGAATATTTTTTATTGAATTCGGTGTTGTCTTCCTCCCCAGACTTGCAATAAAGCTTCGTATGATTATAGATTTAGAATTGGAAGGGATCTTAGGAGATCTTAGGAGAGGAAAACGAAGATCTATAGGGTTTGAGTGAATTGCCCAATGTCCCAAAGGTAGGAAGAAGCAGAGTCAGTACTTATGACTTCCCAATCCAGAACTTTTACATCTATTTTATTTTTTCCCAATAACCTTTTTATTTTTAAAATAATTTTTTTTCATACCCTTATCTTGGTATCATTTTTAAGACAGGGGAGTGGCCATCAAGGTTAAGTGACTTGCCCAGGGTCACATAGCTAGGAAGTGTCTGAGGTCATATTTGAACTCAAGTCCTCTTGATTGCAGGCCTGGTGCTCTGTCCACTATTCTGTCCTAGCTGGCCCCTCCCAATAATTAAAAAAAAAAACAACAAAACCTTTTTTAGGCGCTACATTAAAGAACCTTTTGAGCAGAATGAAATGCTAGTTGGCTTCTCTAAGTACTTTTTTGCTGCTAGGTTTATCCTAAACTTAATCATGCTGAGAAGAGATGTCAATTTTTTCCTTCACATAAACTAGAAATCTACTCTGCAGTGAAATTTTGATTAAGAATGTACAGATTTATTAAAATCATTTAGACCATGTCAATTGTGACATTTCTTTTAAGTTCCTCCTTTTAGAAAGCACCATGCAATTTACTAATGTTCAGAGGTCAAATATTCAGCACCTCTTTATTGAGCTTCTGCTGCATGAGTAGCATCTATGGGCAGGTAGAGAAGAAGTGAAAGTCCTATGTATTTCATTAAAATTGGACTGTTGAGTATAGCTTTCACAGTCAGCTTTATCCAAAGTGATATGCACACAGGTAAATACTTTTATTTAATTCACACTGGACTTGATCTGTGAATGTAACATTTGCTGTTTCTCTAAGCTGCCAGCACTTTTATTGTTGTTTAGTTGTGTCTGACTCTTTGTGATCCAGTTTGAGGTTTTCTTAGCAGATCCTGGAGTGGTTTGCCATTTCCTTCTCCAGCTCATTTTACAGTGGAGGAAACTGAGGCAAACAGGGTATAAGTGACTTGCCCAGCATTGCACAGCAGACGAGATTTGCACTTGGAAAGATTTGTTTTCCTGAATTCAGACCTGGCACTCTATCCACTGTCCAACTAGCTGCCCCAGCTATGTTTATGTTGTCCCTATATAATGGTTTTCCTAGTGGCAAACAGATATTTATTATTCTTGGTTTCTCAGCAGCTTAACTATTAGCTTCTGTGACTTTATTCTTGATCCTACCATTCTGAACTGTTCTTTTTGGTTACTGTTGCCAGATTGTCTTAAACCCTGACTCTGCCTTGAACCCTTTTCTATCTCTATACTCTCTCAGTGATCTCATTGACAACTGTACCTTCAGTTATATTCTCTAGACTTTAAGCTCTATAAATCTGCTTTAGTCTGTCTCCTAAATTCTAGTTCTAATTACCATCTACCCACTACACATTTCCAATTTAGTAGGTCCAAAGGGGAAGTTAATATTCTTACCTTCTCCCTCTTCCCTCCTACCCCTCAACTCATCCCTTATCTTCACTTCCTTATTTTTGTTGAAATCATTCTACTCTCCCGGTTAGAAGCTTTGGGGGCATCCTTGGATCTGCCTTCTCCCTCAATTCTCACAATTTGTTGTCAGAACTTGTTACTTTTTCTTTCCCCAATGTCTCTCTCCATCTTTCTGAGTAGAAGCTTCTTTGCTAGTCCCAGGCCAGTGTCTCCCCAGTCTGGTAAATTATTCAGTAAATAGTCTTTCTCAGAGACCTCCTTCTACTTTTTCTTCTTGCCAGATTCATCACACTGATACTCTGCAGAACCTGCTCTCTCCTTATTACTCTCCTTTTCCACAAGTATTAGTGATCTTGAGAACAGAGTTCAGACTCCTTAGCGCACTGTTTCATCTCTTCAGTAACCTGGTTTTCCAGACTGATTTCGTATTATTCCCCTTCATTCTCTGTGACTAGCCTGCTTGCTAGCTCATATCCTGCCTCCAAACCTTTGCAGAAGTGAATAGTTCCCAAGGTCTGGAATCCAGAGTCTTTACCTCTCCCTATAAAGCCTGATTTGGCTGACGGATCTACTGCAAACCTCCTGTTTCCCTCCTTATTGCTAGCCACATCTCCCTCTTGCAACTATTTCATGTTAATTTGCACATGCGTTGTTTTTACTTAATTGTTCACATGCCATGTTCCTCTAGCAGCCTTTAAGACAGGAATTGCCTCTTTTTCTTCCTGCCCTCAGGCCCACCACAGTGCCTTGCAACAAGTAGATGTTTAATATGCATATTAAATTTAATAAAGAATTCTGAGTTTGAGTTTCCTGGCTCAAATTTTGGAGTCATTCAAGATCTTTAAGATACACCAGAGGTTTTAGATATCAGATCATCAGTAAGACCAGTTTAGCCAAATTACATGTGTAAGTATTTACTTCTTTGTGATTCTGTAGCTTGTTAGGGTGGAAAATGTAGGGTGTAGGGTGTTGGTGTTGAAGGCAGGAAGACCAAAGATTGGAGTTTAAATTTTGTCCCCAAGACTTACTAGCTGCATAACCATGGACAAGTATGCCACTTTACCTTTCTTGAGCTCGCTTCATCTGTAAAAAAGAGATTATGATAACATCTAAAAGATCTTCCCTTCCTCAACACTTGTTATGAGGATCAAATGAAATAATAAATGTAAATCTTAAAGTGCTATATAAATGTCAGTTGCTTTTATTATTCATTATATTTTTTTGTACGTGATGGTAACTCACTAGGAACTTGGAATACAGTTATTTTTATAAATCTTTTTTTCTTTTAAACCCTTACCTTCCATCTTAGAATCAATACTGTGTATTGGTTCCAAGGCAGAAGAGTGGTAAGGGCTAGGCAATGGGGGTTAAGTGACTTGCCCAGGGTCGCACAGCTGGGAAGTGTCTGAGGCCAGACTTGAATCTAGGACCTCCTGTCTCCAGGCCTGGCTCTCAATCCACTGAGCTATCCAGCTGCCCCCATAAAACTTTTTATTGATACATTATGTGACATCTCAGTCACACCTCAGTAATCTCCCTTCCCCTTGGGATCTTCTTTTTAGAAATCAGTTAAGCAAGTTCAGTGCCAGCTATGATCAATAATGTGTGTGACTTTACATTTTCTAATTTATTATATCTTAATGGAAAGTAAATTTTAGCCTCAGTCTTATAGAAATGACATTGACTATTTTATTGACCCTCTCTTTTTTTTTGCTTTGCTAATTTATGTTTATAGGGATATGGTTTTGCCCCAGAAGACTGCTTTAGCTGCATCTCAGAAATTTTGGTATGTTGTTTTATCATTTTTTTCACATAATTATTGTTTCAATGATTTGTTTTTTAGCCCAGTCATTTAGGATGGCATTTAAAAAATATATTTAATTAATTTAGAATATTTTTTTAATGGTTAAATAATTTATATTCTTTCTTTCTCCTTCTCCTTCCCCCCTCTAGTAGCCAATGAGCAATTTAACTGGGTTTTAAATGTATCATTGATCAAGATCTATTTCCATATTATTAATCTTTGCAATAGAGTGATCATTTAGAGTCTGTATCCCCAATCATATCCCCATTGAACCATGTGATCAAGGAAATGTTTTTCTTCTGTGTTTCTACTCCCACAGTTCTTTCTCTGGATGTGGCTAGCGTTTTTTCTCATACGTCCCTTAGAGTTGTTTAGGATCATTGCATTGTCACTAATGGAGAAATCCATTACAATCGATTGTACCACAGTGTATCAATCTCTGTGTACATTGTTCTCCTAGTTCTACTCCTCTCACTCTGTATTAGTTCTTGGAGGTCGTTCTAGTTCACATGGAATTCCTCCACTTTATTATTCCTTTGAGCACAATAGTATTCCATCACCAGCAGATACCACAATTTGTTCAGCCATTCTCCAATCGAAGGGCAGCCCCTCATTTTCCAGTTTTTTGCCACCCCAAACAGTGTGGCTATGAATATTCTTGTACAAGTCTTTTTCCTTATCTTTTTGGGGGTATAAACCCAGCAGTGCTATGGCTGGATCAAAGGGCAGGCAGTCTTTTAGCGCCCTTTGGGCATAGGTATATTCCATTCCTGGACAACATCCCATCCTTCCTACATTTGAAGCTGGGATTCCCAAGTGCAAATTCTTTTTAAGATGGTGCTTGAGATCAGTAATTGAATTTCTGGAACCAGCATCAGCTGTTCACTTCCCCAATCCATCTATCTCTTCTTAAGCCCCTGCCTTCATTTGACAGCAGGGTTAAAAACACCACCTTTGGGCATATTTAGGATTGCATTTTTAGCTTTCATTTGGATTTGTCATTTGTTTATACTCTCTAAAACTGATCACTCTTAACTGTGTTATAGGCTTTGATGGATAAATGTATTTACTATTTCTTTTTTTTTTTTGCAGAAACTCTGTGCCCTAATCAATGCGATTTTTGTAAAAGTTCCATTTAGTGTTGAGAAATACATATATTCTTTAGCAGTTCCAACATATGAGTGCCATAATTCTTTTAGCTCTAGTTTCTCCAACAGTTTATTCAATTCTGTGTTTTCCCTTCTGCTTATTTTTGTGATAGATTTATCCAAAAGTGAGGGAGCGACACCAGAGTCTCCTGCCACTATCATCTATGTCTTTTTCAGTTCAGTTTTTCCTTTATGAACCTAGATGCCACAGCATTTGGACTTTTTAAGTTTAATATGTTTAATATTGACATTGGTTTGTTAACTATGGTTCTTTTAAGTATAATGTATGTTTCTTATTTATCTTTTTATGTTGGGAATGTTTGTTTTGACTTTCTTGATAGCCTGATTATAACTCCTGGTTTTTATAATTTAACTGAAGCATGATAGGTTCTCTTCCCACCCCCCTCCCCCTTATTTTTATTGTGTATTGGAGGTGGCTGGTAATAAAGCGGACAAACTGCCGGGCTTGGAGTCAGGAAGTCCTGAGTTTGAATGCAGTAGAATGACCCTGAACAGATCATTTAAACTCTGATTTGCCTCAGTTTCTTCAGACATAAAATTGGGATAATATTAGTGCCCGCTATTTGTAGGATTGTTGTGAAGATCAAATGACATATTTGTAAAAGTACTCAGCACAATGCTTGTCTCTAGTAGATGCTATATAAATGCTTATTCCCTGCCTTTTTTGAGTTTTAACATGTTTTTTTTTTGCAGGTGATCTATTGTGGAGTTTTGTTTTCTTATCAATTTTAACTGAATCGTTTAATTTATACACCTAAAATAATGAGTTTTGATTTTTATTTTTCTCTAATATTGTTCTTTTCTCTTAAGTTAGGAATTTTTCTCTCTTCTGTAAACATGGCATGTTGTCTCTTCAGTTATTTTAGCTTAATTTATTTTATGGCAATCATATTTAGTCTCTTCATTTTATAGGTGTCTAAATGGGAGGCCTGGATAGCTCAAATGACTTGTCTTGAATCACACAGACTTTTAGTGGTAGTTGGAATCCAAAAACATTGATTAAATGGTTGCTCTATTCTGAGAACTGTTAGGTAATTGGAGTTGGAGTGGAGGTAGATAATATAGTTTCCTACCTGAAAGGAGCTTTACAGGCCAATTGGGAGATAACCTATAGATAAGAGTTTATGGTTGTGAGGCACCACCTCCTCCTTGCACCTCCAGACATTGGGTATGCTGGTAAATATTTAACATCTGACTTTCCGGTGGGGGGTGGGGGGATGATGACAAACTTTAACATTTTCTCCATTGCTTTCTTAAGATTGGACAAGCAACAGAACAGTAAATCAAGCCCTGATTTATAGCATTTGCCAGTTTCCAAGATGAAAAACTGAAAATTTAATAATGGATCAGCTCCAGCATACCTCACTGTATTAGAATCAAGTCTTTTGAACTGGAAAGGACCTCTGAGATCAACTGGTATATTTCTTTTGCCCAGAGAGGTTTAAGAGAGACACAGCACTGGTGATCAGTGTATTTAAGAGTGACAAAACAAAGTGCTGCGGGAAGTGGGACAAGATTGTGACAACCATGGCCTTTTAACTCCAGGGAGGAGAGTTCTATGAGAGGGTCAGGAAAGGTGAGGGCCTGGGGTAGGGTAGATGGAACTCAACATGTGAAGGGAAGGAAGTCTTCACGCAGTTAGAGGAATACTTGTAGAAAAGGCATGATTTGCAGTCTGGATCATATCTAACTAGAGAATGCAGTTCCTTTTTATCAAGCAGACAACTATCTACTTTGACTAGAACATAAAGTTAAGATGTGAGGGACAGGGTAGTCATATGAAATAAGTCTGGAACGGGAGAGAGTGGAGCAGATAGAGGGCTAGACTTGGAGTCAGAAAACATGTTCAGATTTTAAACTAGCTGTGTGATCCTGGTTAATTCATTTAATATTTTTTAGCCTCAGTTCCCTTATTTATAATATAAGGGAAAATAGTAGCACCCACCTCATAGGGTTGTTATGAGGCTCAAATGATAGGACATGGGTAAAGGGCTTTATAATCTTTAAAGTGCTTCTTTAAAAGGTATTAACTGCCTTCAATGTACTATATCGGTGCTAGCTATTATTATCTCCCCATGTTCTGGATGCAAGAAAGCATTAGAGACTTTCA
This sequence comes from Monodelphis domestica, assembly GCF_027887165.1. Lineage (NCBI taxonomy): Eukaryota > Metazoa > Chordata > Mammalia > Didelphimorphia > Didelphidae > Monodelphis > Monodelphis domestica. The sequence goes on along the minus strand of NC_077231.1, from coordinate 54,994,079 downwards.
CATGCTTGTCAAATCTAGGCAACTATACAACGTTCTATGCTCTGCTATTAAAAAATGAAATGAGGTTCATCTGGCATTACTTGTTCTTCATTGAAATCATACTGGTTTTATTTTTTTTTTCATCTTTTTGACTATTTTTTAAACATCATTTATACCTCAGTGAATCCTTGCCTCCTCCTTTCTAGCCTCTCTCCAACCTCTTAAGAAATCATGTTTTGTTTGTACTTAGCACATGTAATCTCTAAAGCTGTGTGCTTTATGCTACCCCTGTAGTCCATCACTTCTTTGCCACAAAGCAAGGACTATGTTCATTGGTTGTCCTAGCTAGGGCATGATGGGGTTTCATAGTCAAGTGCCATTACTGTGAGTACTGTAATGGAATGGTTTATTTCTTTCCTTTCCACACCTTGTTTTTTCCTTAGACGAAAAGATTATGATCAATGAATATTAAGACCTAAAATACTTAGAATTAATCTTTTTGGACCCAGTGTTCTTAAAAGTCTTAAAATTAGTTGGAAACTTTAGTTTGGTTCACCCTAATACTCAAGATTGACATAGCCCCCCCAAATGTTTTTCCCAGTGTGACCTTAACTCTGATTAGTTTTCAATTATAAATAGTCAGAAAAATTAAATCTGTTAGATGCAGCCATGGTCTTCTCACTTGCAGTATGTTTGAGGAGCAGAAGGAATTTCACAGAGACTTGCCTAGGATATTAATGCCATGGATCCTGGTCCTGCCTGCCAGGAGGCCTGGGTGCTCTAGTTTGGGCTCAGCCAGTCACTCACTGCAACTCCCAGATGAAAAGGAGCCTGTTGCTCCTGACTGTTTGCCTCCTGAATTTTTGTTCCCCTGTTGTTACTCTGCTATACCAGTGCCTTCCACCTACAGTACCTCTTCTATAGTTTTGGTTTTATAGCAGGAATGTCACCCTTAGACCTCCGTCTCCCTCTCCTACATTTAGTTTCCCATCATGTTCTTGTTTGTTGTCTTTCATTTATGGAGGAGGAATGATCCCAATGAATAAACCTGTCTTTCTGGACCCCAGCCCTTCTCATTGATGAGTATATGGAAGTAACTTTCTGGGATCCTAATACTGCTGGTTTATAATTTTTAAAAAATGTTATACTGGGGAATTGTAAACTTTCTTAAAGTTTTTTAAATTTTATTTTCTAGTTCTTAAAACATTTTTAAACTTCTAAACTTAAATCTCAAAAAGTTGAGTATTATTTAACACAAAAAGAGAATGTATTTTATACCTTACGTAAAAAAAGTATATAATAAATTCCACATGTTAAACTTTCAGAATTGTCTTGCTTGTCTCTGTCTCCTTTTGAACTTCTTTTTGTTTTGTTCTGTGTGTTTAAAAAAGTTTCAATTGGCCCCTTTTTTGGTGCACCTGTGCTGCTACTTCCTTTCCTTCTGCCTTACCCCACACCCTGACTCCCATTCACACTAGAAGGACCAAAATTTAGGAATACTTCAAGTAGCCAACCCGGGTCCCTCAGTGTTATTTTCAAAAATCCATATGACAAGGAAAGTTGAGATAGTAGGGGGGGAAACTATTTCAGAGCAAAATTTTAGGGCCAGTTGACATACTTGGTCCAGAAGTGGAGTAAAGTAGGGGAGAGGGGTAGGGAGGGAAGGAGGGGAGGAGGGGAGAGAGAGAAGCAGGGGGAATGAAAACACGAGCCTTTCATAATAAGCATGTTTGAGGGTCAATAAGCCATGCAGTGGGGCTCCAAAGAAAGTATCTCTTTTTGTACCTTGAGTCCATTGTTTCTGTCAGGAGGTAGACAACAAACTTGTTTCATCATAGGCCCTCTGAACTCGCTATTTGCCATTGCTTTAAACAGTTAAGTATTTAAGAGATTTTTTTCCTTTACTTTTTGCCTTGTATATTTTATCTAGATCTGTTCATTTCATCCTCTGTATGCTTTCATACTACCCAGGATTCTCTGAAATAGCCTCTTCATCATTCCATGAAGCAGCACATTACCATTCCACACCATTCCTATTCCCCCTTAGATTTTACTTCTTTGGTTTTTAACCCCTTTTAATGCCCCTTTTTGGATCAGGACATTTGTTTTGTTTTACTTTTTCCTTCCTTAGTGTTATCTGCCTTTTTTTTTAAATGTTCTTTTTTATTTCTTTGTGTTTACCCCATTACTTCCTTTCTTTTTCTTTTTTTAACATTTTTTTAAAAAATTAAATTAATTTATTTAGTCAATTTAGAACATTATTCCTTTGTTACAAGAATCATATTATTTCCCTCCCTCCTCTCCCCCCTATCCTTCCCATAGCCGACATGCAGTTTCACTGGGTATTACATGTGTCCTTGATCAGAACCTATTTCTATGTTGTTGGTGTTTGCATTAGGATGTTCATTTAGTCTACATCCCCAACCATATCCCTTTGACCCATGTATTCAAGCAGTTGTTTTTCTTGGGAGTTTCTACTCCCACAGTTTTTTTCTGTGGATAGTGTTTTTTCTCATAGATTTCTCCAAGTTGTTCAGGATCACTGCATTACCACTAATGGAGAAGTCCATTACCTTCGATTGTACCACAGTGTATTAGTCTCTGTGTACAATGTTCTCCTGGTTCTGCTCCTTTCACTATGCATCACTTCCTGGAGGTTGTTCCAGTCTCCATGGAACTCCTCCACTTTATTATTCCTTTTAACACAATAGTATTCCATCACCACCATATACCACAATTTGTTCAGCCATTCCCCAATTGAAGGGCATCCCCTCATTTTCCAATTTTTGGCCACCACAGAGAGCGCAGCTATGAATATTCTTGTACAAGTCTTTTTCCTTATTATCTCTTTGGGGTACAAACCCAACAGTGCTATGGCTGGATCAAAGGATTATCTGCCTTTTTAACCTTCTATTTATTCTACCTTTTCTCTGTTGAGTTTAATATATTTCTCTATCAAAGTGTGTGTGTGTGTGTGTGTGTGTGTGTGTGTGTGTGTGTGTATGTGTGTGTCTGTGTCCCTTCTTTGTTTCAGACCAGAATGATCTTCACTTGCTGTCTCCTCCCCCATCCTTTCCTTCATGTTCTTGCACACACAGATGTTGAGAAATACCAAGATCCATTGCCTATTCTAAAGTATTTTTTAGGTGAGATCTCCTTGGATCCTTTGAGTTCAGAGTACTTTGGGATGCCATCTCAGAGCAAAGATATTTTCTTGCTATCTATAGAACATTCATGATAATGTACCCCCAAAGTGATTTAAAGAAGTGAGGTAAAGAGATTGTAAGATGTCTGCTGTTCATTTTAGGATCTAGTACCATTTTTAGAAATTGAGATTTTAAACAATCCAGCATATTTCTGCATCATTACCCTGTTTCATCACAAATCTTACTTTATAGATATTTCTAACAGATAGAATTGAGTTATTAATCTTTGGATTGAAAGTATATTTGCAAGTTCAATTGTTTATAAGACCCTGAATTCAATAGATTGAAAGACTATTTGAAGTATTCTTCTTTAACATATAAGAAAACAAAGTGAATATTTAATAAAATAATTTATGAGAAATATATATCAACCTACAAATTTTTGTTTTCATATTCTTACTTAAACCTGTTCTTTAAGGTAACTTTACTTTTTCTTTATGGTGGTTGTACTACTATTTACTCAGTTTTCTATATTTGAAATCAGTTTCCTATTTTTGATTCTTTTGCTTACTTTCTCTCATAGTCATTGTTACCTGGATCTGGTTATTTCCATGATCTTGGAACTATTTCAATTCTCTCCAGAACTATTCTAATACCCTTCTAATTGGTCTCCTTATTTCAGACCTTTATTTTCACCAATCTGTCTTACAGTCTAATGATTTTCCTAAAGCATAGTTCTTTACCTGTCACTCTCCTACTCAGTAAGCTCTCAAACTCCTTTATTTAGATTTGAAAACTCTTCATAACTTGACTTAAACCCATTTTTCCAGCCTTAATGTGTATCTCCCCTCTTTCCTCATTATGTAATGAAGCCAAATTAGCCTTCTTCCTGTTTCTCACAAATGACACTCATGTCCTACCTCTCTTTTTTGCACTGGCTTCCCTTCAAGTCTGAAATGTACTTTTCTCCTCCCCCTACTGCTGAGAATTCCCAATTTCCTTAAAACTTATCATTGTAACAACTTTTACCTGAAACCTTTCATTATTTTTACTCCCCCTAACCTTTATGCCTTTTCCTCCTTCTTAAGTTGTTTTTACTTTATATGCATTTTGTACCTGCTTACTTAAGTGTGTGTGGTCTCTTCTGAGAGAATGTAAATTCTTTAAAAGCTGAGTGTTTCATTTTTGTGTTTGGCACATTTAAGTACTTTGTTATTTAGTATTTCTTCAGTCATGTCTAACCCTTCATGACCCCATTTGGGATTTTCTTGGCAAAGAAGCTGGAGTGGTTTGCCATTTGCTTCTCCAGCTCTTTTTACAGAGGAGGAAACTGAGGTGAACAGTTTTGAGTGACTTGTCTAGGTTACCTAGCTAGTAAATGTCTGAAGCCACATTTGAACTGAGGCAGATGAGTCTTCCTGACTCCAGGCCCAATATTCTATCCATTGTGCTGCCTAACTGCCTAACTGCTTGATAAGTGTTTATTGACTGATTTTATAACAGATCTTGCTGCCTCCACCCTATGACTTCCAATAAATATATCCTTTATTTTGCTGTTAGAGTAATTTTCCCTAGGCATAAATCTGGACAGGAGTTTCTGCTCAAACTTTTTCAGTGGGTTTCCATTGTGTACTTTAGTAAAGTTCTTATTTCTTTGCCTGGGATTCAGGACCCTTCACACAGCACAGCTAGCACTTTCCTAGTCTGTTTTCATGTTCCCTTCTATGTCATGATTTCTAGACATGGGTAGTCAAACTTGATTACTCTTGTGGTCCAAAGTGTCCTGCATTTTCTTACTTTTATATCTGCTCTGTTCTGTACATATGGAATGTTCTTGTTCCCCCAGCTTTGGCTCTTTAATTTTTTTTTGATAAGCCAGATTAAATGCTGGTTGCAATCAATAATGCAACCACATCTCAGACCTCCTGCAACATTTAGTTTTTTGTACCACTTGTATGCTTTTTTGTTGTAATCTGTGTATTCACTGCTTTTCCCTATTAAACTAAAAGCTGTGTGAGGACAGGCATTTTCTTATTTATACTTTGATTCTCCTTTAATGCCTCACAGAGTGTTTTATATGTGTGGTAGATACTTGCTAAATATTTTGAGTTGAATTTTTTAATAAAAAGGTCTGCTGACTTAAAACTTTTTTCCTTTCATCTTTTACAGATAGCACATGAAAGAAAAGGAAAATGTGATAGAGACCAAATTTTAAAATCAAAGCTTATTTATTTTGTTTCTAATTAGTTGTCTTTGATTTTTATACTCCATCTTTAGCAAATATTCCATAATACTGGAAAAGACTGAATCAGGAATCTACAGTTTCAGGATTTTGAAAACCATTGATCTAGGTCTTATTTGTAGGAAGTTGGTAGAAAGGTATATTTCATTATATATAGTTGAGTATTAGCCATAAATTATCGCAACACATTCCACTAGGAATTAGTGTTGTCCCAGAGTAGTGGAACATATTTTGTTAATTATCAGGATGATGTAATAATAGGAATACTCATTAAATTTGAAAAAGGCAGCTTGATAGATCCTTAGAGATGTTAACATTTTGGTGGTTAGTTTTTAGAGATCACAGTAATTTTGGTCAATGGAATTATAGTAAAAAATAATGAAATTTAGTAGGCACACATGTTGGTTAGTATGCCAGTGAGTAAGTGAATATAGCTCCTCTAAATATAAAGTATACAGTGGACCAATTTAGGAAATAAAGGACTTGACAGTCAGAAAAACAAGTGTAAAACTTTAGTCAGCAGTTTTCTAGTTGGCAACTAGATGGATCTGTGGATAGGGCACTGAGGCTGGAGTCAGGAAAGACTGCAGTTCAAATCTAGCTTCAGATACTTCCTAGATATATGACCATGGGCAAGTAACTTAACCTTTGCCTGCCTCAGTTTCCTGAACTGTAAGCAGGGATAATAATAGTACCTTCTTCACAGCTTTGTTGTGAGGATCAAATGAGGTATTTTTAAAAGTTCTTACCACAGTATGAGGCACATGGTAGATGCTTAAGAAATACTTGTTCCTTTCTGTTCTGTAGTTCTGTTTGTGGAGTAAAAAAAAAAATCACTGGATCGCTTTAAAGTAGGCCAGAGTAAACAGACCCCATAGGAATTTGAAATAAATGTTCTTCTAGTAGTCAGAGCTTTTTAATTCTATATCAGGTCTTTGGTTCTACTATTAAGTCTGATAACTTAGAAATGAATCAAGAGCAAAAATGTAGAATGGTTGAAAAATAAACAGTGAATCAAATTTGTGCAATAGACATGTTCTGGAAAAAGACCTCTTTTGATTGTATCATTTTAAATATACCATATGAATTAGTCTCCTCAGAATCTTTCTTTGTAATACAAATAATTACCACCTCATGGATCTGTTCTGAATTTTTCAGTTTTTTTATGTTGTCATTTATCATTATTGGTACCCCTAATTTACCTTTATTCCTTTTCCCTCTGGCAAGTAGTTCATTAATCCATAAAAACTCCAATAGCTTCAAGAATTTATTATTTAAAGGAAATTTTTAGAGTAAACCCATAAGTAACAATTCCTATTGCCTTCAAATTGTTTTAAAAATTAATTTTTTTAAATGTTTTTAAAATTTTAACTTTTTAAAATTTTAAATTCCAATTATTTTCCACTCTCCAGTTCCTCCCTCATCCATTGCAAGGTCAAGCAACATGATATCTATTATACATGTGAAGTCCTAGAAAACATTTCTATGTGGCCAAAAAAAAATTTAAAAAAGTCAAAATTGAAAAAAATGTTTAAATCTGTACTCATAGTGTATCAGTTCTCTCTCTCTCTCTCTGGAGATGGATAGAATTTTTTTTATCATGAACCCTTGGAATTGTCATGGATTACCGTGTTCATCAGAGTAACTAATTCTTTTACAGTGGATCGTCTCTCTTCCTGTCATATACCATAACTTGTACAGCCATTCCCCAGCTCATGGGCATGCCCTCAAATATCTATTCTTTGGTGTAACAAAAAGAGCTGTTATGAATATTTTTGTATATATGTGTCTTTTCCCTTTTTTCCTTTGATCTCTTTGAGATACAGACATAGTAGTGATATTTATAGGTCAAGGGGCATTCACAGGTTTTTATTCTTTTGGGCATAGTTCTAAATTACTCTCCAAAATGGTTGGACCAATTCATAACTCCACCAACAATGCATTGCGGTATCTATTTTTTTCACTTTACCTCAAGCATTTGTCATTTTTCTTTCTTTTTTTTTGGTCAATTTAGCTTAGGTGCTATTATTCCTATGCATTTTTTGTGTTTTAATAAGAATGGGTGTTCTCATGGGTCTGAAGCCTTTTTTCAATATGTTGAGATAGTTATGGTTTCTGTTGTTTTTGTTATTGATGTTTAGAATTTGCCTAGTATTAAACCAGCCCTTCATTCTTAGTATAAAACCTGCCAGGTATATGATCTTTTTAATATATTGCTGTAATCTCCTTGCTAGTGTTTTATTAACATTTTTTGCATTGGTTTTCATTAGGCAAATGAAGCCTATAGTTTTCTTTTGCCATTTTTGTTCTTTTGGGTTTAGGTATCAAAACTATATTTGTGTCATAAAAGGAACTTGGTAGAATGCTTGCTTTGTCTATTTTTTAAAAAGAATTTATATAGGATTGGAATTAGTTGCTCTTTAAATATTTGGTAGAATTCACTTCAAATCCATCTGGTCCTGGAGATTTTTTTCTTAGGGAGCTCATTAATGGCTTTGATTTCTTTTTCTAAGAGAGCATTAAGTATTCTATTTCTCCTTTTGTTAATCTAGGAAATTTATATTTTTGTAACTGTACTTCAATTTCACTTAGATTGTTAGTTTTATTGGTATGTAACTGTCAAAGAGGCTCCTAATAATTTCTTTAATTTCATCTTCATTAGTGGTGTATTCTCCTTATAATTTTTGGTGTTGGTAATTTGTGTATTATATTTTTAAATAAAGAATTTTTCTAAAGTAAGATATATTCACAGAAGAGAAATAATAAAAGCATTCAAGTCAGGAAGAATTATACTTAAGGTAGTGATCAGCTATGTTCAAAATACTATAAAAGAAAAGAAGAGCTCTATTTAAAGTAAGAGCGATATAATATAAGGAAAAGGGTTTTTGTGTGTGTGTGTGTGTGTGTGTTTTTAAACTGTGGACTACTTACTTAGATTGTCCTGGAATAGTTACTTAAATTAGCTGCAGATCTCTTTCTGAACATGCATCTACCTGTTAATTTTTGAAATTGTTACTTCATCTTCAGGTATCATTGAATCTTTTGTTTTGATCATAAATTTTTTTAACGTTTTTCATAGTCTTTCTTTTTTTCTTTATAGTGTTTTGTAATTGTATCCAAATCTTCAGTTTAGCATTTCCTTCTGTTATTTCCTCCAGGATTTTGATATTGCCATATAGAAATACTACCATTTTTGTGGGTTTATTTTGTTTGTTTTTTGTTACTTTACTGATGCTGTCATTTATTTCTTCGCTGATTTTTTAGGGGTTTCTAAGTACCAGTAGCAGATAAGGAAAGATAGTTAATCTCCTCTTACTAATGTTTATGCCTTTGACTTATTTTTTAAATCTTCCTGATATTGCTGGCATTTTTTTTAGAATTATATTAGTCATAATGAATATTTTTTTTTTGAAATATTGTCATTTTGCTAGGATTTTATTTTGGATTTTTTGTAGTTGTCATTGGGAAAGTTGATCTATAGTTATTTTTATTTTAGGTATTAGGTCTATGTTTATTTCACAAAAGGAATGTGCAAGTATTGTCTTTCTCAATTTTGAGAATATTTTATAAAATATATATAAAATATGTATTAATTTCCCCTTAATAGTTGATAGATTTTCTTTGTAAATCTGTCAGGACCCATGATTTACCCTGAAGTAGGTCCTTTATGGCTTGTTCAGGTTCTTTTCTGAGATGGGTTTACTTATGGTCTCCATTTCAGTTTCTGCTAATTTGGATATTTTATATTTTTATATATTTCTTTTTAAATTCCAAGTTTTTATATATTATACTTGTATACTCAGATACTATTTATGTGGCACTGGATGAGTCACTTACCCCTGTTTGCTTCAATTTCCTCATCTGTAAAATGAGCTGGGGAAGCAAATGACAAACCACTTCAGCATCTTTGTTGAGAAATCCCAAATGTGGGGTCCTGAAGAATTGGACACCGTGAAAGGATTGAACAACATACTTATGTGTAATGAGTTTGAGATTTCTTTTCATTTTCTCTGTGGTGATTTTTTGCCTAGCTCATTTTTAATTTTGATAATCTATTTTATTCTTTTTTGACCAGGTTAGGTAAAAAGTTCATCAATTTTTGTTTTTTCAAAGAATTAGCCTTTAGTTTCATAACCTTAGCCTATTTTTTTTTGTTTTCAGTTTTCTGTAATTAAAATTTTTTTCACTTTTTGCAAATTTTACATATGTGTGTTGATTTTTATAGCTTGTTTCATTAATCTCTTTGGCTTTTTTGTTAATATATACTTTCAGAGAGAAAATTCTTCCTCTGAGGACTGCTTTCGCTACAACCCAAGAAATTTTGGTATGTTTCATCATTATCACTCTTTCACATAGTGCTTATTTGATTTGAGTTTTAATCAGTTTCTTATCCCTTGATGTTATTAAGTCTCCACTTAGGTTTTAACTCTGTTTGTTCTCTCTGAATTAAGTAGTATTTTATTATGTTAATAAGTCTGTTAAGTTGTGTTTACTATGTTAATAAGTCTGTTAAGTTGTGTTTACTATTTATTTCTTTTATATCTACTTATAATTTTTCAGTGCCTTGGTACATGTCTGCTTTTGTTAAGATAACATATAATACTGAGAAATATGTATATTCTGTAATATTACAATTCAGGATACTCTATAAGTCTTCCAACTCTAAATTCTCCAAACGTTTCTTTAGTTTTATATTTTCCTTTTTATTTACTGTTAATTTTGCTTAGTTCTCGTAGAGGGACATGAAAATCTTATATAGTCATTATAGATAATCAATATCTTCTTACAATTCCATTAACCATTTGTTATATACTAATGTTGATAATTATGTTTTATCCATGGTTCCTTTAAGCATAATTTATATTCCTTTGTTCATAGTGAGAAATTTTGCTTTGTCTAAAGGAGCAATTAAGTTTCCTATTCCTCCTTTTTTTTAATTTGCCTTTTTAAAAAAACCCTCACTATGCCTTAGAATCCATACTAAGTATTGATCCCAAGGAGGAAGAACAGTAAGGGCTATGCAATTGGTGTTATGACTTGCCCAGGGTCATATAGCCAGGAAGTACCTGAGGCTAAATTTGAACTCAGGACCTCATATCTCTAGCCCTGGCTCTCTATCCACTCACTAAAGCACCTACCTGGCCCCTTCTTGTTGCTTTTTAAAAATTACCTGTTAATGATACATGTAAAACCCAGTGGCATTGCTCATTGGCTCTGGGAGGGGGGAGGGAAAGAACATGAATCATGTAACCATGGAAAAATATTCTAAATTAATTAATTAAAGAAATAAATTTATTAAAAACAAAAAAACTAAGGACAAAAATTAAAATTACCTATTACATAGTCAATATTTTCCATCCTCTTATTTTTATTGTTGGTTTCTTTACTTTTAAAAACATATTTCTTGTATTAAAGCATATTGTTGGGTTTTATTTTCTTATTCTGTCATTATGTTGAGTGTATCTGATTGCTTCTAGATCTTGAATACCTAATGCATTTTCACTGACTTTTATTTTTTAACCAGTTCTAAATAACTTTGATCATTACTGTTTTGGAGTATGACTTGAAATCAAGGGACCCTGTTCCTACCTTTTTTCTTTATTTCCCTAGACATTCTTGACTTTTTTATTCACATGATTTTTTTTTCCTCTAGTTTTATAAAGCAACCCTTGAGGAATTGGTTATGGTACTGAATCTGTAAATTAATTTACATAGTGTCATTTTTATTTTATTAACACAGCCAAGTCATAAACAATGCATATTTCTCTAATTATTTAAGTATTTTTTATTTCTGTAAAGAGCATTTTGCATTTCTATGTATAGAATACCTTGATAGGTATTTTCTACATTCCAAAGCCATTTTGTATGGATTTTATTTCTTTTCCCCCCCTATTTCTTCCTGCTGATTTTTTGTTGAAGGATGATGATTTGTGAGTTTATATTAATCTTAATATTTTATGAAAGAAATTTCAGTTTTTTGTTGAATATCACTGCTCACTAGGCAAGACATCATCTCTATAAAAAGTGATAATTTTGTTTCCTCACTGACTAAAATTATTCTTTCAATTTCCTTTTCATTTCTTTTGCTGTAGCTGCCATTTCTAGTACAATCTCAAATGATAATAAAGACAGTGCACTGCCTTGCTTTACTATATAACCTCTGATCTTACTCTAAAGGCCTCCAGTATTTCTCCTTTACAAATAATAATTAACTCTTGATTTCAGATAGATAATATTTACTATGTTAAAGAATGATGTTTTTTTTTTTTAAATATACAGTGGTATGCTATTTTATATTTTATTCAGTGTTTTTCTGTTGATATTCATTAGATATTGGTTTATTATTTTCTTTTTCTACTTTATTTCCCCTTAGCTTTGGGGAGCTGTGAGCAACAAGATGGCCAACTTGATATTCTCTCTGATGCCTATGACCCCCTCATACCTTTCCAAAATGGAAATTATATGTCAGAGATAAAGCAACTTCAGCTGTTTCCATGGTTTAGGATACCCAGAATCCAAAAGAATGTTAGGAAAGTCCCCATGCCCCATTTAAACCCAATAACTGACACTGACCCTGACCTCACTTAGTATCTTTTCACTTTTCATTCAACTGCCATTGAGGCAGAACTAGCAGACTCAGGGACCCCACATAAGCTTAAACCAAAAACCATTCCTATTCCATCGGCTCCCCTCTCTCCTTCCAGGGTCAGAGAGGCCCATGATCCTGAAGGCTGACTGTCAGCTTGGCCATACCCCTTCAAGGACAAATGCCTCTTGGAGGGAGGGGTGACTGTAGCCCAGAGACACCAGCACCAAAGAGCTCTGAACTGCTGGTACCAAGGAGAAAAGGCTCTGGATGCCATTGCTGGGTCAGAGAACCATAGCTTACCAGGACAAGACATTCATGGAGCTCTGAAGTTACCCTGAGCCTGAGGGGAAGAGTGCAGCATCCAGCTAGAATTGGCTCTGACCGTTGAAAAGTCAGGGGAGCAGAAGCTTAGGCTTGGGCAGATGAATTGCTTCCTCTCCACTCTGTTTTTCTATCGGAGAGGTAACAGAGTAGTTGACTAGATGGTCCAGTAGATAAGAGTGCCAGGCCTGGACTCGGGAGGACCCGAATTCAAATGTGGCCTTAGGCACTAGCTGTGTAACCCTGAGCAAGTCTTTGCCAATAAAATTCCAAATAGGTTCATGAAGAGTTGGACATGACTAAATAACATTATTGTGTAATAAGGAGGACATTGGACTTTGTAGTCAGAAGGCCTGGGTGCAGTTCCTAGCTTGTTACTCCATGGCTAGGGGCAAGTCGCTTCACTTCTCATGTGCTAATATTGGCTGCTTGGATGCTTACCAGCATCATTGAGTGGTTGTGTATAAGGTGTCTTATAAAACACAAGTGCTGTAAATAAGGGTTATTACCTGGAGTGTTGTCAAAGCATGAGACTTCTTAAATGTTTGTTGATACTGTTGAAGGAATTCTAGTCACCCATTATTTTGGAAACCCAAGTGGTTTGTGCAACTTACTTGATCTAAAGATCAAGCACTGTTTATTATTTTCTAGAACCTCACCTTCATGTTTAAATTGTTGTCTCCTCTACAGTAATCTTTGAAAATAGCTAACTGGCAGTGAAGGGAACTGTCAAGAAGATTGGCTCCTAAACAGTGTTGTCTTATATTACCCATGGCTGACATTAAATTATAAATAACACAAGTAAAACTTTCCTATCAGTTAAATAAATACTTTGTATTGCTAAGAACTAGACCAAAGGCTTTGAGACATTTTGTCATTATTGTAGAATGATCCTTTCTGTGATATCCTTGTTCAAGGAGCTTATAGTTGCCCTTTGAAATGTTTAATACATTAGTACAAATATCTTTGTTTTTAGTGATTTGGAATGAAACCATAAGATTAGGTTTTCTCCAAAGAATTTTTTGGTATTCTTGTGAAACAATTCTAAGTTTTTGTTTTTGCAGTCTGATTCAGAACAAATTTTTTTGGGGGGGTCATGGAAGGCCAATGAAACAAGGTACCATTTTTTGTGATATGGTGCCATTGAATCTAAAATAAAAAAATAAGTACAAATTTTATGAAATCTGTAGATTTAAAAAATTCTTTTTTTGTTTCTAAGATTAAATTTGGTAAATTTTATAGCCAATCAGAATATATATACTAAAACTTGTTCCAAATGTCAAACTCATATAGAAACAGATCTCTGCAGACTGCAAATTTACTTAAGAAAACTACAAATTTATTGTGTTTTAAATGTTTTTTGTTTTTTAAAAATTTCCCAATTACATTTAATCTGGTTCAGGCTACTCTGGAGTTTTTCTCCAGGCAACTTGCATCCTGGAACATGAATTTGATACCTCTGGTGTAGTTGGTAGTTTTCTGTAGAGCTGAGTTGAAGGTTTACAATTTTGAGCTCCAACATATTTTTTCCCTCAAATGTTAACCATACTTCAGGATTTCAAAAGATCTGTGTTGTCTTTGGTGTAGATTTATGCTTATTTCCTCCACTAATATAGAAATAGAATTTACACCACCTTTTTATCCTAACAGATGGTCTTCATGAGTTGCCTATGGACTCAGAATTTTACCAGGGAGATGCAATCCTGATAAAAAGAATATGCTGTCTCTAGCTACATTGATTCTTTCTTAAGTGGCATTGCTGAAACAGCATTGAAAGCTTTTCTAGCTTAACAGGATATGCTAAAACTTATAGTCAGTTACCTTTGTTAACTTGGAAATAACACAGAACTATCAAAGTAGTCAGAAAAACCCAAGTCTTTAATCAGGAATAGGGGTAGAGTTCAACATTGGCCACCACACAGGGCCCATACCCTAGGGACTCTGGGAACCATATCCCTGGGAGAAGGCACCACACTAAATGCCAGCTCTGATGCCAACTCCATCCTGGGAGAAAACACTGTGCTAATTGCCAACTCCAGAACTTGGGGGGGGGGGGTCTCTTATACCCTCTGGAGAATCTGCTACTGGCAAGCCTGCAGAGACAAACAGGTTGCAAGCCTCTTTGCAGCTAGCTTCAGGGGTATTTCCTAGGGGTCAGCTATATCACAGCAAAGGCAAGGGTCAAACTCAGGTGCTGGGCTCCTCAGAGGAGACTTAACACGATAAGGGAAGCCTTTAAAACAAATAAAAGGCACTTAACATTAGTTATGTCCACAAATCCCACCTATGCTAAGGGTTCACAAATAGCTCTAAAGTCTATATATAGTTCAACCCCAAAACGGAGGTGCTTGGTACTGAAGTTTCTCAGAGGGCAGAGGTAAACTGAATCATCCAGATTTCTTGTTGACACTTTCATAACATGAAGAGACTTAGAAGGAAGACGGTAGGGGAGAAATTATAACCATTTTTTGGATGCAAGTATTTTTAGTGTCTTCACCTTCCTTTTCTGTTCTCTTTTTTTCTCTCATTTCAGAGGCTGAGTTCATCCTGTAACTTAGCTCTCATGTGCAGTACATTTAGTTTTGATCCCACTGAATTGACATTCTTAGTCCATGTCCCAGCCTTTTTCCAAGTTTAAATCTTGTCTTGCTTTCTTCCTCCTTCCCCTCTGCCTTCAAAAAAAATACTTAAGTTTTCCCTGGTCTTAAAATATATATTTTTTAAATTTGTGCCAGTATATGGATGTGGGGAAATGGGGCTTAAGCTAGGTGGTGGCTCCATCTCTTCCCATTTCTGCTCCATTTCAGGGGACACATGGGAGGAGTCCACCATCTTGTTCTCTCTCTCATGTCTCACAATTTCCATTTGCTTACAGTATTCATAAGGGGCAGTGTTGTTCACTTGTCTCCCTTTGCACATTTTCAGGTATTTAGAATGCTAAGATTTATACAGTAGCTTAAATGCTACTTTTAAATCAACACTACTTTGCTACAAATTTCAGTACTTGAATTTTTGTAAAACTGGAATGCTTTCTCCTTTGATATGTTTAGTTGACTTCTTCAGTAGTATATCTCAGAAGAAGCAAGCCTTGCTGGCTGCAGGAAGAGTGGGTGGAGGGGAGGGAGGGAAATAATGTGATTATTGTAACCAAGGAATAATGTTCTAAATTGACTAATGTGAATTTTAAAAATTACTCCACCCTAATTAGACATACTTTAGGGGAAGATAAAGTTGTAAACTCCTGATTGAACAATGAAGGTACTTAACTCATACCTTATAATGAAGCTAGAACTTTAAGTTAAGTCTATTTTTAGATCTAATACAAAAAGGTGTTAAATACCTATAAAGGTTAAATTAATCACAAAAAGGTCAAGTAACTCACAAAAGGTAAGCTTAACAAAGAAGTGTGAAGTACCTCAAAAGATATATAATCTAACCAGAGAAGGTGAGAACTAAAGAGTGGACAGTCCTGGAGAAAATCTAATCAAAGAAAAGTGAGAACTAAAGAATGGGCAGTCCTGGAAAAAGCGTCTGCTGTGATTGGTAGACATGAAAATTTAGGGGAGGTAACATAAGAGAAAATTTCTTTAAAAGGAGGCTAGAAAGGTCAGTTCAGAGAGTTCAGTTCAGTTCAGGACTGGAACTCAGCCTGGAGGATCTCCCTCAGACAGCTTCCTTGAGACGGTCTTGTGGTGAGTGATAAGACTGACTCCCTTTCTCTTGGGCTCAAGGAGGCCACTTTGGCCAAGGCCTTTACTCCCTGGCTCAGCCTGAGCCAGAGCAGTTTAAATTAACTCTTTCTTCTCTCTCTCTCTCTCTTTTCCTTAATTCCTTCTCTCTATATTAATTAAAATCACCATAATTTCCAGCTGACTTGGGTATTTTATTATTTGGGAATTTTCCCTGGCGACCAAATTAAATAGATTTTAAGTCAAAACACTAAAATTAACCTTTACACTAAATAAATTAATTCAAATGGGGAAAAAAAAGACAAACCCAGGAACTATATGAACAAAATTACATACCACTTTTTACACAAATAACACCATATCTAAACAATTGGAAAAATGTTCATTGCTCCTGGGTAGGTAGGCTGAGCCAATATAATAAAAATGACGATTCCATCCAAAAAAAAAAAAGGAAGCAAGCCTTCTGGTATAGCTCAGTAATGATGAGATTGCAGATCTTCTCTAGTTCTTTCCAATGATGTGTATATTCTTTCTTTTCAGTAGTCTGGGTCTTAGCCAGTTAATTATTTGTTACATTTGTCAAGGACCTTCTGTTTGTTTCCATCACCAGTTACGCCTTGGAGTTTCTCATCCTTACAGTTTCTCATCCTTCTTATTGAAAGCATAGGATGTGAGTAAGCTTTTGTCTTTGCTTCTCATCTCCAGTCTTCTGTTTCTCAGCTTCCTGGGCCATCCACTTAGTGTCTTTTTTGCTTAGGTGGTTTGCCATTGGTGATAATGATCTTATTCTCTTTACTTCTGCTCTTCTCCACAGATACAATGAGACCATTTACATCACTGTTAAATGTCACTTAAGTCTGAGGAACACCCCCTCAGGTAGGGGGGGATTCCTGTGAACACGAACTTGCCAAGCAGGTGGTTATACTTTGTCATTGCTCTCTTACCTTCATAAACCTGAAGAAGCATACCAGGCTGGTTGTTCTGGTCCTATATCATAAAAGTCTATGTCTGCTTGGGAGGGATGGTGTAGCATTGCATTTGCTCAAAATTGACCTAACTGCTCCAGCATTTTTAATACTAAAAGCAGAATGTCCTGCACATTCTCAGATTTATTTTCAGACAAGATGGCAGGTTGGACAACTATGTCATAGGCAGCAACCTCATCAAGACTGATACTCTTGTTGAGCTCCCCATTTTTGAGAAAGCCTTGCAGAAACTTCTAGATCTTGGAGATAGGAGTGGAATCATCCACCAAGATGATGTTCCATTGTTCCATGGAAATGGTTATTCAACTTTTCAAAATAGACTCAAATTATAGAGGTCAAAACATTCATAGACTGAGTCAATCTCTATACAGGCCCTGAGTACTGGAGATGGATAGTCCATTTTGTGGGTTTGCAAGAAGTGTGCATTTGGTCAATACTCTCTTGTCCTCATTGATGTCTTTCTTGTGCTTTCATTTCTATTCAACAATGAAGTTGACCATGTAGCTATCAAATTTCTCACTAACCAAGTGGCCATCTCTAGCTGTAGACTTGACTTCAAAGATGTCATCTTCAGTGGTAAGAATGGAAACATTGAAATTGCCACCTTCAAGGTCAAAGATCAAGACTTTTCTCTTGGCACTGATCTTTTTGTTAAAGCCATAAGCAAAGAAGTGTCAGTTGATTTGGTGATAATTCAGAGCACATGGAGACCAGTGATAGTTACAGTATTTTGGGTGATCTTATGTTAGGAATCCTTGAATTGAATTGGCCTTGTAGTGATGACATCATTTGTAACAGTTTTTCCAAGGTAAACTTTGGCAATTTCTTTTGTTTTCATCTAGACCTTAGAAGATAAGACTTGAAAGAAACTTTTTGTCTCTGCTCTTTACTCTACTTGGACCTTGGGCTACTATGAAAGACCACGCTCTATATGCCTGTCTGTATATTTGTATCATCAGATTTGCAACATTTGGCATCAAATAACTGTGTTGATGGAATCATTGCAATTTGATTCTTTGCAGCATCATCAGTAAATGCTTTTATGATTTCAATGAAACAGTGATAGTTGTATAGCATATTGTTTTGCT
This sequence comes from Monodelphis domestica, assembly GCF_027887165.1. Lineage (NCBI taxonomy): Eukaryota > Metazoa > Chordata > Mammalia > Didelphimorphia > Didelphidae > Monodelphis > Monodelphis domestica. Next base: position 54,976,039 of record NC_077231.1, on the reverse strand, counting down.
ATATCCATTTTTTTGCAGTTATTGCTGGAATAAAAGAACCATGACAAACATCTAAGAGACTGAAAGGGATTTAGGAAATATGCACGTTTTCTAAAAAAAAAAAAAGACTGAGTTGTCTTGATGAAGGAACTATTTTTATTTTACTGAGAAAAGAATATAAGTTCCTCTTACATTCCTTAACATCAAGTAGAAATATTTCTTTTTTGAGTTGGTAGTATAAAAATGCAGATAGGGGGCAGCTGGGTATCTCAGTGGATTAAGAACCAGGCCTAGAGACTGGAGGTCCTAAGTTCAAATCTGGCCTCAGCCACTTCCTAGCTGTGTGACCCTGGGCAAGTCACTTGACCCCCATTGCCTAGCCCTTACCACTCTTCTCCCTTGGAGCCAGTACACAGTATTGACTCCAAGGTGGAAGGTAAGGATTTAAAAAAAAATGCAGATGAATGCAGTACTTAGACCATAAGTCCTAAGCTCAATTCCATGTGTGGGCCATTACAGGGAAGCTGATTTGTTCATATCTGACTTGTAGCTTGCTGTTTTCCATCTCCGTATTTCTACATCATGTCATTATTTTGAACTTGAACCTCATGTTTTTCCTTCATCCACCCTTGCTCTTAACTTTTTTTTAATATTATCTGTCTCAGAAATTCACCTCCTTTTAGAAAGCCTTTTCTGAAGGACCCATGTGATTCATTTCTATACTTGGTACCCATTGTCAGAACTGACCATTTTTACTCATTTTTTCATTTTTGCATTTGTTTCTGACACAACTTTTGAAAACAAAATCAAGGAAAAAAATGTTTCTTTCCACAATTTTCTACCTCTGTTCCTACTACTTGCTTTCTTTCTCAGCTTTGAAACTGAAACTTGTTGCTATGACCAGAGAGTTCTCTTAAGTAGAATGTGTTAATTGTAAGGCCAACTACAAGTTACACCAAAAGAGAAATTTGGCTCTTTGTCCCTGGCAAATAAATATTTTGTATTCTTGTTATATATCTGGAATTTTATGCCTCATTGGTACCAAGCAACTGGTACCAATCACCAGTTGCTTGTTGTATGTCTCCAACTGGATGTTCCACAGGCATCCCAAAATCAGTATGCCAAAAACAGAACTCATCTTTTCATTCAAACCTTCCCCCCTTCCTCATTTCTTTCTATTAAGGGTGTCACCATCTTTTTTAATCTCTCACATTTGCAACCTTGTAATTATCCTTGAATGTTTGCTTTACTTCACCCCATATATCCAGTCAGTTGCCAGGTTTGGCCAGTTTTGCCTCTACAAAATACTTGGATCCTTCTTTTTACAAGCCACCTTCCCCCATCCTTTATCTCTCTTGCCTGGACTTTTGTGGCAGCTTCCAGATTGCTTTCTCTCTCTCAAGTCTCTCTCCTCTCTAGGATTCATTTCTCTCAGCTGCTTGAGCCACATTCCCAGAGGAGAGGTGCCCTTGTCTGTAAACTCTGATGGCCCTTTTTTGGCTCTAGGATAAATGAGAACCTTCTTTGTTGTGTTCAGAAAACCGTTTGCAAACTGGCTGTGGTGTACTTACCTAGGTATCATTTCACATCCCTCCACTTTGTGCCTTTGTGGTTACCCAGATGTGCTTTTCCTTCCTCCAGCTCCAGGCCTTTTCTCAGTTGTCTTTCAGGGCTAGGACTGTATTCTCTTCACTTTCATCTGTGGAATCCTTCATATCCTTTAGTTTTCTAGTAAATAATCAGACTTAGGTTTTAGCTCCCACAGAAAGCATATTCTGATTTTTGATGGCTTCTGGTTCCCCTCATCCCAGAAATTTTCTTTTCTCTATTTTGTATTTGATTTTCTGCACACATGTTTTTTCCCCACATTATCTCCTTGAGGGCAGGAGCCCATCTACCCCCCACCCCCAGCTTTGTGTCACATTGTTTAGTCCTGAGTATTTAATAAAACTTGTTTAATGAATTACTGGTAGTCATTCTTCAGATCTATCATTGTTTAGCACTCTTATATCTTACTAACTCATTACTGGGATTTATGTGCTTTCAGGCTTGTGACCTTAGACCCAAAGGCATTTAAATCCCAAATCTGAAAATTGAAAGGAAGCCATATATTAGTTTTCCAATTACTTGTAGATCTTCTCTCAATCAGGCTTTCTCCTCTGGCACAGTCCCCTCTCCTGAGTCACTTTTTCTTTGATTTCCTGTGGCAAATAGGAAACCTAATAGTCTTCTTTTGCTCCAAATATTGAGGGACAGTATACTGAGCAGCTGCATACATAACATAGTGAGATAAAGTGAAAGAAGGAAGACTGTATTAAGTGATCTAGATTGCAGTCAACTTGGCCATTGATGGCAGTGAAACACTGAGCGAGTCTTATTTCTTAGTAAATGGGAACAATGGTTTTCATAGTCCAGATGAAGACTGCTTCTGAGTTATGGATAAGGGCCTACATGGTTGCATAATTCTCTTTCTCCATGCCATTAGTGTAAATATAAAGTGGGAAAAAGATAAAAATTATATGAATAAATGAAGAACGTACCCAGTCATATATAATTTTTTTGGTGACCATTTGAACTTCATCTTTAGATTTGTGTATTTTTTTTTAAACCCTTACCTTCCACCTTGGAGTCAATACTGTGTACTGAGCAGCTGTGTATTGACTCCAAGGCAGAAGAGTGGTAAGGGCTAGGCAATGGGGATCAAGTGGCTTGCCCAGGGTCACACAGCTAGGAAGTGGCTAAGGCCAGATTTGAACCTAAGACCTCCTGTCTCTAGGCTTGGTTCTCAATCCACTGAGCTACCCAGCTGCCCCCGATGTGTGTATTTCTTAAGAGGAGGAAGGATCATATTTTTTTTTTATTTTGAATTAGCCCAAGAGTGTGTCATATAGTGCTTTGTAAAAAATAGATGTTTTGGAAATGTTGACTGATGATACTTAATGCATTTTAAGCTGCACTGCTATAAATTTCCTACTAAATACAATAATCCTTTCTGTAACACCAATGACAGATGGTACTATCTTTTGTTTTAGTACTATCAGTGGAGTGGGTAAAAGATGAAATAACTGAGGAAACAAAGGTTCAGTCTTCCAAGCATATCAATTGATTAAGGAAGCTTAGGACTAGACCTGGAATACAGGGGAAGACAAACTTTTCTACATTGAACACAATCAAATAAGACCACTTAATTAAAAGGAAACAGTACAACTTTAAGTAATCTGATTTCTAATTAGAGGAAATATTAGGGGCTTTCCAAGTCAAGAGGAGGAAAGTAAATAGGTACAATTTCCTGAATTCAGAAAAGGATGTATCTGGGATCCTCAAGTTTCTGTAAACAATCAA